>NC_140165.1:75465780-75591884 GCF_963971535.1 Notolepis coatsorum
CCTGTCTGCAACAGCGGGGGAGTCAGAGAGAGAAGCAGCGCTGTTTTAAGTGAGCATGGTCTATTGAATTGATTGATTGGTTGATTGCTAATTTTATTACTGTACCCCTGGTTTCCAACTGGTTAAGTTTAGGCTAAAAGAAATAAATAAAAAAATAGGGCGAAGAAAAAGTTTTTTTTCCTATAGGGCAAAGAAAACCTTTTAATTTGTTTTACCTACTTTATATAGAAGCATCTAAGAATGAAGTTCTATGGAAAGTAGGTCTGCATTCCCTTAACAATTGTGTGTATTGAGCCGTACTGTATTGTACCCATTCTGCATCTGGTAATAAAATTTTCAATCAATCATTCCAATAATACACAGTTGGATGTGTTAGTTGGTTGGATGCACTTCAAGCTGCTTCCACATGAGGCAACTTCTCTCAATCATTCCAATAATACACAGTTGGATGTGTTAGTTTGGTTGGATGCACTTCAAGCTGCTTCCACATGGAGGCAACTTGTCTTTTTTGTAGTTGTGGGAACTACTTTTTCTGGCGGATGGTTTTTTCAATAAATCTTCGATTAATGTGTGTTTATTGTATAGAAATAAGGTTGGATGAATCTGGCAGTTGTATAAAAGCTTTACACCACGTGCAGTCGTGATTTGTGACCAATAAACCATGCCTAGGGGGGTCTAACGACCCTCGGCTGCGCCTCGGGCCTAACGACCACCCCTAGGCATGGTTTATTGGTCACAAACCACTCCTGCGCGTGATGTAATGCTTAAGTACTATCTAGTGCAAAGCAGAAATGGGATGAGGTACAATTTTAGGTACAATTTACAGTAAGGTGTACGAGTTGTAGTGCAATCCTTCATCCATAAATATAAAGTGTGGGGAGTGGGTGCTACAGTGTGTTTGTTTAAAGTGGGTGTGTGCTATAAGTGTGTGGAGTGGGTGCTACAGTGTGTTTGTTTAAAGTGAGTGTGTGCGTGTGGATGTGTGTGCTATGTGTGTTTGGTGGTTGTTGTTGTGTAGTGTTCATTCATTGTTCGTTTAGCAGCCTGATGGCCTGGGGATAGAAGCTTCTTCTGAGTCTTTCTGTGCTCGCCTTGAGACTCCTGTATCGCTTGCCTGACCGCAGCAGTTCAAAGAGGCAGTTGTTCGGGTGACTGGAGTCTTTAATGATTCTCTTAGCCTTGCCCTTGCAACGCTTGTAGTAAATGTTCTGGAGGGTGGGGAGCCCCCCTCCAATTGTGCGTTCGGCTGAACGTGTCACTCTTTGTAGTCTGCTTTGGTCTTGTGCAGTGCTATTCCCAAACCAGGAGGTGATGTTGCCGGTCAAGATGCTCTCTATTGTACATGAGTAGAAGTTCTTAAGGATCTTCTGGCTGACTTGGAACTTCCTTAGGCGCCTAAGGAAGTAGAGGCGTTGTCGTGCCTTCTTCACAACACTGTTAATGTGTGTGGTCCATGTCAAGTCCTCGGATATGTAGGCTCCGAGGTACTTAAAGCTGTTGACTCTCTCAACCGGTGCCCCGTCGATGCTGAGGGGGCTGTAGTCCTTGACCCCCGACCTCCTGAAGTCCACAATCATCTCCTTTGTTTTGCTGACGTTCAGGGAGAGGCTGTTTTCCTGGCACCATCCCGCCAGGACCTTGACCTCTTCCAGGTAGGCCCTCTCGTCGTTGGCAGAGATCAGGCCCACCACCACTGTGTCGTCAGCAAATTTGACGATTGTATTGCTACTCCGCTGAGCCACACAGTCGTGTGTGTACAGGGAGTAGAGGAGGGGACTCAGAACACAGCCCTGGGGGGCCCCTATGTTGAGGGTGATGGATGAGGAGGTGCAGTTGCCTGCTCTCACCACCTGGGGTCTGCCAGTCAGGAAGTCCAAGACCCACTGGCAGAGGTCATAGCCCAAGCCCAGGTCCCTGAGCTTGGCTATGAGTATGGAGGGGACTATGGTATTGAATGCCGAGCTGTAGTCGATGAATAGCATTCTCACATAGTTCCCCTGCCTCTTGTCCAGGTGTGATGCTGCTGTGTGCAGCACATGGGATATGGCGTCCTCCGTGGACCTGTTGGGGCGGTATGCAAATTGCAGGGGGTCCATGTTGATGGGGAGGGAGGAGCAGATGTAGCCCTTTACTAGCTTCTCGAAGCACTTCATGGCTATGGAGGTGAGAGCTACAGGGCGGTAGTCATTGGGGCAAGCAGGCTTGGATTTTTTGGGTACAGGGATGATAGTGGACTTCTTCAGGCAGGTGGGGATGACAGCCTGTTCTAAGGACAGGTTAAATATGTCAGTGAATACTGGGGCCAGTTGGTCGGCACAGACTTTTAGGACGCGGCCGGGGATGCCGTCTGGACCTGCTGCCTTCCTGATATTCACTTTTTTAAAGGTCCGCCTCACCTCATGCTCTGTTACCCTGAACACTGCGCCTCCATCAGCAGCCGACCCCCCCCCCCCCCCCCCATTGCCGAGGCTTGTGAGCTGGTGTTGTTATTACCAGCATCAAACCTCGCATAGAAGGTATTGAGGTCATTTGCTAAGGAGATGTCACTGTTCAGTTTGAGGGAGGCGCCTTTGTAGTCTGTCATCGTTTTGAGCCCCTGCCACATAGCTCTAGAGTCAGCTTGTTCAAACTGGAGTTCAATTTTATCCCTGTAGCGTCGTTTGGCCTCTGACACTGTCCTCCTTACGTTGTATCGCGCCACCTTGTGGTCATTCATGTTGCCTGCCTCTAGGCCGTCGTTGTATGCTTTGGTGCGCTCTCTCAGAGCTTCACGGACGGATTTGTCTACCCAGGGTTTTTGATTTGGGTAAACTTTCATTTTGGTAGTGGGGATTGTTTCTTTCACCCTAGTACAAACATAGTCCAGCACTGTCTCCGTGTAGGCATTAATGTTATCTGTGTCGCGGAACACATTCCAGTCTGTGTGGTGAAACACTGACCGGATCGTCTCCTCTGACGTCACATCCCATTTCTGCACCTCTCGCGAGACTACGGGAGTACTTTTAATTCTCTGTCTGTACTTTGGTGAAAGAAAAATGGATGCGTGATCTGACTTGCCAAAGCCACTATCAGAATGAGCCTTGTAGCCACCTTTAAATTGCGTGTAACAGTGATCTAGGATGTTACCGCCTCTGGTGTTGCAAGTCACATGCTGATAGAAGTCAGGCAATACCTTTCTCAGATTGGCGCTATTGAAATCTCCCAGAACTAAAATGGCGGCGTTAACATTCGCCACTTGGATTCTATTTACCTCGTCGTGTAGTCTGGAGAGCGCAACCTTGTTGCTGGCTTGCGGTGGAATATACACTCCGACCAGGACGATCGCCGTTAACTCCCTCGGGAGGAAGAAAGGACGACACTTGATGGTTATATATTCCAGTTCTGGGGAGCAGTGGTTGGATAATTCCTTCACGTTCGTTGGATCGCTCCAATTTTTGTTAAACATGAAGGCAATACCTCCTCCACGTTGTTTACCGGACTCTGCTGATGACCGATCCTTGCGATGGATAAAGAAGTGATCAGCCGGTTGAATTGCGTGGTCTGGGACGTCCGGCGTCAACCACGTCTCGGTGAAGCAGAGGACGTTGCAGTCCCTAACGTCTCTTTGATATTGAATCCTTGCTCGGATGTCATCCAGTTTATTGTCAATTGATTGTACATTGGCTAGCAATATACTGGGCAGTGGTGTACGGTGGCGTCTGGATCTCAGCCTGTTACGGATCCCAGCCCTCTTCCCTCGCCGTCTGGTTCCTCTGTTCCTGGGGTCTAGGAACAAAGGATCTGGTCCTGATCTCCGGAGAATTTCTTCAGGCCATTGATGCGGTTCGGAAAGCTGATCCAGTGAGTAATCCAGTTGGTAAGTTTCCCGTAATCCAATGTCTATGAGTGACTGACGGTCATATACATTAAATGCACCAACAGTTGGTACGAACAAAACTCTAAAAACTATAAATATTAACAAAAGTAAACACAGTCTCGACGGAGCGAACAGAGAGGCAGCCGGTCGGAGCAGCGCCATCATCATCGGAAAGCTACAAGCTACAACACAACATGGACCAAGCAACAGTGAGGGGTAACACGTAGTAACACAACCACGAACATCTCCATAACGTCAAAACCCTGTGACACCCGGTCCGACCCGGCATTTTCCCCCCCGAAAAAAGCACAAGTCCCTCAGGGTACCAGAACCAGATCTGCGTCCCCGGCGGACAATGGGTTAACTGACCTGGACCGGCGCGACCAGAACCAGTCCCGTGCCCTAATCACGCCGACATCCCCAACACTAGGAGGGGGGTAGGTACGCGTGTCGATCCAAAACATTATAGAGGGCGCCACCCAGGCGGTCCCTTACGTACCGCGCTCGGTGGCCCACCCCAAGGGCGTGAGACCCCTCTACCTATGCTTTGATCTATTCCGCTAACATCCCCCAGATATGAACGAGAATTCATCGAGACAACACTGGCGCTCGGAAGAGACAGACTCCATCCCAGTCGCCCCATAAAAACGCTGTTTTAATGATGAGCAACCAAGGCGCGCAGGCCCATGCGTGATTCTTATGAGAAGCACCCAGGGCCAGCACTATGTACACGTCGAGACCCAAAACACATCAATGGATAGTCTAACAAGACACCAGACATTGTTCCTCCAAGCCGCCTGGGAGAACGACAAGAAGCTGTTGTTCTTTATTTCCTCTTTTCTATAAAAAAGAGAAAAAAAAGACGGACATGGGTCCCATGTGACACGGCTGAGGGAAAAAGACAATACCCCGTCAACCTACTCCGCAAGGAGGGGACGGGAACCCCCAGAGAGACTTCCCACGTGAGCAACAACTTGAAAAGTCAATGTAACATTGAGCCATGTGACCAAAAGGCTCAAGTTACACATATATTGAGCGTAGCAGAACACCAAGTCCCTACGCTCTGCCACGACAACTTGACAATAACAGAGAACCACACATGGGGCCTGTAAAGAACTCACGGAAGTCAGCGACCAATAAAAACGTGCCCAGTGACGTATTCTATGACGGGGGAAATCCCATGACTCAACCGACCGTGATAGGTGAGGAGTCAGGGAATTCCTCCCCCGTGCCGTACTGACCAATCAGCGCGGCAGGACCGAATGAAAAGAGGGTCAAACCCCCCGACCAATCAGAAAAGAAAAGGGAAGGAGGGGTTTATCCGGTTACCCCCTCGCAAACCCAAGCCTCGTATACGACAATAATAAACAGCCACGATGATACCTTAAGTAGCCAGCATGCTAAATGAACAGCGTATATCCATAGGATAAGCTAACCCAACACATGCTAGCCACAGACGACAACGTCTGTGAACAGGGTTTATAACAAGGCCAAGGTTTATGTGTGAACACGACACCCGTGTTTTATGTTTCAAGAAACACAGAAGATTGATAGAGAGAGAGAGCGGTCTAAAAGACTGTGGTACAATTACACACACACGAGCACTTTTGTAGGCCAACACTAACCTCTACCTTTATAGGAAGAACATAAGTCTCCAGGCCGAGGAAGAAAAAACCCTTTCGAGCGAGTGTTAGCTACAGGCCTTGCTAAGCACACATATATATATGTAGCGACCAACCAAAGACTAAAAAAGTCTAGCTCTCCTATCAACCCCACACTAGGCGAGGATCTACACATCGTATCCCCATCATATGTAGTGAATAAACACACAGTTTGTAACAAAATACAGTCCCTCCTAGGAGGGACTTTTTATTGTATAACAAAAACATAGATGGGCCGGGGAAGGGAACAGGGGTAACAGGAGGGGAAAAGGTCACATCAGCGGCGCCTGCCACGAGCCACTCGTGGCTTGCCACCCCGGGGAGCTTTCGCCCCGCAGGGACGGTACAGGGGTGCCTGGTCTCGACGATCCCTACCGTCACCTCCGGGCGTGGGTGGGCCGGCTGCGGTGGTCGAGGTGCCCTCTCTCCTCCTGGCCTTCTTCGCCGAAGGGCCAGCAGTGGCGGTGGTAGTGGCGGTGGCATCGGTCGCGGGTCCCCGACGACGAGGCCTCCGTCTGACTCCACCGGCGACATCGGGCAGGGGGAAATGGGGCTGGAGCACCGCCCGCTCCTCCTCCATATCCCTGCAGGTTGCAGTCATGAGCTGCATCACCGACCCGAAGAGCCCAGCATCGGAGAGGGGTGCCGTAAGCAGGGGAAGCCTCTTACTGTCCGGCACTCTCGCCTGCTCCAGCCAAAGATGGCGCTGGGATAGAGTGGCCAGGGCGCGTACCTTCCCGGCGGCTATGGCCTGCAGCTGGATCAGATGCAGGATGGCTCCGGCCGCCTGGGCGTGCTGAACATGTTGTTGTTCGGTCAGCATCGTACCGCCCGTCATCATCCCGGACATAAACCGCGCTAGCTGCGCGATGTTGGACGTAGCAGCTAGGGTTTGGGTTCCGGCGATGAACGACTGGTCACTCCAGTTGGCCAACCGCCTCGCCGATTTCCCGTCGGGAACCAGCTTCCGCAACGGCTCCCACACCACCTCAGGACAAAGGAGAGATGCCATCGGTCTATCAAGCCGAGGCACCCCTTCCTTCATTCCCTCGACCAGACCCACCACCCTCGTGACTTGCACGTAGGCGGGGGTGAGGCCAGTGATGTGGGAGACCACCTGTCCCTGACGTACGTAGGCCTCCATTGAGGGGAAAAATGGGCAGACAACGCCCGTCTCCCTCACAGGACGACGTTGCCATAGATGACCTATTAAATCATCTGGGACAGGAGCAGGCAATGGCTGCAGCAGCGGCACGCCGTTTGAACTGCCGCCATGAGCTCCGGGAACAAGGCACGTAGTTCCCCATGCGCACCTTCCTCCACTGAGCCCGCGTCCCTCACACACGAGAGGCTACTGCCCATTGCAGAGCCACCATCCGATGTGGCTGATAGCAGGGCATCCCGTCACTGAGTCGGAGGTTCTAACCCAACACCAGAATACGAGGAACCCCAAGGAGACATATCACCCCCTGCCAGTTCATCCTGAAATGGAGAGTGATGTGTCTCCACCGGAGCGTCAAACAAGAATGCATCTGCCTCCATCATGTAATCCTCCGTTTCCATCGGCCACGGAGAAGCAGACGCACCCTCATCCGGCTCCAGCAGCTCACCGAAACCAGGCCGTTCGCCCCTGCAAGCTACCCTCCTACGACGGGAGCGAGCAGAAGCGAAAAGTTTGCGTCTCAAATCCTCCGCCACGAGAGGAGCCGGCCGCACATCGGCAGACGGCCCCCCGGCGGCGGAGGAACCAGAGCAGGAACCAGGCCATCTCACAGGCGATGCCGCTGGTGCACCAGCTCCTTGGAGAGGCAAGCTACCCACCGGACGCCAATCGGGCGCGAGTGACTTCCATGGCCGCGGAGTCAAACCCGCCCCAAGACGCACGATGGAGGAGGCAACGGAGAACCGCTGGTGAAGGGCGACGTTTCTAGCGCGACCCCCCGAGGTAAACATTATCACTTAGTTATTTTCTATTGAAATTATGAGAGAAAGAAAAGAACAAGAAATAATGTGAACGCTTTCTCAACTTTCTTCAGACCTTTAACAACCTAGCTCAAAGTGTTTGGTATACAGGCACTTCCTTGTGGTGAAAGTGAAGAAGGAGATGAGGGCATGGCCACACCCCTGCTTATGTAGGTAGCGGATGGGGGTGTGGTCAGACAGATGTTGGTATGTAAAGGTACATTGTGAGTTTTTATTCAGTGCGCAAGTACTGAGGTGGAGTATTTGCACTATGACGCTGAGCAGAGCTATACGATAATATAACCAGGGATTCCTTCCTATCTTTTTTTCCATTGCCTCTCTGCCTTCCTGTATAGCTGCCTAAGAGACCGTGTGGTCATTGAGCCACGGTTGGGCCATTAGGGTTGGGTACTGTTCACATTTGAACCGATACCGGTACCGGTACCTGTGAATCGATACCGGTACCCAACGGTACCTTTTTTCGATACTTTAGTCTACATCTACCTACCTCAGTTGTAAAAACAATTTCCAAACTTCAAATAATTTATTATCATTATTATTTATTTAGAACAATTTGTTAAATATGTATATAATATATAATATTGCAGCGAGCGTTGTCTGCATCTAGCTTTGTAAAGTGTAACCACACTTGCGACCGTTTTCGGCTTGCCATTGCCCCGACTGCTTTGTTGTTGAATCGAGTCAAATCCTAGGTAAGCGTGTATTGTGCGCGTGAACGTTGACATCAACGTGCGGCACACTTCATAGGTTTCGTTTCGCGGTAAACGAAACGTTGACGTCATCGGACTTAAAAAAATAAAAATAAAAATAAACAGTACCGAAATGTGGCACCGGTGGATCTCACATGAATCGGTACTTGGTAGTACCGACCGACGTGATTCGGTCGATACCCTTAGAAGTACCGGATTCGGTACCCATCCCTATGGGCCGGCGGCATCTAAGAGGGGCAACGGAATCAAGAACGGTCGTACAGGAGGAGTGAAAAGGGAGTAACCAGTTCCTCAACATTCAACACGTTAGGGTCAGTCAGAGTAGAGTTAAAGAGGGAAGTGTTTAGAAAGGCTTCAGAAAAGGGCGGTCAGGTGGCGTAGCGGAGATTGCGTTCGTCACCAACCCCGGAGACGCTAGGATTCGCCTGTTCGAATCCAGCTCACAGCTCCGGGGTTGTCACCAGCTTGGCTGGCCGTTCACACTAATACAATTGGCAGTATTAGAGGGTGGGAGAAGCTGGCGGGGTGGGTCAGGGTCGTTGTAAACAGCGACTCCTACAGTTCGGTCGGGGCGCCTGCTAAGCGCGGATAGGATCTAAGTGGGATAGTGTGATCCTTCCACACGCTACGCCCTCTCAGTGAGAATCCGCGCTGCCAGGTGAAAAGAAGCGGTTGATTGGCTGGACGTGTGTCGGAGGAAGCACGTGGTAGCCTCCACTCTCCCAGACCGACTGTGGGGGGTAAGTGCGCAGCGACCAGGAAGGGGATTGGGAATTGGCATAATGACTAACATTGGGATGGGAGAAAATCGGAGGAAAAAGGAGGGGGAAAAAGATTTAAAAAAAAAAAAAAAAAAAAAAAAAAAGGCTTCAGAAAAGTGAGAAGCAGTGAGAGAGTTGAGATTGTGTATACGTGAACGTGACAAATAAAAGCAAACTTGAAACTTGAAACTTGAACTTGAGAGTAGCAAACCAGCAGTTTTGGGGATTCTTAGGGGACTGGGTAATGCTGCTGAAGACAAGATTGGTTTATGATCAGAGAAAAATGCATCCTCAATTACAGTGTTACTTACAGGAAATCCAGAGGGAAACATTAGGTCAAGAATATGGCCATGTTCATGAGTGATGTGTTAATTTTGTGGACAGAATTTAAAGAATCAAGAAGCTGAGTGAATGTGTTTACCATGGGTCTGGTGGGACAATAAACATGAATATTAAAACCACCCGGTATCAGTAAACGATCAGAGGTCGGCACAATTGTAGACGGAAAATCGGAAAAACCACAGTCTATGTTGACAAACTGAACCTCCAAGCTGCTATACTATGTCAGCAGAGAGTAACCGGCATTTCAAACGTTTATTAAAACCCAGCGCTTAACCCTCACCTCGACCGGAGGGCCTAGGGGGGCTGCGGGATGTGCCGTTCGTTGGACAGAGTTTCGAAAAAAGCGGCTGACTCACCAGAGTTAATTCAAGTCTCTGTAATGAACAGAAAAACCAATTCACGGGACACGAAGAAGTCATTTAAGACGAAGGCATTGTTTTTAAGGGATCTTCTCGTTGATCAAATTAGAAGGGGTAAGCCAATGGATTGCTCTCCGAGAGTGTAATGATGGTCAGATGTGTATAAGTCGGCAAACTCACTAGGTCCAAAAAATCATGCCCCATCACCCCCATCCTCGCTTCCCTGCACTGGCTGCCGGTAAACTCCAGGATCGATTTCAAGGTCCTGGCTGGTGTTCGCCTACAGAGCCCTCCATGGGCAAGCCCCCCCCCCCCCCTCCCTACATGAACAAGCTCATCCATCCACTCTCCTCCCGCCGGTCACTGCGGTCATCCCATCAGGAGCTCCTGGCGGTGCCCAGGACCAGGCTTAAAACCAAAGAGTAAAAATAAATGTATTCTGTTGTTTTAGCTCATTTTAATGTTTTTTTTTTATTTGTATCATTCTTTCCAAAAAGCAAAGAGGCCTAGAAGCGTAGCACGCATACCAGCGAGGCTGACTGCCTAAGACAAATATCAAGATGTATCAGTGGACCAGTTGCATGCTTTCGCAGAGGACAAGAAGCCTTCAGTCGACTCCTTCAGACATCAGCTATCGGCACATTTTGGCCAATCAAAGTCGATTATACAAATCCTTAGTCGGGGACAGGCCTACTCACTTACTTTACTTACTCAAAGAGAGTCGTAACCCTGCTGTGTCCCGGCCAGGTGGAGGCCCAGGCCCGGGAGGTCCAGTCCGGCCTGTGGATGCTGCGACAAGCCCTCGGCGTGCTGCAGGTCTCCGTCTCCAACACGGCCCTGCGCAGTCACCGGGACAACAGCATCAGCAACCTGGTCACCATCACCAACCTGCTGCGCAGCCTCAACATCCAGGTGAGACAGGCTCAGAGGTCAAAGGTCAGGGGGGGGTCGAAACTTAAAGGAACACGCCAACATTTTGGGAAATTAGCTTACCGTCTTCTCCAGAGAGAGACGAGAAGATAGATACCAGTTTCCTCTCTGTGCGTTCGGTAGGAAGCTATCTGGCTGCACGTTAGCCTAGCTTAGCACAAAGGGATAGAAACGGACAGCCTAGGCGTTGTCCAACTAACACCTCTCCCGAAGGCTAACCGGCACTGTCCGCTTTCATTCATTGTGCTAAGCTAGGCTAACGTGCAGCCAGATAGCTTTCTACTGAACACACAGAGAGGAAACTGGTATCTATCTTCTTGTCTCTCTCTGGAGAAGACGGTAAGCTAATTTCATTATGGGACCATGGCTCATTTACGTAGGGTTATGTTACCCTATTACTGTTGCCACGTGAGACCCAGGCTCATTGACATACCAAGTCACAAACATATTTCTACTGTTGACATGTGGGGATCCACCAGAAGAAGGCTGGCATGTGTAGAAGGGTGGATTATCCCTGCTTATGGGAGTAGTAGTACACAGCCACCTGGTAGCAGGATACTATAGAATTGGATCTATATGTACCCCCGTCTTTGGCCCGGAATGTCGTTCTGGAGGGCGTGCAGCCGGAGTGGATGGGGCCCAGGATTTACTAACCTGGGGGATGGTACTCTGGTCTCCCTCGCCTTCCAAGGCGGTCAGCAGTAGCTCCCCACACACTCTCACTTCCCCCAGTACCTCCGACAGCCCTCCCACACCCGGTGACTGTCAGTTCAATAGTATTATTGGGCTTCCCTTTAAGCAGTACCCTTCCTTGACCACCTGTATAGACCCTTCAAATGCTATGCTGTGAATGGGGTGGAAGGGTTAAATAATTATGCAGTCACAGTATTTACCCAGGGGTTAGGTTAGCAAATGGAAGAAACAGACACACACACAGTGCTCCCAATTATATCTACTTTATAGTGAAGCCTGGGCAGTTTATCAGTTACAGGTTGTACTTCAGATTTATTCAGATAGCACGTATTCATAAATGGCACCGGGTGCTCTCACTGATAATGTAGGGGAACACTATTCCCACCATAGGCACCGCATGCTCAATACATTAATAATACCCCGCTTGTACTAGGGGAGACCCAGGCATAAAGTAGAGAAATCATTGGGAATTCAAACAACAATAATAATACAAAAATAAAATACAAAAGAAACCAAGTAAATGTGGGCCCACGTTACCAAAATAAAACCTACACTAAAGCCGGCGTATATTGTTTGGGGTACCCCTTAGACACTGGTTGTTAGTGTTCGCTTGAATGGACATTGATGTGGACACACGAGGTACCATTCGTACTTAGCCAAGATGGCGGACCCACTCTTATCACCTCTCGTCCAGGTGACAAGATGGCGTTGGGCGATCCCGCGAGCACAGCCAGCGGGCTGGGGTGAACAGCATGGGCAGTGGTGAACTGGAGGAGCGTGCTGTGATGGCGACCTCTGCTGGTGGGAAGAGGCGTCCTCTGCGGCGTTGGGGAGACGTTCACTGCTGGCTGTTGGTTGCTGCTGTCGCGCGAGCTAATACTGTTGGCTACCCTAAACACAGCTAAACTGCGGGTCTGAATGCACCCTCCTGCTATATCGGTTGTACTACTAACGCAACGTGGCTGACTGTACCACCGGTCTTCAGCGCCGCGCGCCCGGTAGTCTACTGGAGTCAGATGGAGCCGTTAGCAGCATGCTAATACACCGCACACTTACTACTATAACCCGTTAACTATGGACGTTAGTCCTTCGTTCTGTATCGCTTACTCACACACTATCGCTGGTACTTCTAGGATAACACGTCAACTAGCAAGTACTTCTTATCACCCGTCGCTCTCCAACGGGGCTCTCTTCTTATCACCCGTCGCTCTCCAACGGGGCTCTTCAACAGCACTCCTTCAACGGGGCTCGTTTGAGCACACGCTCGCTGCGACTGTTCATGGTCGAGTTCATTGCCGAAGAGAGCTTCCTGGTGCTCTGGCTCCCAGGTAATCCTCTCTTCCTCGTTGCTTCCCTCTCTCCTCCGCTCCACCTGCCACCACTGCCACACCGCCCCCTGCTGGCAACCGCAACTGATCCCACTCTAGGACCACTTCAGCACGGGAGAAAGATGCTTTAATGTTAGTGTTAGTGATCCATAATGAAGCCGGAGAAGGGTAGCACCTCACCTCGTTATTAGACCGGGCGAGATATCAAAAGGAACACTGTTTATCACACTTTATACACACACAGGGAAAGTAACAGTTAGTTAGCACTTCTGAATACTTAGTAGAATATTCAGGATGCTACACATGGATTAAGAAACAGGGTTCGCAGGCGGTCAGGTGGCGTAGCGGAGATTGCGTTCGTCACCAACCCCGGAGACGCTAGGATTCGCCTGTTCGAATCCAGCTCACAGCTCCGGGGTTGTCACCAGCTTGGCTGGCCATTCACACTAATACAATTGGCAGTATTAGAGGGTGGGAGAAGCTGGCGGGGTGGGTCCGGGTCGTTGTAAACAGCAACTCCTACAGTTCGGTCGGGGCGCCTGCTAAGCGCGGATAGGATCTAAGTGGGATAGTGTGATCCTTCCACACGCTACGCCCTCTCAGTGAGAATCCGCGCTGCCAGGTGAAAAGAAGCGGTTGATTGGCTGGACGTGTGTCGGAGGAAGCACGTGATAGCCTCCACTCTCCCAGACCGACTGTGGGGGATAAGTGCGCAGCGACCAGGAAGGGGATTGGGAATTGGCATAACGACTAACATTGGGATGGGAGAAAATCGGAGGAAAAAGATCAATAATAATATAAAAGAAATAAAAAAAAACAGGGTCCGCACAAGGTCCTTGAAGTGCTTAACCTGCGCCCCCAAAAGTGGCCATTTTAGTTTTCATTTTTGAGGACTGCATACTGCAAACCAAAACAACATACTTTATACTTATAGCACATGCATGAGCCTGGTCTCTTTTGAAAGATGACATTCTGGAGTTTCTGATTCCAGAAAGAAAATTCAGTTTTAGTGCTAATGAAATAGAGTAACATAGGTCTGAACTTGAGTTGTAGAAGAACTTGTTACTCAGGTTTTTCTGTAGTAGTTAGTAGTCCAGAGGTAGTATTTCCCCAGAAGGTGGTATGGCTTAAAAAACTCCCGAGATCCATAGCCTGAAGCCTTATGTAACTGAGGGGTACAATTCCCTGACTGTATTGATAAGTATGGTATCATTAAACCACTACCGATTATGTACTTTAACTACTGGCCACACAGTACATGATATAGATATGATGAACACTTTCCCACCATGAAACGAAGTCCACACAAATGTATAAATCGAATATTTTATATAGCAAAGGGTATATACAACGTTCACTTAATGACATTTATGATTTGAATGCACTTGTAAGGCAAATGAGTATTCGTAGGCAAATCAACATTGAATGTCCAATCTCTGGTTACGCAGGGAGCAAGTATGCAACCTGGTTCTTTAGGGAACTATAGCGATGGTACTTAAATGATTATAGCTGGATATACTAAAAGGGGGTCCCGCTGGTTGTAAGTCAGTAGAGGGGGAGGGGGGTTAGGAGAGCCGCCGGCGATATCCCATCTGGCCAACGATTTCTTGGGAGAATTCAGAGTGCTGAACACGGTGCCCACAGAACCTCGGTCCACAGATGAATACAGCTGGGCCCTCTTGTAGACGGTAGCTGCCGGTCCACAACGAAGAGACGTGAGGCGACCTCACTCGGGGTAGAGCGCCGTCTCACCTGGACTCCTCTCGGGGGGTAGTTCCAACACTCACCAGTGTTGGCTGGTATCCATGGCATAAATCAAAGCACCCAAAGCAAGTAGATAATCCAAGCCGTGTAGGGCTCGCCGTCGTCCGGGTAAGGTAATCCAATGTGCAGGTCCACTCGTCCTGGCCCAGAACTCCTCGGATGAAAGCACCACACGTGGTCTGCCCAGCCTGGTTAAGACTCTAGATAACGCCAGGAACGATGGGGGTACTGCTCACGTTATAACTCTAACCGAACGATGCACCATACATAATAGACTATTATTAACTTAATAGAAATACGTCCCACTCGACGGTATAGTGCCAAACTATGACAATTCAACTATTAATCCACACGATGTCTCAATGCCATTCTAAGGCCAAGTTGACCATACTGCACCACACGTGTATCGTGGGTGAGGCTTAACGTCTTGCCACTAGGTTGGAGGGTAAAGAACTAATGGACTAAAGGACTAAAAGAAAGTTCTACTTTACTTGCGCCATATATATATGCGCTGTGAACAAATAGTACCATTCGTATTTCGCCAGACGTATTCCTACGCGGAACCGGGCTAGTAACGACATGTTCGTCGGCACGATTGAACTTGAACCAAGGGGCTTGGCTGCTGGCGCCAGGTTCTTGTCCAATGAGAGAATGAAACTATTATGGGCTGTTAGTAGACTAAAGGGATATTCAGTGTATATGTACAAGGAATATACAAGGGATATCAAACGATATACAAATACTATTAAATATATATCCATAAATAAATATATATATTCGGTTTAATCTGATCCTTCACAACAGCCGCACCCTAATTAGTCCCACCTAATTAGCTAAGCAGAGACAGATTAACCGCACTGTCTACCACTCAAGGTCCGCTGTAAGGGTCAGTCAACTCACAAAGTCATGGGGTCATGGTCGTCATCGATAGTGTCTGGGAGTCTGGGCAGTTCTATTAGCCTCGCCACGGGTCGTGTGTAAGTTCGCCCTTGGACGAGCACCTCAGCTGCTCGGACCTTGCCATCGGCACCGGTGATCACTTTGCTTACGCGGCCAGCCGGCCACATAGCTCTGGGTAGTGACTGGTCGATAATCATGACGACTGTTCCTTCTGTCAAATTGTCTCTCTCTTTTACCCACTTCTGGCGGGTCTGTAGAGACGGTAGGTAGTGGAGTAGAAAGCTGTTCCAAAACTTGTCAGCTAGTACTTGACTGTACCTCCACATTCTTCGGCCGTTCGCTTCTTCAGGCCTGTACATGGTCTGGGGTAGCGCGGGGTCCAGCCGCCCCATCAAGAGTGTGTTGGGGGTGACTGGGTCGACATCTGCTATATCACTGGAGACGTAGCCAAGGGGCTTTGAGTTCAATACTCCCTCGATCTCCGTGAGGACTGTCATTAGGACTTCTTCCGCCACGGTCTGGGCCCCAAGCACGGCGTACAGGGCTGTCTTTATTGAACGTACTTCTCGTTCCCAGGTTCCACCGAAGTGGGGTGCGTTCGGGGGATTAAACTGGAAGTCAATCTGGGATGGAGCGAGGTGGGTCTTAAGTTCTGGGCCCATAGCTTGGAAGCTCTCTCTCAGCTCTCTTTCTCCGCCTTTGAAGTTTGTCCCGTGATCAGACAACAATGTAGACGGTTTTCCTTTCCGTGATGTGAATCTTCGGAAGGCCATAAGGAATGAGTCTGTGCTCATGGTTGGAAGGAGTTCGATATGTATCGCTCTGGTGGTCATGCATTTGAATACAATACCCCACCGCTTCTCGGTTCCTCTTCCTTTCTTTATATACAACGGGCCAAAACAGTCCACGCCTGTGGAGTGGAATGGCTTGTCGCCGAGTCGGAGGCGACAGGGAGGTAGGTCAGCCATCCGGGGTATGCTGGGCTGCGCGCGCCACTTTCGGCAGTCTAGACAGGTTCGCTGGAAGCGTCGCACTGCTTCTCCTCCTTGAAGTATCCAACAGCGACGTCTGATCTCCGCGAAGACTCTCTCTGCTCCTGCGTGGTGCACATCCTCGTCGTATTTCCCCATGATCAGCTCTGTGACCTTGTGTCGGCTGTTTTTTTTTTTTTTTTTTAATTTTTTTTATTATTGCAAAACAAAACTTATTAAAAGTCAGTACTCAACACACAATGTATAATGAAACTTTCAGTAAAGGTGGTTAAAATATATGCAAGTACAGAAACAGGATAAAACAAAAATAGTCAATAATAACATTTTAACCGTATACCGTGTATATCCAGCGAAGTTACAATTATATAAATGTTAGTATATAATATACCCCGAATACCTATTTTCTAAAACCCTACACACATATGCTCCAGCTCAAATCCCCCCCTCCCGGACCCCCTCTTGGATAGTACCTCCATTATCCCTCACTCCTAACCAGACATCACCATTATAGGCTAGCTTTTATTCTCTCCACCACTTCTAACCACATTAACATTTTGGATTCATTGAGCCCTAGAATTCTTGCTGTTGATATTTCTTGATATATCACATCAAGATATGTAAGAAACCACACTTTCCGGCACATTTTTTCCGGTTGAAACCAACGTGATGCAATCAGTTTTTTAGCTACTGTGATACCCGATAAAACCAATCTTTTTAGTTGTGGGTTCACTGCAAACTCAAAAACATCATTCAATAGCAATACCGCGGGGTGTACAGGTATATTCCAAAATACGAGTATTGATAATTGATGGGACACATCTTCCCAGAATGCCTTAACTGGTGGGCAGTCCCAATACATGTGCATAAATGTTCCTTCGTCCCCATTTGTACATTGGGAGCATTTGGAGTCTTGTATAAGCCCCATTTTGCACAGCCTTATAGGAGTCAAGTATGTCCTGTGAATATAGTTCAGATTGATTTGTTGATGATCCGGGTTCCTTGATGTAAGTCGGACATTTGCCCAGGCTCCTTGCCAATCAAAGTCATTTTCCAGGTCTGGTATATCCCTCCTCCAGACATTGTCTAGTTGAAGGGTTTCGTATGAGGACGTTAGTAATTGATAATAAAAACCTGATACAAAACCTCCCAATGTATCTCTGTCATAGAAAAATTTGTGGTATCTGTGGTGTTCAATTGGTATGCGTAATGGAACACCGTGAGATCTCATACAAAGTCGTAACTGTATGTAAAAAAGCCATGTGGACTCGGTGAGGTTAAACTTTATGCATATTTCGACATAACTACAGAGGCCCTTGTTATTAAAAATATCCCCTAATGAGTGTATGCCTCTTTCTTCCCATACAGGGAATCTTATAGGTCGTTTTCCCATTAAGAGAGCATTGTTATTGAATATGGGAGTGTGATTATGCCATACTTGATTGTTAGGAAATTTCCTTTGTGTTTCCCGCCATGTCCTGATTGCATGGGTTATTATTGGGCCAAATTCTCGCTCACAATGCTTGATTGAGAGTTTAGTGTATGCTATGTCTTTCAATCTCTGTGGGGCTACTATGTTTTCTTCTAATTTTCTCCAAGATACCAAAGCCTCGGGGTCAAACCATATCTTCTTCAATGGTCTTAATGTGAAGGCATTAAAATATTGTAAAAAATCTGGGACTGCCATGCCACCGTCTGCTTTACTTCTCTGTGCGGTGGATCTTTTTATGCGAGGTGGTTTGTTATTCCAAATAAATTTGTATGTGGAGGTTTGTAATCTTTTCCAGTAGCCCTCTGGAGGAGGTAACGGAAGCATTGAGCTGAAGAAATTGATTCTTGGTAATACATCCATCTTAACTATTGATACCCTTGCCTGTACTGAGTTTTTAAGTTTTGCCCACCTGTCCAGGTCGTCCTTGATTTTGTTCTGTATTTTTGTGTAATTGTGCTTCACCGTTTGTCTTATGGTGGGGAATATTTCCACTCCCAAGCATCTGAAATGTTTTACCATCGGTATCGCACCTGGGAGGGTTATATCTTTTTTTGCAGGGGTGTTAAGTGGAAGGAAAGCCGACTTCGGCCAATTTATCTTAAATCCCGATAAATCACCAAAGTTCTCAATCAACTTGAGCAGATGAGGTAATGTGGTGTTGGGGTTTTGCATGAACAATATTACGTCGTCCGCATATAAACTAATTTTTTGTTGTGTGCCCTTGATTACGATTGGTTCTATGGATTGGGATTGTCTTATATATTGTGCTAAAGGCTCTAATGATAAATTGAATAGTCCGGGACTAAGAGGGCAACCCTGTCTGGCAGAGCGTGATACCGGAAAGATTTTGGAGATGATTGTGCCTGTTGTAATCATGGCCGATGGGTCCTTGTATAGTACTTTAATCATATCAATGAAACCTTTTCCTAACCCCATCCTTTCCAATACTGCCCATAGAAACGACCATTCCAACCTGTCAAATGCTTTCATGGCATCCAGGGATAGTATCGCCTTAGGTGTGATGTCCTCTTTGTCTGTATCTAGTACGTGCAGTATTCGCCTTATGTTATCATTGATCAGGCGACCTTTTATGAAGCCTGTTTGGTCCGTATGAACTAAAGACGTCATATGCTTTTGCAATCTGATGGCTAATATCTTAGAGTACAGTTTGACATCGGTTCCGAGGAGGCTTAAAGGACGGTAACTACCGCATTCAGTGGGGTCTTTGTCTTTTTTGTGAAGAACTGAAATGAGTGCGGTATTTTGGTGTTCAATGAAGCTTCCCTCTTTGACTGAGTATAAGATCATATTTAGTAATAAGGGTCCAAATATGTCCCAGCAAGAAATGTACATTTCTGATGGGATACCGTCAATTCCCGGAGCTTTGCCGTTTTTCATTCCGGATATGGCCTTCTTGAGTTCTTCTAATGTGATCGGTACTTCTAACTGTTTAGCGTCTTCATCCGTAAGTTTAGGGAGAGTAATTTGATTAAGATATGTGTCTAATTTGTCTTGATCAAAGGTCGTTTCTGAGTTATATAAATCGGAGTAGAATTCTTTGAATGTATCGTTTATTATTTTGGGTTCTGTTACTAGAGCTTGTTGTTTCCTAATGGCAGTTATATCTGCAAATTTTGCATTAATTCTTAGTCGCATGGCTAATAGGTGACTAGGTTTAGAACCTTGGAAGTACTGCTGTTGTCTAGTGCTGCGTATTTGCAATTCCGATTTTTGTCTGTACATTGCTTTGATCTCGGTCTTTAGAATGTTAACTTGGTTATCTAGTCTAGTAGAGTTGTTGTATTTTAAAGAATTAAAAAGCGTTGAGTAAAGCGTTTCCATTTCAGACAGTTTTGTGTTTTGATTTTTGCGCAATATGGAGGTAAATCTATCCGAGAAATCCTTGATCATACTCTTTACCGACATCCATAATATTCTGGGATCTTGCACCGAGTTAGCATTATCTTGTAGGAATACTGTGAGAGCTTCTTTAATTTGTGTAATGAATTCCTTGTTGTTAAGCAGCATCGAATTAAAACGCCATCTTGGGGCCCGGGTAGATAATGTACCAAATGTTGCTTTCAGGATTAAGTAGCAGTGATCTGATAGCGCATTGGGTGTCATTTCCACTTCGTATTTATCAAATATTCTCGGGGATGCAAAGACGTAATCAATTCTGGATAGTGTGTTGTGTCTCGCCGAACGACAGGAGTACTTGCGGGTCATGGGGTTAAGTGAACGCCATAAATCAGTTACTCCTGTTGATTTCGACCAATCTTTTAATGCTTTAGATGAATTCTTTTGTTCACTGGAGAAGGAAAGGTAAGTTTTGTCCATCCTTGGGTTCCAAATGGCATTAAAATCCGCACCTATTATGTATGAGTACTCGGGATGGTTTAACATTTCTCCTGTTAGTGAAGTGAAGAAACCCACTTCGTACAAATTCGGGGCATATACCGCTGCCAATGCAATTTTCCTGTTATTGTGTATAATCCTAGCTATAGTTATGCGCCCCTCAGCATCCGACCATACCCCTTTCAATTCGATATTTAATTTGCGTCTGACGACTATGGCTACCCCTCTAGTTCTCGTAGCAAAAGAAGAGTGACCAATATTATGGTATATGTTATCCGCTAACGTATTTATGTCTCCCTCTAAAATGTGCGTTTCGCTTAATAGTGCCACGTCCACATGTTCTTTTTTCATCAGTGTAAGCACGCTTTTGCGCTTGTGTTGTTTGTTTATCCCACCGGTGTTCCATACCATTATATTCAAACTAGCCATAGTCTATGCATGTTTTCGTGTAGTTTTTGGTAATGTTTCTGGAGTATGAAGTTACAATAGATGCACATCCAATTAATGAGGTCCCGTTGAGAGCTGAGCTTAAAAACATATATATATACAAATAAAAATCCCCTATTTTCCCCTCTCCCAGAAAGTCGAACATGCCTGTGTTCCAAGAACACATCCTCCGCGATTGACTTTCTCCCATGGTCCACCGGATTGCCCAACCTGAGCATTGTAATCCTAATTTTCCTATGCTCATTGCCATAGGATCTAACATTTCCATTCTATTGCAATAGAATGTCGCTTTTGGTCTTGCACCTTCCCTTACTGTAATGAAGTATTGTGATAAATAACCTAAAGATAAAAATAAAAAATAAAATAAAAAGAGAATAAACCTTTATCGACATATTCCTTTGAACCCTCCACCAACGTGTGGGGAAAAAAAAAAAAAAGGAAAAGATTGTAGATCAGTATTGACACCTTAATGTGAAGAACATTGGAAAAGAATAATGTAAGTTACAATATATTTAAAAAATATATAGTAATATTGACAACTTAATGTGAAGAACATTGGAAAAGAACAATGTAAGTTAAATTATATTTAAAAAATATAGGGTGATGAGAAGAAAAAATTTAATAAAATAAAAATCAATGGAAAGATATAGATAAGGAATAAGAGATAAATAATTATCAACGTGGAGAAGCCACTAGAACCGATTTAACTGATTAGATAAGATAGAAAAGCAGCGCCTTTTAGCGCTTCAATGTGCCTTTAATGGAGTGATTACTTAAATTGTTAGAATAACCTTGCTGTGCTCATACGTTTATGTGTGGATAATTTTAAAGTATTATTAAGGGCTGATTGCACTTCATTTAATTTATTATATGCTATGTGTATGCACACCGAATGTTATTGTTAGAGTTGTATGCTTCGTTGTCATGGTGCCTTATATTCTAGAAGGTTGTAGAATATACTAGTGCCTAGACTATTTTACATTCCAGAATGATCTAAGAGACCCAGGGCATTTGAGCGATAAACCCAGAATATTCCAGATAGATCTTTTTGCATTGATATTTATTTGTCCCCTCAGAGACCAGAGACTGAAATTATAATGTATTATGAATCGTATTATACACAGTACACATTGTTATAGACGACTTGCATATCGTTTGCTACTTTGATGAATACAACAATGTTATTCCAACACTGGTGGAATGACCTCATTGATGAACACAATAAAGTCATTCCAACACTGGTATATATTTAGAGAGAGGCTTAACTGATTCCGGCATTTCCGTCATGCTTTGGGTTATTTGCTGCATTTTGAATCAGGAAATCCTCAGCATCAAAGGGTGTAAATGGACCTGACCTGCGGCCGTTATTGTCCAAGAATGATAACAGCGCCGGATATGCTAGCCTTGGCTTGTGGCCGGCTATGTACAGCTTTTGCATCACAACTTTGTATGGTTGACGTCGGATGATGGCCTCTCTGCTCAAATCTTCGTAGATAAATATTGGTTTATCACCATACTTCAGCTTCCCACGTTGGTTGCGAGCATATTTGATGATTTCATCCCTTGTTGTAGTTTTCCGCAGAGTGACAATGATGACTCTCGGCCCGTTGATATTTTGCCCCTGGGAACCAATTCTGTAAACTTGTTCCACTTCTGGCACTTTGTTTGGATCGGAGTTTTCCAAAATCGTTGATAACTCGTTTGGAAAGTTGATGTCATCGCAGTTCACTGATTCATCAAGCCCCACAATGCGGATGTTATTCCGCCTGTGGTAACGATGGGTTTCTAGTTGCCTCTCCATCACTTCGTTTTTAAGCAATTTTATTTCCCTCCGGTATTCATCTTTAACTTTTTCCATCTCTTCTCCCATCTCTGTCATGATACCTTCGTTCGCCTTGACTGCTTTTGTGTTTTCTGTCACCGAAATCTCCACTGTCGTGATTCGCTCTGACTGTGCATCGAACGCTTTCTTGACTTCTTCTAATTTCTCATCGATGTGATCGAATTTAGCCTCGATGCGATCGAATTTAGCCTCGACGTTTGCCTCGAGCGCCTTGATGTGTGTAATCTGCAGGTTAGACTGTTCTACCATCTGTTCTTTCATCAGGTTAGACTGTTCTACCATCTGTTCTTTCATCAGGTTAGACTGTTCTAACTGTTCTTTCATCAGGTTAGACTGTTCTACCATCAGGTTAGACAATGTGTTGAAATCGGGTGGATTTCTGCTTTCTTCAGTTGACGGCATATGGTAGATAGATGCAGTGACGTTGGAATCCATAAATCTGACTGCTCTCCCTTTCACGGAGCTTGAATCTGTACCTTCTTTTATGTTGGTCTCTATTGACTCTCTTTCGGGGACCGTAATCGATGATCCCGGTACGTTGTCCTCTTCCTTCTCCTCCTCGGAGCTTGTCGCCGTCGGCTCAGAACCAGCGACGGTTAGGACGCATCTATCTCGTTTTTTTACGTCCTGCGCCGTTGAAGTTGCCGTAGTTATTTTCTCTGCCTTCTTTCCACCTTTAACCATATTGTCTTTTGATATGGTTAGTAGAGGGTCTTAACAATACATACGATGTGGTCTATTCTCTTTCTTTACTGTCCAAATAATGTTTTTAAACGAAATTAGCGTTAGTGGGAGCGGAGCAATTGCAAAATGCGTGTGCTACATGTTGTAGCGTAACCGGAAGCTCTTGTGTCGGCTGTTCAAGACTATCGGGTACTTAACGTCATCCGGTAGATCGGGGGCTCTCCGCAGACGACCACCCACTCTGATGAGATTATGGGCGTCACTCTCGGGTGCCAGGTGGAGCAGTCTGCTGTCTGATGGGACGGGCCTTCCTCCCTGTAGACAGTCTAGCTCATCGGGGAACGAGTCTCTCTGGGCTCGTTGTAGTAGAAGAAGTTCTGCTTCTTCGTAGTCAGCTGCTGAAATGTCGGCAGTGGACTGAATCTCTGGGTGGTGCCACAGGAATGTCTTTAGCTGCGCACTCTGTAGGGTAATGCAATCATCTATGTTGGGGTCTGTGGAGGCGACTGTGCTCAGTCCACAGAACATAGGTTTCTTGTTCTCAGCCTCCTCTTTACTCGCTTCCCGTGGGGTGGGCGTAGGCCACTCTTCTTCCGGGAGCTTGAGGAACTCTGGTCCGTCACTGTAGATGTTGCGACGGGTGAGGTCATCTAGGGACATTCCCCGGGTGATGACGTCAGCTGGGTTGTGTTTGGTGTCCACATACCGCCAGCTCGCTGCTTCTGTTAACTCTTGAATCTCGGTGACTCTGACTCCCACGAAGACTTTGTATCTGCATGAATCAGACTTGATCCATGTGAGTACTGTCGTGGAATCTGACCACAAGATTGTTCTGTGCACCGGAATGGTGAGTTCACGTTGGATTAACGTGGCTAGATGCGCTCCTGCTAGGGCTGCGCAGAGCTCTAGACGCGGGATAGATTGTTGCTTTCGTGGGGCTATTCTTGAGCGAGCCAGGATGAAAGCGTGTGTATCTCTCCTCCCTTCTCTTGGGCACGCAAGTAGGCCACTGATCCATAGGCTACTTCGGAGGCGTCGCTGAAGACGTGTAGATCCATCTTGCATGTCTCTGGCCTCACTGTGGGTGGGAAGTAGCTGCGGCGTATATTGACGCCTGGGAGTGAGCGGAGTTCCGTCTCCCACTCTCTCCATGTGGAGGCAAGGGGTGCGGGTATTGGGTCGTCCCAGCCCTGGTCCTTGTCCCATAGTGCTCGTACAATCATCTTTGCCCTGGTGGTGTAAGGTAGAATACATCCCAACGGGTCATATTGTCTGGCGAGTGTTCTGTACACACTCCGTCTGGTGGTCGGTATCGCCGTCGACCTTCCCTGCTCCGTGGTCAGGGGTTTGTGTCTATAGTGGAGCGAGTCTGTTTTGAAGCGCCAGACTAATCCTAGTGTCATTTCTTGGGCTTCTCCTGGGATGGTCGCCATCCAGGTCTCGCTGCTGGCAGCCTTGTCCGCGGGGGAGAGGCTGCGCAATACGTGCGGGTCGCTGCTGGCCCACTGCCTGAGATCAAAGCCTCCTTTGATCAGGGAGGCGCGTAGCTTGATTAGGAGAGCCTCGGCTTCTTCTTGAGTCGAAACGCTTTGTAAACAGTTGTCCACGTAGAAACTGTTCTTCACACTGTGTCGGACCTCTTCATCTGCTGCTGGGTCCTCTGCGACGTGTTTCTGTAGTGCAAATGTAGCACAGCACGGGCTGCATGTGGTTCCGAAGGGGAGGACTTCCCACTGGTAGATGGCTGGGTGCTCATCTCCGATCCTCTCTCTCCATAGGAACCGCAGCAGGGGCTTGTCCTCCTCCACTAGTCTCACCTGCAGGAACATCCCTTTGATATCCCCGCTGATAGCCACCTTGTCCTGGCGGAAGCGTAGTAGCACGCCTAGTAGAGAGGGGCCGAGTGTGGGGCCGGGCAAGAGCTCTTTATTCAGATTTTGGGATCCGATCTGGTAGCTGCAGTTAAACACAATGCGATCCTTGCCGTTGTGGTGGACCTTGTGGTGCGGCACGTACCATGATTCGGTCGTCTGATCGGCCTCTTTAATGTCAATCTTTGTCACGTGTCCCGCTGTGATTAGCTTCTCAATCTCAGCGCGGTACACACTCTCTTGAGCGGGGTCTTTGGCTAGGCGCCGCTCTGTGTTCAATAGATACCGCTCCGTAGCGTCTTTCTTTGCGTGAAAGGTGGGCATTCCCTCTCGCCTCAGGAGTGGAGTTGCGTATATCATCACTCCGCCGACTGTGACTCTCTTGGTCCCTTGCTCGAGGAGGTTTATGGCGTAAACGTCTTCTTTAGAACGAATGTCTTTCTTTTCGTTCTTAAAGGGCATTGTCTCTAGTGTCCATAGCCTCTCGACATGCTGCAGGAGAGTGGTGTCTTCTTCTGTCACTCTGGAGTGGAGGCAGCTAGTGGCTGCTGTTCGGTTGAGAGATTTAGCAAGGGGGCCTTGTAGTGTCCATCCTAGGCGGGTCTCGACTGCTGCAGGACAGCCTCGGGGTCCTGTATGGACCCGGTCTATCGGGACTATGAGGTCTGCATGGTCGGAGCCTATCAGCAGGGTCGGGGTGGCGCCGTCTATGAGCGGGATAGGTAGTTGACGCAGGTGCACATATTTATCCATCAGCTTGGCGATGGGGTAGGTGTACTGTGACAGTCCTATTTCTTGGCTGGTGAAAGCATTTGTAATCCTATACCGTCGCTCTGGCTGCCCGCTTGCTGCGATAGTGAAGGAGACATTCTCGCCCTTTATCGTCTTTAAATCTCTTCTTATTGTCCGAATCGTCATTTGGTTCTCGCTCCCCCGCAGTCCCAGCTGGGCCGCAGCGGACGCGAGCAGAAGGGTCTTCTCTGACCCGTCATCAAGGACGGCGTAAGTGTCCATGACTTTATCTTGGTAGCTCAATGTTACACGGACTACCTTTAAGAGCACTTGGGCGCCGCTGCTGCTGGCGGGGTCAATGTACATGACACTTGCCTTGGTGCTGCTCGATGGTGCAGGTGCAGGCTTTCTTCTGTTACTGTCGTGTAGGACATCTAGGTGTGCTCCGTCACACCGACTGCACCTCTTCTTTAGGCGGCACTCGGCTGCCATGTGATTGCGCGCACATCGGTAACAGCGCCTGTTGGACTTTATCCATTGACTCACTTCTTCTGCATTCATCTTTGTGAACAGGTCACATTGTGACAGCCAGTGTTCCTTCTCGCAGTACGGGCACACCATCTTCCACTTCTCTTTTCTCGAGGGGGTACTGTGGTTCTTACTGCTCGGTACTGATTCTGATTGGTGCATGATGCATCTTCCATCGTTTATTCTCCTGGGTCCCTCTCTGGAGCTTGGTGTGCTCCGCACGAACGTATCCAGTCGTAAGCTGCTGACTTCTCTCGCCAGGAAGTCGGCTAGATCGAGGAGGGATGGTTCGGGACCGTTAGGATCACGGTAGTCTCTCTGCCGCCTAAAGCGCTCTTGTCTGGCGGGTGGCAGCTTCTCTAAAATCCTCTCGACGTTAGAGTTGGCGTATAGCTCGTGCATACCCTTTTCCCGTTGCGCTCCCAGCATCCCTACCAGGGACTGCACTTTTATAGACAGGTCGTCTAATGAGCGATTGTCTGTTGCTGGGGGTAGGCGGTCAATATGCCTTATCTCTTGGATTACGTAATCCCATATACGTCCATATCTCTGGTCCAGCGCTGCTAGAGCCGCGGTGTATGGGGTCGTAGAGGTGGCATAGGCTAGCGCTATATTGTGCGCTCGCGGTACTTTCAGGTGCTTCAGTAATATTGCATACTTGTGGCGTTCATCAGCGACATCCACCATCATTGTCTCTAAGCACATCCGGAGCTCCGTGTACTGTGCTCGATTCTCATAGGTGAAGTCTGGAAACGTCGGTGTGGCAATGTATGACGCCGTGGATGGCTGATACATCGGCGAGCGTTGGGGGAGAGGCCTCCTAGGCGAGTCTCCTCTTGCGCCTCTCTGTGGGCTGGTACCGGCAGGGTACCATGGCCCGCTGGTCCAGGTGCTATTCCTCGGGGCTGGTCGTGCGTCATGCTCACCCGTGAATAGAGTCGGGGGTCTGTAGCGCAGCGCCGCGGGGGTATAGCCTGGGCTGTACTGGACCTCCTGGTCCGGTGGAGTACTGTGCTGTCGTCGGGCTTGGTTCTCCTCCTCTCCCTCTTCTTCTTCTATCAGGTCCTCTAGATCCTGTAGTCGTTTATTTAGCTTCTCCGCAGTGTATGCTGCTCCTTCCTTGTAGCTGGGTCTCGCTTGGACCGGTCTGGGAAGGGGGTCTGCGGGGGGTATAGGCTTGGTCTGTTGGTCAAGTTCAGGGTCGCTTGCTCGGTTAGGAGACGCTGCCCTTGACTGTTGTCTCGACGAGTTCCTTGAACCCCTGGCGGAGGGAGAGGGTGTTGCCTTGAGGATCAGCTGCTCCATTAGCTGCGCTTGTAGTCTGTCGCGCTCGGCTTCGCGCTTGGTGAGATCTGCTTCTCTTTGGGCACCGGCAGCGGCGCGCTGGGCGTCGGCCCGGTCTCTTGCCATATTCTCTTCCGTCTGAAGGCGTCTCATCTCCAGGCGTATGCGCTCTTCTTCGCTCCGTTGCTGTGTCTGGAGTCGATCGCGTTCACCCTGAAGTCGATCGCGTTCACCCTGAAGTCGATCGCGTTCGGTAGAGGCTGTCAGGCTGGCGAGGAACACCTGTGATAGCATCCTCTCCGCTTCGCTGGGGGAAGACGGTTGTAGAGGTGAGCCGCTCCTGGCGGTACTCGTTGGGGAGTCCTGGAGCTCTATTTCCTCGGCGCTCTCCTCTTCTTCTTCCGTGCAGAGTTCTCTCTCTGTAGGGTTGTCTTCCTCCCGGGGCTGGTCGGGGACTACTTCTTCGGTATTGGCGGGGGGTAAAGGCATGTCAGCTCCCTCCTGGTCCCCACCGTGAGCTTGGTCAGTTACATTAGAACCCACTAGGGCCTCTGTGGTCGGGGTAACCTGGTCGTTAAGGTCAGACATAATTTTACTTTCTACTTTTACCGCGTTTACCGTTTGTCGAAGGCTAGGTAGTTGACTGACAGCGTAATCCTCTAAGTACTGAGGTGTCTGTCGTCTGCGCCGCGGGCGTTCTACGTTAGGAGGACCGTTTCGTGGAGTGTTCATCATAGGCCATTTCAATATTAATAACACTATATTAATATTACACTAGTTACCCTCCGGCTCGAAGGACCAATTGTAACTGAGGGGTACAATTCCCTGACTGTATTGATAAGTATGGTATCATTAAACCACTACCGATTATGTACTTTAACTACTGGCCACACAGTACATGATATAGATATGATGAACACTTTCCCACCATGAAACGAAGTCCACACAAATGTATAAATTGAATATTTTATATAGCAAAGGGTATATACAACGTTCACTTAATGACATTTATGATTTGAATGCACTTGTAAGGCAAATGAGTATTCGTAGGCAAATCAACATTGAATGTCCAATCTCTGGTTACGCAGGGAGCAAGTATGCAACCTGGTTCTTTAGGGAACTATAGCGATGGTACTTAAATGATTATAGCTGGATATACTAAAAGGGGGTCCCGCTGGTTGTAAGTCAGTAGAGGGGGGGGGGGGTTAGGAGAGCCGCCGGCGATATCCCATCTGGCCAACGATTTCTTGGGAGAATTCAGAGTGCTGAACACGGTGCCCACAGAACCTCGGTCCACAGATGAATACAGCTGGGCCCTCTTGTAGACGGTAGCTGCCGGTCCACAACGAAGAGACGTGAGGCGACCTCACTCGGGGTAGAGCGCCGTCTCACCTGGACTCCTCTCGGGGGGTAGTTCCAACACTCACCAGTGTTGGCTGGTATCCATGGCATAAATCAAAGCACCCAAAGCAAGTAGATAATCCAAGCCGTGTAGGGCTCGCCGTCGTCCGGGTAAGGTAATCCAATGTGCAGGTCCACTCGTCCTGGCCCAGAACTCCTCGGATGAAAGCACCACACGTGGTCTGCCCAGCCTGGTTAAGACTCTAGATAACGCCAGGAACGATGGGGGTACTGCTCACGTTATAACTCTAACCGAACGATGCACCATACATAATAGACTATTATTAACTTAATAGAAATACGTCCCACTCGACGGTATAGTGCCAAACTATGACAATTCAACTATTAATCCACACGATGTCTCAATGCCATTCTAAGGCCAAGTTGACCATACTGCACCACACGTGTATCGTGGGTGAGGCTTAACGTCTTGCCACTAGGTTGGAGGGTAAAGAACTAATGGACTAAAGGACTAAAAGAAAGTTCTACTTTACTTGCGCCATATATATATGCGCTGTGAACAAATAGTACCATTCGTATTTCGCCAGACGTATTCCTACGCGGAACCGGGCTAGTAACGACATGTTCGTCGGCACGATTGAACTTGAACCAAGGGGCTTGGCTGCTGGCGCCAGGTTCTTGTCCAATGAGAGAATGAAACTATTATGGGCTGTTAGTAGACTAAAGGGATATTCAGTGTATATGTACAAGGAATATACAAGGGATATAAAACGATATACAAATACTATTAAATATATATCCATAAATAAATATATATATTCGGTTTAATCTGATCCTTCACAACACCTTATGTAGGACATGTCCAAATTTTATAAAGATCCATTCAGAAATTAGTGATTAGGAGTGATTTTGGTCAACTGTGTACAAAAGAAAAACTCAGTTTTCTCATAGACTTCAATTCATTCAGCTGTTTTTCTCTTCCTATTTTCGCTCGTTAGTTTTTCACCTAGATCCCTGATTCATACATCCCCACGTCGGGTATCATTGGAAAGCCACACTCATTGGCTACAACCCTCCATAATCATTATCGAGATCGCCAAATGATTGACGGAACTAGAACCCCAAGAGTCGGGAGTGGTATTTTGCGCAATACCGTGTACTTTGCACAAGCCTCGAATACCGGCATGTAACTCGAGAACCGCTGAACGGATTTTGTCGGATTTTGTCGCTCTCGAGAGGCAACAAATAAGCCTTCAATTCGATATATTTATTGTATTGCAAAATATGCACACCCGAGCCACTAGTGGTCACTAAAGTGCCGGTGGGCAAATCGTCCTAAAAAGGGCCCACATGTGGGCCCTTGCATGTTAAAGGGGAACTATCTTATAAATGGCCTTTTTCAGTGTTTAGCATTGTTTCCTAGCTATATGGACTTATATTAATAGGATCTATGTCTCTAATTCTATTCTCATATTGGCGCATTCTTCCAATTCTCCTCTCACAATATTCACCCTCACTGAACTGAGTCATCTGAAAATGTGCTGATCTGTGATGTCAGAGATGTCTCAGCTGCATAATAATGTGGCAACTCAGGCACCAGGCCACACAGTGGTTGGAGCCCAGCCTCAAAACGGCTCGAGATCTTGAGGTAGAAAAATGCTGTTTTTGAGTACTTGATTAGAAATACAAAACAATGAATTAAAAAAGAAGAAAAAAACAGAGGTGTTCCATAGACTCACAGGAATTGTGTAAAAGTGCCCAAATAGTGAAAGAAATTGTAAAATAGTTCCCCTTTAAGATAAAGTGCTTGATTCTTTACAAAGAAAATCAAGGCCTGGAATTCCTCGAAAACAGCAAATTTTTTAACAAGATGCTTAAAAAGTCATTGAAATTCTAATCAGCCATTCGCATTGAATGTTTTGTTCATCCATGATCAAATTGTTCTGAATCAAGAAATCTTTTTGTTTTGTTCTGTTTTTTGTTCTAGAGTGTGATGATCTAGCTTGCTCTAGAACAGGGGTGGGCAATTATTTTTCCCGGGGGGCCGAATGAGCAACTGAAAATATGTTGGAGGGCCGGGCCAAAATTCCAAACTCAATTATGCATAATATAAATTTTTATTTCTATATAAAAAGCAGTAAATGGCATTGTTTTGACCCCTGGTAAGAGTGTATGTTATTATTTGGCAATTAAAAGGTGAGGTTAGCTTTCAAAAATATAATTTATTCAAATAGAATTTATTTCCAAAATGATAAACAAAATGTGAAACATTAATAACAAACGGCATGTATGAAAAAGTGCTATACAAATAAAGTTATTATTTTGAGTTTCATGTACTATTGAAACAAGGATTTTCTTAGCTTTCTAAAGACATCACATCATCTTATAGCCAAAATAAACAAGACATGTCACTGAACTGTGTAAAGAAAAGTGTCCCAGTAGCCTTTTTTACTTTACATGCCTATATTAAACATTTAATGTTTTCAGAACTGTGCAAAAAAAAGAAACACATTTTAGTGTTCTTCAGCTATTTTTTTTTTTCATTCAGTGTGATAAATCCAGTCTCTGTTGAGCTTTAACAAGTCCATCAAAGTCAGGTTGCATGTCTGAGGTGGAGATGCGAAGCACAGCTGCCAGATGTTCATCAGTGAGAGAGGATCTGTACCTGGACTTGGTAAACGTCATGACTGAGAATGTCTGTTCACATATATGTGGATCCAAAGAGAACCAACATCTTCTGAGCATGTCTCCTCATGTTTGGAAAGTTCTCCTCCTTGATGCAGTGATGCTGACTTAAAGTGCTCTTTCAGTAGTGAATCAGACTGCAGGTCAATGAGTTCAAGCTGAACATCAGTGGGTGCACTATCAACACTGCAGGTAAAGGGAGAGGAAACCAGCTGCATTTCATCCTCAACCTTTTTGAAATCTTGAAAACACCTTGAAAATTCATCATGCAGTGCTCCCAACATGGATGAGTACCTGTGCCGGTGATCAGCTGATGGTTTGACTTCTTTCAGGGTTTTCATGTGTTTGAGATTGTTGATGCCTAGTTGCCTTGAAATTAATTGCAACTTTGTCATGAAGGCTTTCACATGGCTATGCATTTCATGAGCAAAAATGCCCTTGCCCTGCAGTTGTGTGTTCAGTAGGGATGGGTACCGTTCACATTTGAACCGATACGGTACCGGTACCTGTGAATCGATACCGGTACCCAACGGTACCTTTTTTCTGTACTTTAGTCTCAAATCTTTTTATCTACCTACAGTACCTCAGTTGTGAAAAAAGAAATCCAAACTTCAAATAACCACACTTTCGACCGTTTTCGGCTTGCCCCGACTGCTTTGTTGTTGAATCAAGTCAAATTATAGGTAAGCGTATATTGTGCGTGTGAACGTTGACATGAAAAGAAAAAAGTAAAAAGAAAATAATAATAAATATTAAAAAAAAAAAAAAAAACAAAAAAAAAATTATTATCATGTAATATTTCGCGGGCCGGTCAGAATCATCCCGCGGGCCGGATTCGGCCCGCGGGCCGTACAATGCCCAGGTCTGCTCTAGAAGATGCATTTAAAAATGAATTGTATCCTTCGAGTGACATCCATGAAAATGAAAAATAGTGCTTGGAAAAGTACTTAAAAAGTCCTTGAATTTCATTTCGCAATGTCTGTGGGAACCCTGAAGAAAACAGGCAGTAGACAATATCATCACAGTAAAACCATGCTTCCTTGCCTTCTCTCCCAGGAATATACTCCACCGGCCGATGTAGTGGGGGGTGAGGACACCAGGACGGCGTCTTCAGCACCGGATCTGTTCCAGGTCCAGCTGAGCTTCCTGCGCGGCAAGGTGCGGCTCCTGCTCTCAAACGCACCGGCGTGTCAGCAGCAGCACGTCAGCTGATTGGGTATCCACCTCGCACCGGGGGGGGGGGGCGGGATTTGACACTTTTAACCCTACTGATTGGACGGTGGAAGTGGCGTTGGACGGTCAGAAGGATGATGTGATTATCCTCCAAGATGGAAGCTCAGAGGAGCGAACCACTCCCAACGAGATGAGGGAAGATATAGCACCTTGGAATACGGACATGAAATATGGACATGGTGAAGCAACCAGGAAGGAGGCCTATGAAATGCACTGCTCCGATAGCTCCTCAGTGGGCACGCTCCAGCACTTTGTGTGTATGTATATGAGGGATTATGAGTTTGAATCAGTGTCTGTCTGTCTGTGTGTGTGTATGCGTGTTTGACCCTTAAACCCACTGAACTGATAAATGGACCACCCACAAAATGTAGATTGTACATTCGAATTTGTAGGGTTGTCTGGTTGTGACAGTCTTTACAGTAGCAATGTAAAAAAAAGAAAAAAAAAATTCTAATCCGTCAAACTCTTCACATTTTCCAACTGTGCCACGTAGAAATATAATACTTTTTTGTATTGTTATTATTCTTTGTTTCAGTAATGTTTTAATGTATTTTTATTGGTTGTGTACTTACTATTTATACAGATTTATATTTCTACTTTTAAGTTCCAGTATCTATTATGTGTATCCATTTTTTTTGTGTGTAGTCTTTGATGTGAGGGACCCTGGTTGGGTTCTTCTGGATTCTTCTAGCTTATGGTATGATCACTGTGTAACACTGAACTTTATTGTAGAGGAACGTGTAGACATACAGGGTTCCTACATCCAGGGTTCCTACATGCCTTCTGTTGATCCAATTCCCTGACTGTTTCATGACAAATCATTTCCACGACCATTTGTCAATAGACCACTGTACTTCCACGTTACATTGAGCGGGGTGAGAAAAGGAATGAATGTGGACGAGAGCCTTGATGTAAGTGGTTGTAAAGTGACTATAGCTCGGCCGAGAAAGTGCCAATCGACTTGGGATTGGTCTCTCCGTGTTCAGGAGACTCAGGCGTATTAAAAGCCTATTGGATCATGTCTCCAGCACCCCCACAGCCGTATCTACAACCACTTAATGTCAAGGGTCTCATCCACAGTCATTCATTTTCTCCCCCTGCTCTCTCTCTCTCCCATGATTTCAGAATACCGGAAGTGTTGCGGTGGTCTATGTCTGAGTTCAACTGAGCTCCTTACTTTGAAATAGTTGATTTGCACGCCCCGGCTAGAGCAATCATCTGGGACTTATAGATAGTTATAGATCTACCAGCAGTCGAGCTTCACCTTTCAGACTTTTTTTGGGGGTATAATCTTCATGTCTTTCCAACACAATTCCATGACTTTTCTGGGCTTTCCGTGATTGTAGGTCCCCCGGACATCATATCCACACTGTGCCTTCGTATATCTGTCTGTTTATACTGTTTACATTCACAGTTGTACAATCAGCGTTCGTCCAGTTAATGAAACGCGGAGGTTTGAGTCGCAGGGAAGGGAGATGGAGCTGCCGTGCGAACTGGGAAACGGTTGGATGTTTATCTGTGAGTGTGTGTGTGTGTGTGTGTGTGTGTGTGTGTGTGTGTGTGTGTGTGTGTGTGTGTGTGTGTGTGTGTGTGTGTGTGTGTGTGTGTGTAAATGCTTAAGCCACGCTCAAACAGAAGCTCTAGCCTACGCAGGCAGCAGGACCACCAGGAAAAAACGATTGATTGGCTCCTAGAACGAGCATCCTGTTCCGGCTGTCACCGAATCAGTCAGCCTCACCCCCCCCCTCCCCCCCCCCCCCCCCCCCCCCTTCATTCATTATCAAACAGGCGGGCAATTAGTCTCCCTTCTCGGAACCCGTGAGCCCTTCGCTTGACGTTGATTTTGCACCAATTCCAGAAGAATCGCGCTCTGTGTTTGTTGTTTGTTGTCGTCTTTTTACATCTGGCTGTGGAAGTGGGACATGTTTTGTAAGGATGTTTGTACCATGTTTTTGTTCCTGTTTTTCATATTGCCCCCCCTCCCCCACACACCACTGTACCATTGGGTATTTAAAATACAAAATATTATTCTTAGATAAAGAGAGGATGGATGGAAACAAGATGAGAGGATGTTTGGTGTCTTTGATGTCTGTCTTTCAGTCCGTGGTGTTGACGGACGAGGCGGTGCTGTTTGCGTCACTGTAACGGGGCCTTCTGGGCTTCAGGTGGTAAAGACGTATTCAAGTCTTTATATAAAGTACCACTCTTACGTGTCTTAAAGGGGGCGTTCACCCAAAATTTAAATCATTCCTCTTACTCAGATTGAGTCTGAGTTTTGGTGTGATTTGCCGGGTTTTGTAGATATCTGCCGTAGAGATGTCTGCTGTCGCTCAAACACGATGGAGCTGAACAGCACACGGTTCGTGGCGCTCAATGTGCCAAAAGCTATGTCTCTTTCCAGAAATCATAATAATAATAATAATAATAATAATAATAATAATAATAATAATAATAATAATAATAATAATAATAATAATAATAATAATAATAATAATAATAACTGTATTTGTATATAGCACCTTTCATACAAGAATTGCAGCTCAAAGTGCTTTACAGCAGAAACAAGATGAGCACAAAATGAGCACATAAAGTGCAGACATATAAAATCAGTTTTTCACATTAGGATCTAGCATCCCAACAGGCCACTTTGTTTATGGTTTGATTCTATGGCATAAAATGACGTAACATCAACAGATCATACGCCGGTTGCGTGAATATTAAAGGCAACCAACTTGTGTTCAGCTTTTCTCTGATTGGCCACGACCCCACGCCGCTAGCCCGCCCCCTTTTGCCGCGAGCGCGGCAGGAACCTTCAAGTTCCCTGGTGCAAAATAAATCTGGTAGTTCGTTTATGATGTTAATTAATAATAAACACTGTTAGGACTCTTAATAATAAACACTGTTAGGACTATCTGACTCTTAATAATAAACACTGTTAGGACTATCTGACTCTTACTAATAAACACTGTTAGGACTATCTGACTCTTAATAATAAACACTGTTAGGACTATCTGATTCTTACTAATAAACACTGTTAGGACTATCTGACTCTTACTAATAAACACTGTTAGGACTATCTGACTCTTACTAATAAACACTGTTAGGACTATCTGACTCTTAATAATAAACACTGTTAGGACTATCTCGATTCACGCGTCACTACTGTAACTAGAAACTGTACATTGTAACGTTATATGTTATTTCGCGTTTTTAACGTCAGTCACTGACTCACTGTACATCAGTGTGGAGGCTGGTAGTTCGTTTATGACGTTAATTAATAATAAACACTGTTAGGACTCTTAATAATAAACACTGTTAGGACTATCTGACTCTTACTAATAAACACTGTTAGGACTATCTGACTCTTAATAATAAACACTGTTAGGACTATCTCGATTCACGCGTCACTACTGTAACTAGAAACTGTACATTCTCGAAGACACTCTGATGTCACGAGACCGCCGCCATCTTGGTATAGGGGGACCATACGGATTTCTACCATCAAATCCATGCATTGAGCTCCGTTTTTATTACATGTTTTATCACATTCTTGTTCATTTCATAACATTTTCATACGATTTGTTTTGAAAATATTGAGGCCAACATGGCATTTCACTATTTCGAAAGCCTTTCTGGTGATTCTAAGGCGAGATATGAGTCAAAGATCTCCCCCTGATTGACTTGACATAATGTCCATACAAAACACCTGCAGGCATGGCCATCTCTCGAATACCCAAATTGAAGCTGCTGTGTTACGTTTTGTACTAATAACGAACACAGAAATCCAAATCGCAAGTTTTATATAATACCAGCTGATGCATCACGGAGGAAAAAGTGGCTGGTGGCTAACGTTCGGCTAACTCGCTCTGTGTTGTGGTCGTGGTAGCTACATGCTAAGCTAACGTTAATTACATAATATCGAACCGATAGGAGCTTATCTTATCTAATCTTACGTGGTGGTACCACGTGTGCCACTACCCGATCAAACATCCACGTAAGATTAGATAAAATAAGCTCCTATCGGTTCGATATTATGTAATTAACGTTAGCTTAGCATGTAGCTACCACGACCACAACACAGAGCGAGTTAGCCGAACGTTAGCCACCACCCACTTTTTCCTCCGTAATGGTATAAAACTTGCGATTTGGATTTCTGTTTTTGTCATTAGTACAACGCCTAACACAGCAGCTCTTTGGCATTGTGAAGGACTGAAGAAAATTCCGCTTGATAGTCTTTAATTTGACGCTTTAACGATCCGTTTCTGCACTAAATTAACCGTACACAATGTACGAGGCGGGGCAGTTACCCCCCACGCTGCAGTTGCCTAGCAACAACAGGCAGGAAGTTGACTTCGAGAATTGTAACGTTATTTCGCGTTTTTAACGTCAGTCACTGTACATCAGTGTGGAGGCTGGTAGTTCATTTATGACGTATTGCTGGCTCTCATATTTGCGAATACAACAGCGTTCACCCTGATGTAAACAAAACAAGTCATTGCGACGGCCAACGGAAGGCGGCGCAACTCTCTGCCGCGCGGCAGAATCAGAGAAACGCAAGGCTGAACACAAGTTGGTTGCCTTTAATATTCACGCGACCCGGTTACTCAAGACCCTGTGAGCAAAGTCAAGGTGAACTATTTCCTACACCCACTATACATTATTATGAGGGTGTACTTCGGTAGAAAGTAGTTCCTACTTGAAACCGCTCACAACACGGTCTGTGTGTTATCTCTCCACCAGGTCATGGTTTCTGGAAAGAGACGTTGCTTTTTATTAAAAAAAATATATATATATTTGCCACTTTCAGCAACACAAACCATGTGCTATTCAGCTCCAGTGTGTTGGAGTGATGGCAGAAATCTCTACAGAAAACATACGTCTCAAACTATCTGGATGGAGAGATAGCACTCGGGGTAAGAAATGTGTTTTTTGTTTTTATTTTGGGTGAACCGCCCCTTTAAATATGCAACAGTAACAAGTATTAACCCATTCATTTCAGGTAGGAACGAGTCTCATCTTGGGATTCTAGAACTACATGCGTTTCAATGACCAGTAGCCTGAAAGAGTTAATCCGTGATTAGTTTGACCTCTTGTCAATATATATATATGGTATGGTTTATTCTTAATGCCCGAGGGGAAACATGGTTTGCCACCAGAGTGAATACAAATACACAGACAAGAAACAATTACATACAGTACAAGTTATATAACACAGTAAAAAGAAGAAAATAAGAGAGCCTCTCAACACAGAGCTAGCAGTGTTTAAAGAATTTAACCGCAGCAGGAACAAAGGACCTTCTCAGTCGCTCAGTAGAGCATCGAGGCATCAAAAACCACTATCACTAAATGAGCTTCGCAGAGCATCAAATTATATTGTACAGAGGGTGGCCTTCAAAAGATAGAATAGCGTTCAATTTAGCCCTAGTTCGCTTGGCAATAATAATCTCCAAGGAATCAGGAGAGAGGCCAATCACTGAGCCAGCCTTTTTAATGATTTTATTTATACGTTTTTTATCAGTAACCGTGATGCCCCCCCCCCCCCCCCCCATAAAAAAGGACACTGGCAAGGATGCCTTGGTAGAACACATGAAGAAGTGACTGCGATCAATATCAAAGGATCTCAGCTTCCTCAAATGAAAAAGCAGAGTGGTGTGTCAGCATGGTTATGCCATGTTCAGCCTGGCTGGGGCTATAGCCATAGTCTGGTTGGGTCATGGTATGGTTGGGTTTGTGTCTCTCCATTACCCTCTCAACCTTTCAAAATGCATGCCTCTTTACCCTTGGGTAACCGTCGGTAGTGTTGTAGTAAAGGGTTAACCTGTAGTGTGGGAGTGAAAGGGTTAACCTGATGTTGTGTGGCAGTGAAAGGGTTAACCTTCTGTGTATTGTCGCAGTGAAAGGGTTAACCGTTTGGTAGTGCGGCAGTGAAAGGGTTAAGTGCTAGGCCATGACCTCACATCAGGGTTCCCACAGACATTGCTAAATGAAATTCAAGGACTTTCAAGTACTTTCCTACGCACTATTTTTCATTTAAAAAGGATACAATTCACTTTTAAATGCTGTTTTTTTTATAGATTTTTTTTTAATCCAATATTTATGGCTTAAAACCCATTTCAGACAATTAGTTACACTTTAAATAAAAAAAATTCAATTTCTTGATTCAGAACAATTTTATCATGGATGAACAAAACGTTCAATGCAAATGGTTGATTTGAATTTCAAGGACTTTTTAAGCACCTTGTTAAAAAAGCGGGAATAACTGTTTACGTCCATTTTATGGTTATGGGGTCAAAGGTACAGGCTGCAGGGGAAAAGTAGTTGAATACATCTTGAATATAATGAGATGATCAGCTTACATCTAACATTACAATGTCTCTCTATTTTGAGCCCCGTTAAAGGCCCAGTCTGTGATCCCAATGTAAACGGGTAGCTCCACATACAAATAAAAACTAAATGGGCTTCATATTCTATAGCATTGCTAGAAGGTCTGAACCATAATTAAAACCTCATTTGGGTGTAAGAGAGAGCTCACAAACATTTTATGGCCTCATAAAATTCAGAGCCCGGACCTGTCTCAAAACCCTGCCCTCTTTTCTTGATCCTCCAATCACAGCTGTCGCTTACCTCTTTGATTGATTGATTGAAAAATTTATTAACAGATTGCAGAATGGGTACAGTACAGTACAGCTCAATACATACAATTGTTAAGGGGATGCAGACCAGAGAAAGACTTTCGACTTGTTTACATCAGGGTCCCCCATTTTCAATTCATCATAACATATATGACATACATGACATACAGATAGACAGTACTGCTACATCTATACATTTATGACATATCAGATTTGCAAATACAGTACTGTTTGTGATACAAAAGTGTCCAGAAAAGGAGTATATACATTTGGCATAGAAACTGTACATTGGAGGAGGTTGGTTGGGTGGGGTGGGGTTGGGTGGGTTGGGTGAGGGCTGTACATTGGAGGTGGGGGGGGGGGGGGGGGGGTTGGGAAGGGGACACACACACATTTTACACTGTACATTGGAATATTGACAAAGCCTTACTTGGTCATTTACTGTACAACTAGGTTAGGACATTTGTAGGGGCCAGTTTCGAATTGCAGTCTCACGTAGGTGTTTTTTGAGAGTGTTTTTGAAGGTGGGTAGTGATTCACATTCCTTTAAGTCAGAGGTAAGCGACAGCTGTAATTGGAGGATCAAGAAAAGGGGCAGGGTTTGAGACAGGTCTGATTTCTAGCTGTAGGAGAGTGGTGCATGTTCAAAAATACTGACTGAACTGTCCTGGGGCACAGGAAGAACATACTGACTGAACTGTCCTGGGGCACAGAGAGAACATACTGACTGAACTGTCCTCAGGAAGAACATACTGACTGAACTGTCCTGGGGCACAGGAAGAACATACTGACTGAACTGTCCTGGGGCACAGGAAGAACATACTGACTGAACTGTCCTCAGGAAGAACATACTGACTGAACTGTCCTGGAGCACAGGAAGAACATACTGACTGAACTGTCCTGGAGCACAGGAAGAACATACTGACTGAACTGTCCTGGAGCACAGGAAGAACATACTGACTGAACTGTCCTGGGGCACAGGAAGAACATACTGACTGAACTGTCCTGGGGCACAGGAAGAACATACTGACTGAACTGTCCTGGGGCACAGGAAGAACATACTGACTGAACTGTCCTGGGGCACAGGAAGAACATACTGACTGAAATGTCCTGGGGCACAGGAAGAACATACCGACTGAACTGTCCTGGGGCACAGGAAGAACATACTGACTGAACTGTCCTGGGGCACAGGAAGAACATACTGACTGAACTGTCCTCAGGAAGAACATACTGACTGAACTGCCCTGGGGAACATGAAGAACATACTGACTGAACTGTCCTGGGGCACAGAGAACATACTGACTGAACTGTCCTGGGGCACAGAGAGAACATACTGACTGAACTGTCCTGGGGCACAGGAAGAACATACCGACTGAACTGAACTGTCCTGGGGCACAGAGAGAACATTGTGTCAATTCTTAAGATGGGTGGTGTTCCCCTTCCAGTGCAAGTGGAATATGGAGGTGTAGTGGTTACTTCCTGGTCTATAGGGAGGTGTAGTGGTTACTTCCTGGTCTATAGGGAGGTGTAGTGGTTACGTCATTGCCGTTTCCCGCGCGGTCCACCCCTCTTAAAATCGCCGTTAATTTCCAATGGACCCATTTCTAAATCGTCTCGTTTAAAACAAATAAAACATGAACATTGGCACGGTGTACCTTTCTGTGTGTATTCATCCACAATCTATAGCTCAACATGAAAATAAATCACCTTTATTTCAACCAAAAATGCTTAAACAATAATGTTAGTGATAGAAGGGAACTCATTTTGTGCAAAAATGGAAAGCTTCACGAGGCAGAATTGTTACAATAGCCGATAATCCATTTTCTTAATGATAAATCCCTATACGGGTAGACTGGGCGGGAAACTAAAGTGACGTCAGACAGACTACACCTCCCTATGTATGGGTTAGAGTAGACTACCATGTATAGCCCAGGTGAGATTAGGTTACGTTTATTTATCTTCTACCCAGGGACAGTGCACATTAATCTTCAGTTTCCACATCAATGTAAATGTGCCAGAATTAGCCTACAATGCATGTCTTTATGGTGTGGGAGGAAACCAGCGCAAACATGCAAACTCCACACAGAAAGGCCCTCTGCTGGGGTTCGAACCAAGGGCCGTCTTGCTGTGAGGCAGCAGTGCCGACCACTGTTGCCACCATGCCCTGTGACATGCATAAAGATGCTAGGGCCCTGGTCATGGTCGGGAAGGTTCATTTTAAAATGCATTCCATTACACATTACTGATTACCCACGAACAATGATTGTAAATAGTAACATGACCCATTGGATTACTTCAAAACAGTAGGCTAATGTAACCCGATTACATTTGATTATTTTAGGATCACTTTAGCATCTGACAATTTGCAGAGTTGTCATTTGAATACATGCCATTATCAAGTCTACAATCATGATTAAGAGTATATTAAGTAGGGCATGACGTTTCGTCATCAGAATTCCTTTCCCCCTTTGAAATATGCTTCCAAGTAACCCATCAAGTAATTACCATTTTCCATAAAACATTTTCAAAAGTATCTAATCTGTAATTACAGTTTATCATCATTTAGATAGTTTCCCCAATTAAATTACTGTAATTCAGTTATGTGTAATCTGTTACTACCCAGCATAATCAGAATCAGCTCCGCCCACTTTCACAAATCGCATTAAAACACTATTTGGAAGTAGACATTTTGCGAATGGGTGGCATGGTTAAAAACAGGACTGCTGGCTACCGAATATACACCCTGGCAATGAAAATCACGGTTTTCTACTGCCCCCTAGTGTACACACCGATTACAACACCTAAAAGAAACAGTCATATCTTTTCAAGTTTCTTTTTATTTCTATGTCACATTGTTCTTTCTCACTAAAGAAACACACCCTTGACAAGAAAAACTGAAGTTGCTGAGCTGGCCCTCTGGGTTTAAAGGTGCACTCAGTGAGACTTTCGATAATTTGGTATTAGGACCGTGTGGTAGACACTCAACGTCTTACAGTTATGTGGAATAAGACATAACACTGCTTCTGGTAATCTATATTATTAAATATTATTTGAATGCTATACTCTTGGAAGAATAGCCAAATAAGGATAAAAAAAACTAAACGAGTACATGATCCAATGTTTTGAGTGTATGCGCAGACCTCACCTCCATAGCCTGTCTTACTGTTACTGAGTGCACCTTTAAAATACAAAAAGAAATGTGTGCATTAATGTTTGTCCCAGCCGAGACATCGTATTACTTCAGGGTTTGACATGGAAAGAACAGCAGTACTAATTTACACTATTCCTAAAGTCAACACCTTCAATTGTCCTTACTGTAAACATACATGTGTTAAGAGGATGTATGCAAATTGAAACCCTAACCACTAGTTCCCACCGGATTCACGACATGCAAACTTAAAAAGGAGCATGCGGACATTAGGGATGCACAGATCCAACTTTTTCAGTCCCGATACCGATACCTGGGCTTTGGGTATCGGCCGATACCGAGTACCGATCCGATACCCATTGTTCAATTAATAAACTGTATGCCTCACTGTGTGGAAGAGACTGGGATCATTCTTTTGTGCAAGGCAACATCAGGCTTGACTTAAAACATTACTTTCCTAACTTAGTGAAACTAAATTTAACAAATTAACACAGATATATAATTTAAATGTATCATCTATACATATATATATTTTTGTAATACAATTAATTGAATAAAGCATACTTTTTTTTTGTCTCCAATACACAATCTAGCTATTTTAGCCATATCGGGGCCGATATCGGATCAGTGCATCCTTAGCCAACATTATGGGAAATTAGTTTACCGTCTTCTACAGAGTCAGACAAAAAGATTTTCTCTCTGTGCGTTCAGTAGAAAGCTATCCAGCTGCAAGCTAGCCTAACATAGCACAAATGAATGGAAGTGTATACGGACCACTAGCCTAGCTTAAGATTCCAGGGGAGGTGTTTTGGCTTGCAGCCGGATAGCTTTCTACTGAACGCATAGAGAGGAAATTGGCATCCATCTTCCTGTCCAACTATGGCTTTTGCCATAATGTTGGTGTGTTCCTTTAAGAGGGTGAGCGCTAATTGGAACTGTAACCACTAGTTCCCACTGGACACACAACATGCAAACATAAGACATCATAAAAGAACATCTAAAAGTAACACTAACATTTTGGGAAATACACTTATTTGCCATCTCCCCCGGAGTCAGACAAGACCCATATCAATTTATTCTCCGAGCGTCCGTTTTTGAGTTGCATTTCTTCACTTTTGATGGAGCTAGGCTAGCTGCTCCCTACTGCTTCCAGTCCTTGTGCTAAGCTAGGCTAACTGCTCCCTACTGCTTCCAGTCCTTGTGCTAAGCTAGGCTAGCTGCTCCCTACTGCTTCCAGTCCTTGTGCTAAGCTAGGCTAGCATGCACCCCTCTCTGGGGCTACTGGACACACGACAACAGATGAAACTGGTATTGATCTTCTTGTCCGACTTTTCGGTAAGATGGTAAATAAGTGCATTTCCCAAAATGTTGGGAATGTTCCTTTAACAAAACAAAAAAAATTCACAATTGACAAAATCAGGCGATGGAGCTCAGAACACAACACATACCAACCACCCGTGGTTGTTGTTGATCCATTCACCTATGGAGTCCATAGCATTCACACGTTACCGGTCGTCACCGATACAACAGTCCACCCAACGACATGTTCTTAATCCCACCACTTCACGTCCTCGCTTTAAGTTCACCATTGTCCATTGGCTTTAAAATACACCAAGAAAGACAAGAGACGGTTGATGAAGACGGTCGAGGGGTAAGCCAGGTGGCGTCTAGTTTTTTACCAACCATTTCCAGTTCCGCGTTCGCGTTCTGCGATCCGATTGGCCACTGACGTTTCTGGTCGTGTGACATCTGCACCAATCGTGTGACGCCTGTTTCTATCACCGGTTAAGCTTAGGCGACTCTTTCGCAGTTGGTTAAGGTTAGAGTTTGTCTTAGAGCAGGGCGATAGAACACCAGCCCTGATTCCAAACTCTAACTTTAACCAACTTTGAAAGAGTCGCCTAAGCTTAACCAGTGATAAACTAGGCGTTAGGTAGTTTGCAGGCTGTTAGAGGCGGAAATGGGCACAGATACAGGCGTCATGCGATTGGGCGCACATGTCACATGACCAGAAACGTCAGTGGCCAATCAGATCGCACCAGAAACGTCAGTGGCCAATCAGATCGCGGAACTGGAAATGCGTTGGTAAATGAACAGACGCGGCCTGGTCACTGGGGGTCGGGGTAGAAGACCTTGATGTGGATGGCAGAGTTGTTCCGCGTGCGCGTCAGGGGCTCTCCGGCCTCGTCCGGGTCCTCGGGCTCCAAGTCGTCCACCAGCTCCACCGTGGAGGTGTTGGCCGCCAGCTGCAGCGCCCCCTGGCTGCTGGCCTGGAGCTGCAGGGCGATGTTGATGGCTCTGTTGATGGCCAGGCCCAGGCCGTGGATGCAGATCTCCCGGTGGCCGCCGCCCTCCAGCAGCTTCTGACAGCGCATCAGCTGCGCCCGGAAGTCCGTCTTCATGTTGACGTAGACGTCGTTGCGCCGCTTGGGCAGCTTGCGGGGAAGGCGTTTGCGGAGGGTGTACTCCACCGGGTCCATCTCCACGACTGGCGAGCCGGCGTCGGCCGGGGCGGGAGTCCCCTGGGGCATTTGGGGGACGGAGACGGTGACCGGAGTGCTGCGTGGTTCCGTCATACGTCTCTCCCTCTCTCTCTGTGTGTAATAGAAGCTTGAGCACTGGGGCTGCGGAAGGTCAGAACACATGGGTGAGTAACGTATCCGCACCGAACCGGTTCAGTACGCGCTGTGTACCAAACAAATACAACGTTACTACTAGGGCTGCACGATTAATCGATTTTAAATCGAAAGAATGATGCAATTATCAAATCGCAAAAAAAATAAAATAATCGCACTTTTTTTTACATTTATTTAACCAGGAAGTCCCATTGAGATACAACATCGGTTTGGGAGAGGGAGGTAAGGGGTTTTAGATTGTGTGTTGTGAAGTTTAGACTTCAGAGAGGGAGAGTAAAGTACAGAAAAAAAAGGTACCTTTGGGTACCGGTATCGATTCCCAGGTAAAAAGAAACATTTTCAGGCTCGGTGTCCCGAACAGACCCACAGCGTAGGCCAGATGCAAGCCGCATTTTACAATAAACCTCTGTGGGGCTGCTTAAAAATATATATATTATAATCGCAATCGCAATATCTGTCAGAAAAATCGCAATTAGATTATTTCCCAAAATCGTGCAGCCCTAGTTACTACCATCAACTACACTCACAGCACACACATAATAATAATTAATTTAATTTATATAGCGCTTCTCAGTAACCCGAAGTCGCTGACAGTAGTCGGGAGCAAGAGTACAAACAAAGAAACGAAAGCAAAGAAACAAAAACAAAAGGAACATGAGACCATGGGGGGAACAGGGGAGACAGCATGAAAGCACAAAAAAGACTGGAGACAGACATCAATCAGGTTGGAGGGGGGGTTTAAAGGTGGGGGGGGGGGGGGGGGGGGTTGAAGGCAAGGGAGAACAGGTGGGTTTTGAGGCGAGCTTTGAAGGTGGAGAGTGTAGGGGAGTCTCTGATGGACTTCCAGAGTCGGGGGGCAGTACGAGAGAAGGCCCGATCTCCGAAGTTTTTAAGCTTGGATGTCGGGACAGTGAGGGAGGCATGACACGCACTTTAAATAAACACTCACCGTAGCACCCACTTTATATTTATTGGTAAAGAGATTTGCACTACAATTCATACCTCATTGCACCTTACCTAAGTTGTACCTCATCCCATTTCTGCATTGTACTGTATACTGTACTGCAACTCACCGTTACTCTGTATTGTACGTATGTATATTGACTGAACACTTTTTGCTTACGTACTTTTGACTTTCTACTTTTCATCTATTTTTATCTAGCACTCTCCCAGGAGCTCATAACAGGAAAAAAAGCATTTGATAGAAAAGTATTCTCTATTTTTTTTTAATGACAACTAATAAAGAAACTTGAAACTCACTTTAACCACGTGCAGCACTTTTTTTTTAACATGCAGAATTTTATTTAACCGATCATGTACAAGAACACTGTTCTTTTGTGTACCGTTACACCCCTAGACTGAGTGATCAGAAGTGCATCAAACATGCACACATACATTCATGTGCACGCCTCCGTATGTGTGTGTGTGTGTCTCTCACACACACTGCAAATAAGATATTCCCTTGGGGAAATTCGGGGGGCATAGCAGCATAGGGGAGGGGTGGTACAGGTATGGGCAGGGTTAGATTGATGAAAAAATGTTATTAACAGATTGCAGAATGGTTACAATACAGTACGGCTCAATACACACAATCGTTAAGGGGATGGGTCCCCCATTTTCAATGCATCATAACATATTTGACATACAGGTAGACAGTACTGCTACATCTAGACATTTATGACATACCAGATCTACAAATATACAGTACTGTTTGAGTACAAAAAGAGGGTAACAGTAAGTAGTAATTCATAGAAATAGTAGTAAATACCAATTCATCATACATCTATGAATGACTGGGCTGTTTATTTTTTTTAGCCATGTGGCTGTCTGATGTGAAACAACATCAACCATGCAGGTGCATAACGTTAGTGACTGGGCGACTGACCTGCTACTAGCTGATTGATTGAAAATGTTATTAACAGATTGCAGAATGGGTACAGTACAGTACAGCTCAATACACACAATTGTTAAGGGGATGCAGACCTGAGAAAGACTCGTCTTGTTTACATCAGGGTCCCCCATTTTCAATTCATCATAACATACAGATAGACAGTACTGTTACATCTGTGACATATACGATATGCAAATATACTGTTACCCATATATCCTAACAGCTCTTCTTCGAACAATACAATTAGGATGCTTTACCTTGCCGATGTGAAGTGAAATTCACGTATTTTGTCGTCTGTATCGCCCAGCAATCCTCCAGGTTGGAAGGTGGAGCGACCTGCCTGTTGTAGTTTCAGTACCAGATAAACCTGCGAGGTCGCTCTTTAATGACCTGGAAGCAGTCCCCCCCGGATACATAATGACCCGGAAGCACCCCCCCTCTTTGGTACTTAATGACCGGAAGCACATAAGAGCCACATTTATTTCTAATTTTATTTTTATTATTTTACTTTCTTGTTTGCCTGTCTCTTGTGCTGTTATTATTGTAGTTGTCACTGTTATTATTATTATTATTATTATTATTATTATTATTATTATTATTATTATTATTATTATTATTATTATTATTATTATTATTATTATTATTATTATTATTATTATTATTATTATTATTATTATTGTTAATGTTATTGTATTGTGATGTCTTGTTCTATGTATGAAAAATGGAAAATAAAAACATTTATAAAAAATAAAAATAAATGACCCGGAAGCAGCCCCCCCCCCCTCTTTGGTACTTAATACCATAGATATATATAGAACACTAGATAGCTTAAGGCGGAGTCACCAGCGTCACTGAACCGCCGCCATCTTGCTCCAGTTAGCCTTGAGTGAGAGTGAGTGAGCTGCACAGACAAAAATACTCATAACTCGCTGAAATATTGACGGATTTACAAACGGGTTGGTTTGCTATAAACATCAAAGATGTAGTTATGATACTGCATACTTATAATTTTTTTTTTTTTTAAGATGTTTTTTTTTACAAACCGCTTGAATCATAGCCACGTTAATAATGCTTGTAATAAACCAAACCGTTTGTAAATCCGTCAATATTTCAGCGAGTTATGAGTATTTTTGTCTGTGCAGCTCACTCACTCTCACTCAAGGCTAACTGGAGCAAGATGGCGGCGGTTCAGTGACGTCGCTCTCCATTGGCCGGCAGCGCGGGCAAGCTATCTAGTGTTCTATATATATCTATGCTTAATACGCCTGACGCGTGAATACTTTCCCCAAGGCAGTTGTCCTTCCGCGTTCGGTTTACGTGGCCTGATTGGCCACTGACGCTTCTCTCAGCGCCCAATCGCGTTGCGCCTAGCTTTCAGTTCCACAGCCCAAGTCCGCGCCCATTTCCTCGTATTGTTTTCATCTCTCTATATTAACCTAGCCCATTTCCTCGTATTGTTTTCATCTCTCTATATTAACGTAACGCGCTATTCATATCAATCGACATCACATCAATATATAAATAACGTATTGTTTTCATCTCTCACATCAATAGTCCTCGCCCATTTCCTCGTATTGTTTTCATCTCTCTATATTAACGTAACGCGCTATTCACATGTCAATCGACATCACATCAATATATAAATAACGTATTGTTTTCATCTCTCTATATTAACGTTAGGCTGTAAAAGGCTATATTTAGTCTAGTTGAGTGATAGTGAGTTGAGTGATAGTTAGTTTTAGTATATTGAGCGAGTGTATTGAGCGAGTAGTTAGGCGATAGTAGGGCTAACGCGATTGGGCGCTGAGAGAAGCATCAGTGGCCAATCAGGCCGCGTAAACCGAACGCGGAAGGACAACTGCCTTCGGACGCAGCCCCCCCGTGTTATTTTTTTTCCTAGCCGCATTTCTCAGAGACGCTCTCTGATTGGCCGACGCCTGTTTCTACACTGGTTAAGCTTAGGCACTCTTTCGAAGTTGGTTAAGGTTAGAGTTTGTCTTAGAGCATGGCGATAGAACGCCAGGTAGTTTGCAGGCTGTTCGACGCGGAAATGGGCAAAGACACAGCTCGTCACGCGATTGGGCAAACATGTCAGTGGCCAATCACATGTCAGTGATTGAAAACTGTGTTTTACTCTGGCTTGCGCCTAGCTCGCGGACATAGCTATGCTGGAGCTCTCAGCTGTACACCAGCGGCCTCCGACTCCAATAGCATATATCTGCAGAGCCACAAGTACGAAATGCGCAGCGCGCGTTACCGGCATAGGGGGAAAACGAGCGTAGAGGGCTGGCCGATCGCTGGCCAATCACAGCAACGCGGAAGGACACGTTGGTTGCCCAAAGTATTCACGCAGCTGGGTTTGGTATTCACGCAGCCCCCCCCCCCCCTCTTTGGTACTTAATGACCCGGAAGCAGTCCCCCCGGATACATCCTCTTTGGTACACACAAGATGGCGGCCACGGGTTTTTAATATCGTGGAAATGTGAGTTTTTTCATTCGAGGATAATACACGAGATTCGTTATGAGAGATGCCCCGACACCATTGCACCTGTAATGTAAAGTGAAACGAAGCCTTTATCATTGTAACAAATCGTCGAACTTTTTGACCAGATTATAAAAAGTTACATGGCAGCCATCTTCAGTGTACCAGCCATGGCAACCGAATGACAATTCAGTAACATCTAAAAATGCTCGATCCAGGCCGTCATGTGGCTCAATTTAAAATAGCCGAATATTCATTCTATCCAGTTGTGTGTAATATATCGGTAAAAAACTGTCCCGTCAATTAAACACTGCGCCTGCATTTTGAACTGGGGCAACTCCGTAACCATTTTCGTAATTATCTTTCAAAATAAAAGTCCAAAGTGCCCTCGTAAAACAACAACAACAACAAAGAGCCTGAAGTGCAAAGAATCCAGATGTGGGATATTCTGGGCTATTTAACCTTTTGTAAAATGCAAATATGTATGATGCTGTGGCAAAATAAATGTCTATTTTAACACTCATTTGAAAGTATATTACGTGTTAAAGTCAACAGTAATAGTTAGTAGTTTATTAATGTTAAAGCAGAGTAATAGTTAGTAGTATATTAAATGGTAAAGTCAACAGAGTAATAGTTAGTAATATATTAAATGTTAAAGCAGAGTAATAGTAGTATATTAAATGTTAAAGTCAACAGAGTAATAGTTAGTAGTATATTAAATGGTAAAGTCAACAGAGTAATAGTTAGTAATATATTAAATGTTAAAGCAGAGTAATAGTAGTATATTAAATGTTAAAGTCAACAGAGTAATAGTTAGTAGTATATTAAAGCCAACAGAGTAATAGTTAGTAGTATATTAAGTTTCAACATTACAGTGAAATGCTTGGTTCTGTATGAGCCCCTGAGAATGTGCTTAAGTTCATACAGTAAAAAAATAAGTAAAAGAGGAATAACACTATACAATATACAGACTAAGGTACAACCTAAGTACAATCTAAGTACAATGAAGTAAAAATGAAGACAATGAGGTACACACACTTTTTTAATGAGAGGTGCAAATGCAAATGAGGTATGAATGTAGTGCAAATCTCTTTAAATAAATAGATAAATATAATGTAGTGTTAAAGTGTCTAAAGTGAGTGTTAAGGTGAGTGTTTGTTTAAAGTGAGTGTGTGCATGTGGATGTGTGCAATGAGTGTAGATGGATGGGTTGATGTTACATAGAGAATGATGTTAAAGCCAACATAGTAATAGTTTACATGTTAGATGTTTAGATGTGTCTGCACTGACACACAACTTCCTCCTCTGCTCGCACAACTTGATAGGCTGATGGACTGTAATAAGTTGATTCACTTTTCATGACATAATTATTTTACATTTTGGACTTGGGGAGAGTGTGGAGTATTTAAAGTCATGAGGCTCAAGTCAGAATGAAGTCACAAGTCATTGGTGTTCAAATCAAAGTCGAGTTGCAAGTCTTTTATGATTTTGTTGAGTCTTGAGTCATCAAAGTTGTGACTAGTCCAAGTCAAATCCACACCCCTGTTTAGGGTTGGGGTTCTATTCTACGGAAGCGTATTGCTGCCACACCAGAAACAGAAAAAAATATCAGTATCACGTTATAACGTGAAACGTTTTGTTAAAACAATAAGTTATCACGTTAAAACATAAAACGTTTCACATTATAAGGTGATAAATAGTATTGTTATCACAAGAAAAGTTTCTTGTTATAATGTGATAAGTTTGTATGTTGTAATAACCTGAAAATATATTGTTATAACGTGAAAAACATCTTGTTATAACCATAAACGTTTCAACTTTTTTTCTGTTTCTGGTGTGGCAGCAATACGCTTCCGTACTATTCCCTGTAGGGTGGCAAATCTGTAAATCTCTCAACATGGGAATAGGCAATCAACAATGACTTGCTCTTGAATTTTTTATTTTGATAATTATCCTTTTTATACCTTGCTTTTTTTTTATTCAGAATTGTATAGTTGTTGTTGTGTACTTGTGTTATGTAATTTCTATTGACAACACCTTGATTTACCATTGCCGTTTAACTAGCATCTACTATATACTTTAGCTGAACAATCACTCAATCCCCCTAACAGGTCAAATGTATAGTATGTAACCATGTTAATAGTAAAGTTACTATTAGAATATTATGTTTTATAATTTCAATGTATGCATCTAATATGATGAAGCTGTCTTTTTCAATGATATAATTGAAGAAAAAAAACTAAAATCTATTTTGGGGGTTTCAATTTCTGTGACCACCACCAGGGGGCTCACGCTGCAATCTGTCCTGCAGACTCGAACCCTGATTGAGTTGGGAGATTTGAAATAAGGGCATTCAAGCTAAGCTCATGCAAAAAAAAGAGAGCATGTCAACGCCGTGATATAGCTGCCAGGCTATACTATCTGTATAAACACATCCTGCATGTACAGTTTCTTCGTCAAATGTATATACTCTCTTTTTTAGACTATTTTTGTATCACAAACAGTACTGTATTTGTAAATCTGGTATGTCATAAATGTATAGATGTAGCAGTACTGTCTATCTCACGGGTGGCCATGCAGTAAGAGTCACAAAAATTACTGTGGTACCACAAAGAGCCACACCATATACCAGCGTTTCTCAACTTTTTTTTCAGTCACGGCACCCTTCATGTGTTTATAGGTCTCACCCTCTGGCCTCTGAAGTTGCTAATGTCTTTTTTATTTGGGCCTCACAGGGTTAAAAGTACCCTGTGAGACCCACGGTTGCAAAATTACAAAATCACTTTCAGCCATTTAAAAAAAAAAAAAGTATTTAAAATGTTTTAAGCACATGTATAGTCAATTGGTCCTGTTGTTCAGCCTCACAATGCTATTTGATAGTAAATGTGTTTATATGTCCCACCCTCTGGCCTCTGAAGTTGCTAATGTCTTTTTAATTTGGGCCTCACAGGGTTAACCTCGAGATATACAGTAAAAGTGTATATTTTCAGCATTACGTTTGTTTACCAATTATTTTAACTGTTATTAGTGAAATATAAGATTATAGAAATCTAAGGGCATTGAGTCGGAAACCGGCGCATATTGACAGGAGGAAGTGGCACAGCCAAAAGTGAGTGTAGTCTTTTGAAGGAAGAGACTCAGGGCCTTCGAATTTCGAAAAACGACCCTACCCAACTCACACCAGCCCCTGTCAATCATCTGACTTCTGGATTTACTTTATTTCTCTTATTTTTTGGGAACACCAGAGGGAGCTCCACAAATCATGTTAAACCCAGATTCGGCTCAAACAAGGGACTAAACACGTTTCGCAATTATGCCACATCAATGTGGAACGCCCTACCCAAAGCTGTAAAGGAATGTGAATCACTACCCACTTTCAAAAACACTCTCAAAAAACACCTAAGGGAGACTGCAACTCGAAACTGGCCCCTGTAAATGTCCGAACACAACCCCCTCCAATGTACAGTAAATTACCAAGTATGGTCTTGTCAATAATCCAATGTACAGTTTTGTTTGTACAGTTGTACAGTGTCCCCCACCCACCCCTCCTACCCAACCCCCCCCCCCCCCCCCCCACTCCTACCCAACCCCCCCCCCCCCCCACCTCCAATGTACAGTCCCCCCCCACCCCCACCTATACCCAATCCAATGTACAGTTTCTACGTCAAATGTATATGGACTCTTTTTGTATCACAAACAGTACTGTAATTGCAAATCTGGTATGTCATAAATGTATAGATGTAGCAGTACTGTCTATCTGTATGTCATGTATGTATGTCATATATGTTACGATGAATTGAAAATGGGGGACCCTGATGTAAACAAGACGAAAGTCTTTCTCTGGTCTGCATCCCCTTAACAATTGTATGTATTGAGCTGTACTGTACTGGACCCATTCTGCAATCTGTTAATAAAGTTTTCAATCAATCAATCAATCATCTCCCACAAACTTGAACGTTATTGCCATAAAACAGAACGCAGTTAGTTTCTCTACCTTTCTGTGAACGTCTTGCAAAAAAAATTGTGTTGCAATACGATGAAAAATGGTGGAGAAATTTACATTATAAAAAAGATGGCAGAATTCAGTACTGTATCTACAAAACCTTCTGTTTAATCATCTTCCCTTTATTCATTTGCTTAGATTTTTCAGGTCTGGTCAATTTTAGAATGCTGTTATTCACAGTCAAAGATAATTTTATTTTTTTTAAATAGAATTGATATTCTCCTTTGGTTCATTACAATTTACTCAAGCCTAGTAACAGACACACTATTTCTGACACTGATCCATATATGTCCCTAGATTCAGATACCAAGAACATGTGTAGCGTGATCGAATCTGCGTTGTGTCTGGTGTGAGGTGGACGTAGACACGGACAACGGTACTCAGTTGATGGTGTTTTTATTTCCTGTTAACGAACCACAAACAGCATACACACATGGCGTGAATTACCATCCTTGCCGTGGTTTAGTCCACCTGTGCTCTCGTGCTCGGCAAAACTCAAAGAGCCAGCGCGCGCGCACATTCAAAACAGCGCGCCGTCTACATTTACAGCCATTGTTAGCTACTCTTAAATACATGTAGCTCAGTACAAGTCGACTTCAGTAAAAACATATGAAACAATATGAAATGAAAGGCAGTGTGTAAGCATTAATTAAACCGAAATACAAAAACAACGGTTCATACCTGTTAACGAACCACAAACAGCATACACACATGGCGTGAATTACCATCCTTGCCGTGGTTTAGTCCACCTATCATTGTTAACAGAATATGAGTTAGTACACGAACGTACTGTGGCTGTTTTACACCGGGCGAATTAATGTCATTACACAACAGGGTATTTCAGTACCAAAACCAAAACATAAATCAATTTTACAAGTTATACATAGCAATTAAATCCAATGTTAAGTAACTGAAAGCATGTACCTGTGCTCTCGTGCTCGGCAAAACTCAAAGAGGGCGAGCACTTCCGCCGGCGTGTCTCTCGTCGACAAACCGGCTAAACCATTGTGTACATTAGTTGAACGTATTTACAATACAACAAATATGCAATGGAAAGATATCCTATCTTCTCTAAACCCATTATAAAAGACCCAAAAAGGAATTTAGTTTGGAGAATCAATAACTCAATGTGAGGAATTTAATATAAGCTAGTAACCAAGGCACCCCTCCACAACACTAGAGTGAGCTCGGTCCACTTTGTTCCTTCAAAGTAAGAGTGTTTCCGTTTTGGCCTACTTATTTAAGATAAAAGATAACAGTTTCTGTTCATGATTCTAGCATAACAACTTCACTCTGCTACATACTCCCCTACTGTTTTATGCCAGATCATGGATAGTGTTCCCTTCAACCAACTCAACAGCGTAAGTATAAACCAAAGAAATAGAAAAAAAAAAAAAGAAATTACAATGAATCAACGCGTCACATGTAACCCGGTGTATTCCCTTAATTCCAAACCTAGAAAATAGGTTGACCAGCTCAAAAGCTATCCGATAAAGGATCTGGAAAAATAAAGGGTAGCTAATCCCTCATCTAACCACAGGCAAAAAAACATGCCATGTACATATTTATACCATGAAATACACCAAAATTACCAAATCATGTCTAATGCAATAGACAACCGTAACCACCAGTATGACTCAAAGAAAATCAAACAGCAAAATCAATGAAAGAAAAGAAGAAAAAAAAATTTATAAATAAAAAGAATCACCAAAAAAAAAAATTTAATCACCTTTTAAGATGACAGCAGAGTCCTGACTCTCTGTACAGCCATCGTCTGAATGAGCCTGTTAACCGGCCTGATAAACCTCCCCAGCCTAGTGTAAACCCCTTGAGGTACCCCAACTACACTCGGTTTGACAGTGACAATGGCCGACTCCGGTTCACACACTGGAACAAGTAAGGATGAACTACAGGGGGCCTTCCCCGTTAGCTTGTTCATAACCTCCTCAACTTGTTCAGTTCCAGTACAGTTATTTTTCTTTCTGAGATACGTCCTCATGAGTTCCTCCCACTCAAAAACAGAGCACTTATCTGTGCTGTCCCCTCTAAAATAGGGTGGGGCATTTGCATCTGAACGTAACACAAGATTCATTTTGGATGCATCAATCACAGTATTCCCACATTGGTCAGGTTGGAACGTCTGTTGGGGATTTTGAGAAGCTAATACAGGTGAAATCCCCGTGATTGTGTTCTGCATTAACGTCATTCTAATAGCTTCCCCTATTTCTGACCCAATGGATTTTATCAAATTGGCCATTTGACTGGGGGATGTTTCAACACTAGTGTTGTTAATTTCACCAGGTGAGGGAACAACCGGAGTGAAAAGTAACGATTGGGCATTTCTCTCTAAGTGACCCTCTACACTCCTCCTTTCAGGACTAGAGGAACCTGAACCACCTGGACTCCCCGGAGTAGACTGCATAACCGGTGTGTAATCGAGAACCCCTCTCCCTCTCCCCACAGTCAAGTTCCTTGTAGGAGTGTTTCCTACATTCAAAGTCATTTTCAATATCAAATGGTACTTTCACCGTTTTACTCTTCAGCGTGTTTTAGGTAACACACTCGAAATCAATAAACTTGATTAGAGACTATCTTTTTCAAAGGATTCAGTGCTCTCCAGCCTCCTCAGGAACAGACCTCAGGAACAGGCGGCGAATGCAGCGTCCCCGTGACCAGGTCGCGCCAGCAGCATCCACGCGTCTAGGCCGCACATGAAGCCTCCACGTCTCTCCAGCAACACCGGTGGTCGGCTACCGCTGACCAGTTGATCCGGCTTGTCTCGGCACCAGTTGTAGCGTGATCGAATCTGCGTTGTGTCTGGTGTGAGGTGGACGTAGACACGGACAACGGTACTCAGTTGATGGTGTTTTTATTTCCTGTTAACGAACCACAAACAGCATACACACATGGCGTGAATTACCATCCTTGCCGTGGTTTAGTCCACCTGTGCTCTCGTGCTCGGCAAAACTCAAAGAGCCAGCGCGTGCGCACATTCAAAACAGCGCGCCGTCTACATTTACAGCCATTGTTAGCTACTCTTAAATACATGTAGCTCAGTACAAGTCGACTTCAGTAAAAACATATGAAACAATATGAAATGAAAGGCAGTGTGTAAGCATTAATTAAACCGAAATACAAAAACAACGGTTCATACCTGTTAACGAACCACAAACAGCATACACACATGGCGTGAATTACCATCCTTGCCGTGGTTTAGTCCACCTATCATTGTTAACAGAATATGAGTTAGTACACGAACGTACTGTGGCTGTTTTACACAGGGTGAATTAATGTCATTACACAACAGGGTATTTCAGTACCAAAACCAAAACATAAATCAATTTTACAAGTTATACATAGCAATTAAATCCAATGTTAAGTAACTGAAAGCATGTACCTGTGCTCTCGTGCTCGGCAAAACTCAAAGAGGGCGAGCACTTCCGCCGGCGTGTCTCTCGTCGACAAACCGGCTAAACCATTGTGTACATTAGTTGAACGTATTTACAATACAACAAATATGCAATGGAAAGATATCCTATCTTCTCTAAACCCATTATAAAAGACCCAAAAAGGAATTTCGTTTGGAGAATCAATAACTCAATGTGAGGAATTTAATATAAGCTAGTAACCAAGGCACCCCTCCACAACACTAGAGTGAGCTCGGTCCACTTTGTTCCTTCAAAGTAAGAGTGTTTCCGTTTTGGCCTACTTATTTAAGATAAAAGATAACAGTTTCTGTCCATGATTCTAGCATAACAACTTCACTCTGCTACACATGCAAATGGACCATTTAATTTTTTTAAAATGTTTATTCTACGTGGGTTACTTCCTGGTCTATAGGGAGGTTGTGTAGTGGTTACTTCCTGGTCTATAGACCACCGTAACACTTCCGGGATTCTGAAATCAGGGAGGAGATTGCGGGGGGGGTCAAATGAATGAATGTGGACGAGAGCCGTGATGTAAGTGGTTGCCGATACGGCTGTGGGGGTGCTAGAGACATGATCGAATAGACGTTTATGCGCCTCGCTCTCCTGAACACGGCGTGACCCATAACTAATCGATCAGAACTAAATCGGCAGAGAAAAAGCCCATTTTAAAGCACCTATTCCGCATGGACATGCGCAGAGTGCCCATGGAGTCTGGACGACACGAGATGACGCTCGAATGAATGTGGACTGTTCCATCAGAGGGGGGAGCTTCGATGGTCATGTAAGTGGCTACAGACCGCTGCACTTAAATATAAACATTAGTCTACCTGTAGACTCAATGAGGTAATTGTAGATGTCACCATAAGACGCGTCTGGCCATTTAGTGGGATCATTTTTTCATTATCCTGTTCGGCTGAAAGGACATTGGCCACCGAAGCTCCCCCCTCTGATAGAACAGTCCACATTCATTCGAGCGTCATCTCGCGTCGTCCAGACTCCATGGGCACTCTGCGCATGTCCATGCGGAATAGGTGCTTTAAAATGGGCTTTTTCTCTGCCGATTTAGTTCTGATCGATTAGTTATGGGTCACGCCGTGTTCAGGAGAGCGAGGCGCATAAACGTCTATTCGATCATGTCTCTAGCACCCCCACAGCCGTATCGGCAACCACTTCCATCACGGCTCTCGTCCACATCCATTCATTTGACCCCCCCGCAATCTCCTCCCTGATTTCAATGTAACGCGGAAGTGTAGTGGTCTATAGGGAGGTGTAGTGGTTACTTCCTGGTCTATAGGGAGGTGTAGTGGGTTACTTCCTGGTCTATAGGGAGGTGTAGTGGATTACTTCCTGGTCTATAGGGAGGTGTAGTGGGTTACTTCCTGGTCTAGTGGGAGGTGTAGTGGTTACTTCCTGGTCTATAGGGAGGTGTAGTGGTTACTTCCTGGTCTATAGGGAGGTGTAGTGGTTACTTCCTGGTCTATAGGGAGGTGTAGTGGGTTACTTCCTGGTCTATAGGGAGGTCGTGTAGTGGTTACTTCCTGGTCCACAGGGAGGTTGTGGCTAACCCCGCTCGTGTCAATGCGCGGCGGTCACGTGGTGCGCACAAGGAGGAGGGACGGCCATGTTTCCTGAAACACAAACAACAAGAAGAGAGTTAGCAGCGAGCGACTAGCGACGAGCCCGCAGAAGACTAGACACGATCATCGATAAGAGGAGAGAGGGAAAACAAATAACAAATAAAAACACAGAGCACGACTTTCTGAAAGTAACGATTCTGTTGGATGAAAACGTTTATAAAAGAGAGAGAGGCCCCTAATGCATAGGTTATTATTTGAGTGGAGGAGGCTGTAAACAGCGGCAGAGTGCGGTGGTCGCGGCTCTGAACACAGTGAAGGTACGTTAAGTCTCTCTCTCTCTGTGTGTGTGCAGCTAGCTATAGGCTAACACTTAGCATGCTAACGTTGTTGTGGTGGTCCATTCTGCAGGGCAGAAAACACTCCGGCTCAAAGAACTGTCGAAAGACTTAAGTGTATTTTTATTGTAATTCAGACTGAATTGTGTTTTTTTTACACTGTTGGTGTTTGTAGCGGAGCGGAGGGGGCCAGGCCCCCCCTCACCTCCCCGCCTGAACAGGCCGCCAGGAGGGCAGCAGCCAGGGGGGTTCAACACACACTCCGCCCTCCTCTCCTCCGCCATATCATATCTCGTGTCATTTGAACCTACAAGAAGGAGAGATGTTAAGCTACAACAAGCCACAAGGCCTTTTGCGGCTACTACTGCCACACAAAGTACAGCTATACAGCTATAGCTTACCTAGCTCACCGGTTGTTATGCAACTGAAAAACACGATCGCCCCCCCCACCCGGGGTGGCAAACTATTATAGTTGATGATTGTGTTTCGATTTGTGATTGTTGAATAATGTTCCCACACTATAGCCGTTAGCTCAGAGGCTAACTAACTTGCTTTAGCTGCTTTAGACGGGACTCTTATAGCAGACACTAGGTGGTCAGTTTTACACACTTGTTAGCCAACTTGAGCTAACGTTGGTTAGCTAGCCACCGTCACACACGGCCCCAGTCGTTTATTATTATCATCATGTGTTTTTCTTTAGGTTTAAACGCTTAATTATTCGGCGCGTGTTTTCGTCCGATGTTAAGGCTTATTATTTCCATCCCACTTTTCCCCCAATTCATTTTCAGTATATTAAGCGTCCCATTATTAAGGGGTGTTTTTTGTTGTGTGAAATTATATATTTTTTTCCAAGTGCCTGGCTGCGCAATTCTTGGGGGAAATCTTTCTGCAGGTGTGCTGCTGCCTTTAGGTCCACAGCTCTCCCTGCTCGACCAAGTGCACACTGTAGTATCATCATCATAAACACGTCAACTTAGTATGTTGATTAACAGTTTTCACTGCAGGGCTAGTGACGCTACTACCCCTGTGTGGGAATCTCCTAGCTGTATGTGGTGCAATAATTGGAAATGGTCTGAAATAGTTTGTTGCAATGCAACAATGCATACATGCATATTGTTTGGGGGAAAGATCATTTTATACAGTAGCGTATAGTCACACATGTTGGCAAATCTACTCAACATCTAAAAATCCAAGTCCCTTGGGTGCTTGGAAGTCTTGAGAAGCATTTGACTTCTAAAGTGATTGATTGTTTTAATCTTACTAAGGCTATAGCTGATTTGGTCACTTTTTACTGCAGACGAATGAAAATTGTATTCATGCTAATTGTAAGGTGTCCTACCAAACCGCAACCAACATTAAGAATGACAATACTATATTTTATGACAGAGCTGCTGCAGTAATTGGAAAAGTGTGATTGTATGAGATGATATAATTGATTTCCTATGATCATTGTTTTACTTTCCCCTTTTAGAATACAGTCCTCGACTTCTGTATTAACTTTAAAATGAAAGCAAATATGTTTTTAAATCTGGTCTTAATTCATACCCTTTCAACCACTAGGTCATTACTTGGTAGTTAGTTCAGATCAATGTGCTCGTTAAGTAGCTTAAATCTGTGTGTAAAATGGGTCTTGGAGAGGATGGATGCTGTTTCAATGTGTGTAAACATTTGACTGACGCCCATTTCTCCTGCTCCAATGGCATCGTTGCAATGTACCACATTGAGCAATGTGGACGACATTGCCAAAGTCAAATGAGTTTAACTGTTTAAATTAAAACAGTGATCACAATTATTTTTCAGACAATAAACAACCGTAACTGTGCCACCTATTGCTAGGTCTATATAATAGAATTGGGAGATTTCTGGCCATGACCCTATTCTATGTAAATAGATGAAAGTTCATGAAACAGTGGATTAAGGACTTGATTAAGGATTGCCGATTCACTGGACTCCTGACTGTAATAAAGCCTTAAGTGTAATTTCCACTGCGTTGCTCAATATGTCCTGGTTGTGGCAGTGAATGATGATGGCTGTTGTCAACACCAGGCAAATCATCAAACAAGTGTTCATGCATGTTCCAGAAACCCTTTAACTGTGAACGTGCCGATACTGGTATCCGATATAGAGTCGATACCAGGCTAAAACGGGGTGTCTGTATCTGAGAATTCCCACTGTACAAAGAATTTGACGCTAAACACTAAATGTAATGTGACCATATCCACGCGGTGGCCAATTTTGCTCTTATGAAATGCTCAGGTTGGGTTCCTTTCCACCCTGTTCCCAAGGTGGAACCATGTCTGAAATGAAGGCAAAATACCCCCGCCCCCAACACACACTTGAATATTTCACACATTGAAAGATGTTAGATCTCTTTTCTACTTTATTAGCCTATATCTGCCATTTTCATCCATTAATGATCTGTATTTCAGCAAGTACTGTCGTTCAGCAAAGGCAGTGTGTCTTCTCTGTACTTTGTATCAGCCAGTATGTTTACTGGGAGTTGGTATCGGTATTCGGTACGTCACTAGCTTTAGTGAGGTCTCTTTGATTCGTGTTTTATCAGGCGCTGGAAGTTGTTGCTAGGCAGGAAGGTGGGACGGTTGCTATGCGCGCTGGTCATCATCTTTGGTGGATCACTTGCATGACTTTGGGGGGGGGGGGGGGGGGGGTCGGGAAATCTCACTATTCGATTTTGATTCCCAGGGGGGGGGGGGGGGGGGTCCTGGTTTGATTCAACATCGATTCTCGGTTCATAATTGATTCTTGATTCAATACATGCATAGGTTTGATTCTTGATGGTTGTCTTGTGTTACTATTCCCATTATGACTGCTGTAGACACAGGAAGAAGAAAAACATCACAGAATCAAATGTAATCCTCAAGTCATATTTATCTTCCAGTTTAGTCCACTCGATATGAAACAAAAATAGTAAAATACAATAATTTGAACATAAACATGTTACTGGATTTTCCGTGGCAGATTTGAACACAAGACCTCCAAACTATTCTTTAACCCCAAATAATCCGCCTGTCTGTCAACCGGAATGGTCCTCTGCAAATGGCCCAGAAATGTTACATCTGCCTCCAAAGCAATGGCGGAAATGCTTCTTAATATTGTCTATTTGTAATGTATTGTGTGATATCGGACAACGATTGCGTGAATTGGACCATGAATGAACAAGTTGTGTTTCTGGAGTTTGTTACAGCTCTCCCATTGGGGCAACGGCTAAAACGGCAGCCAAAATGTATCCTTGACTCAAAACACATTTAGTGTTTCTTAGTAACATTCTCTGCGTGTGATTGACCCCGTTGGATCGAATGGATCCATGATCTCAAACTCGCCCTCTTCTTCTTGATCCTCCGTTGTGATTGGAGGATCAAGAAAAGTGGGCAGTTAGTTTGAGATGGATCCATTGCGGCCGAGTCCAGCGCCGGTGCCCACAACTCGCTCACTCGCGGTCCAATTAAAAGAGAGCTTCGTCTAGGAATGGATCATTATCATCACAACTGGGTTGAAAGTAACTGGAATTATCCTTCCAAGACATTTTTAACTGCAGCTCTGTGGTTTTAATTTATGGCCACAGTCTGCGGCGCATATTAGTGTGAGTGAAAAAGTAATATGTCGAGTTTACCACACGACTGGATGCTCGGTTGTTGCTCTCGTTGCCATGGCTCCAGATGCTATCTCTCCACTGCCATGTTTGGGTCCGTTCAGAACGTCATCGTGCCCGGCCCGCCTGGCTTCCTAGATGTGAACCCTCTGGTGGGGAAGAGAGTAGAGTCTGTGTCTGCTATTTGTTTTATTCTTTTCATATCGGAAGACGAGACTTGTCCCCCCCCCCCCTCCCTCAAATGTTCAGCGCTGCCGAAGCGAATGGATTGAATCAAGCTGGCCCCCATCACTGTGTCTGAGGGGGAACTGCCTTGATGATAATGTGTCGAGCCGACACAACAGAAAATCAAATCACACTGCCTTGGCTCTCAGGAGATGGGCAGGCTGCCAGGCGCTGAATGGAAGTGTGTCTCACTAGCCGTAACATTTATTAAGTACACACTCCCTAACCTTCTGTTTCTCTCCCTCTTTTTCTCTATCTCTCTTCTCTTTCTCTTCCAGTGGTGTAAAAGGAGGAGGACAGGAAATAGAGGAGTTACCCAGAGGGTCTCCGTCAATCCACGTTTTAGATCGGAGGAGAGAACGAGGGGCGAGAGAGAGAGAGAGAGAGTTGCGTCTGCTCTTGGCAGCTGTTCCAGCGGGCCACTTTGTCGTCTTTTTTTGGCTGTTATTTTGTCCTTGCGTTTATTTTTTTGATGAATCAGTTGATATTTTTAACTTCAATGTGATATATAACTGCTGTTGTCAAAAATCATTATTATTACTATCGAGTGTTTTATTTCGTTCCATCGTTTCAATTCCAAGGTGTTTTGAGATTTTTTTTCTTTTCTTATTTTTTAAACAACCTATTTTTCGGCTGTGAGTAGCAGGAGCTTCCATAAGAAAAAAAAATAACGGAAGAAAGAACTATCCTCAAAACCCTTTTCCTTATTATCCTGTTAAGAACTGATAACCTTGTATTCCTCAAGCACCGGAAACTGGCAGCTATTCTCCGTGTTATCTGTGTGTTTGGGGAGCTCTGCGACCACAAGCTAAAGCACCACTCTCAGCCTTCTAGTCACCTAGTCAGCCTAAACTAAAGCCAGCCGGCCCTAGTCTGGTCCAGCCCAGTCCAGCCTGCTCCGAACACCTGGACAGGGTAAGACCGCTTTCAGATGCAGTATTTCGACAATTCCTTTTCCGACAGTTGTGGTAAGAAACTCATAACACAACACAACACACAACATTATCTCGAATGCCTGTTTGAATTGTTTGGGTTTAAAACACAAACAAACACATTTTTTTGTCTAGTTTTCAAGATGTCTGCCGGCACTCTCTCGATATGATGGAGCTGAACGGCACATTGTTTGTCGTCTCAAAGTGCTAAAAACAATTAATTTGAAAAAAAAAAAAAAAACTCTTTCCAGGAACCATGACCTGGTTACTCAAGAGAATCCACATTCCTTGTTGTGACCAGGTCACTTAGGAACGATTTTTCTACCAAAAGTATACCTCCATTCCTTATTACGGGGGGATGTAGGTGGGTAGATAATTCCTACATGAAACTGCTCACGACAAGGTCTGTGTATTTACCCTTTCACTGCCACACGACAGACGGTTAACCCTTTACTACTTTACTACAATACTTTTCTGTGTATTGTCTCAGTGAAAGGGCTTGGTAGTGCGGCAGTGAAAGGGTTAAGGTCTCTGGGATGAGACATTGCTTTTAAATTTTTTCCAAATGTATTACTGTGGTACTTTGAGCGCAGGAGGACAGGAGTGAGGACAGACGTCTGATTGAATTGATTGAAAACTTTATTAACAGATTGCAGAATGGGTACAATACAGTACAGCTCAATACACACAATTGTTAAGGGGATGCAGACCAGAGAGAGACTTTCGTCTTGTTTACATCTTTCGTCCCCCATTTTCAATTCATCAGGTTATCTAGACAGCAGACGTCTCCAAAACTAGACAAATCGCACCCAAAACAATCTGGATGGATATAATAGCAGTTATATTATCGTACTTGGCCATCGCGTCCCGCTCTTTAAGCCTATCGAGATATACCTCATCTCATGTACCTATTGTACTCCATCAACGAAAAAACAAGTACACCTACACCTGCCGGGTCCCGCCCCTATGGAGGCGTAGCCTATAAGACAGTGGGCCTGGTCACCAAACACACTTCCTCTATTTTCGTTTCCATCATAACGTATGCAGTGCACCTTATGTTAACTAGTTGTTATGAAAAGATTAGAGAAATTGCGTAATGTTGAATGCTTACCGGAGGTTTGTTTACCCCTGGCATCTTCGAGGCATGTTTCAGCGACACGTCGGGCCTGTGTTGATGTTTCCTCGTCTGACGGCAGCAGACCAAGGGGCAGCGTACAACGTTTGGCTATCGAGCCGGCTTGTACAAAGGTAGGCCCTGTGTCATCAGGCATTAATGTTGGTATTGGTAATGCTGTGGAGTATGTTTCGGCGCCGGGGTGGCTTGGTGAACGTTCCACTGCAGTGAACGATTTCCTGGCGATCCTGGAGCACGCTGCTAACGCTAATGTTGATGCTGAAATGGGTCGTTGTTCTAATAATCCCAGCCGCGGAACATTGCCGTTTTTCCCTCCTCTTGCCCGCTTCATTGATGAAGGTCAGTCGGTTGCTAATGTGGGGGGTTTCGCTGAGGCCTATTTACCTTTTTTACGGGTAAACGGGCTAACAACAGGGTGCAGGCCGGGTGTACCGTGGCTACGTAGCCAGGTAGCTTTGTTCCTGTGCCCCGGCGGGGATGAACGATGTCCCACCCGGCCGATGCTTGAGAGCGAATCGGCTCGGAGGGTGGCAGTATGGATGGATGAGTGGTATACTGCTGCAGGATGGTTTGTAGCGGTGGCCAGTGTTATGGCTCAGCTGGCTAGTTTCCTATCCACATTGGCGTCGGGTAGTAGGGCTATGGGTCCAGCCGACATTGTAAACATGTTGCATGTTTGTGGTGTTATAGAGATCTTGACTCAGTCGCAAGCTATAACTGCGGGGAGGATTAGGATGCTATCAATGTTTGTTGTTAGGCATGTTTGGTTGGAGCGCACTCCTCTTGGGGAAGAGGATAGGTTTTCTCTCCTCACGACTCCTTTTTCCACGGAAAGTCTTTTTGGTCGTTCTGTGGAAGCGCAGGCGGTTGTTGATCTGGGTCCTACACCGCCTCACGCTGTGCAGCCAGAGGTGGGAGCACGGTCTCGTCGACGACTGTGGCGAGACCCTCGACAGGCGGCCATGTTTCCCCCGCCAGTGGTGCCCTGGGCGTAGAGTCAACAGGGTTCCACAAGGCCGACAGCCTTGGCGGCCGAGGGATCGGCCATTTTGGGTGAATTCGGCTTGGATAAAACAAGCCGTCGTCACTTTGCCGCGAGCAGCCCGCTCCCCATTCAATCCTCTCTGTTACCCACGGAAGCGGGGCTCTGATCCTTTTCCTTTGGCTGCGGGCCGCGAACCTTCTTTGAAGCGCATGCGGTACCATTCTTCACTTCTCATGGGGACAGGGGCTGACACCCAGTTGATGGCTGAGCCTGGGTCTGTCCGTGAGAATGTTGTGCTGTCGCGTGGCTCCTGCACCACACGTTGTGTGATGGATGAGCCTGGTGTTACAGCTGCCACTAGCTACGGTGGTCAGCAGGGGGACTCGAGGCCTCTTCTGTTGAATGCACAGCAAGGGTTACCCCGGCCTCGCCTTCGCCAGGCGGGGTATCGCGCTGATGCCTCCCACTCCCGTGAGAGCGGCAGTGGTCTGCAAAGAAGAGGCGAGCGTGATTTGGGTGGTAGCAATATCACTGCAGGGCTTCGGCGTGTAGGAGCCCATGGGGTCCTCATGCCTTGCGTGTCTAGCTGCGGAACAACTCAGCATGCGCTAGAGGGGTGTTCAGGGGGGGGGGGGGGGTGTGTGTCAACCAGTTTGATGACAGCTTCTCCCGTATCAAACCGGCCCTTTCTGTCGGGGTCCCCCCTTGGGTGCGTCGCACAGCGGGAGGGACCGGGCCAACTATCTACTGTTCCTTGCGGCCCAGCGTCAGTTGACGGCGGGTGCGCTGTGGGATTATTTTCACATATGGCGACAAGAATGCCGTTTGGAAGGGTGGATAGAGAGAACGTTGAGGGAGGGGCTTGTTTTGCAGTTCGCACAACCCCACCCTCCGTTCTCAGGTTTGGTGCCGACCCTATTGTCAGGGTCAGAAGCAGTGACAGCCCTGGCCGACGAGATCCAATCTCTGTTGGCGAAGCAGGCCGTCATCGTGGTTCCGAGAGAGGACGCGATGTCGGGCGTCTACTCCCGTTATTTTCTGGTACCCAAGAAAACAGGGGGGGTCAGACCTATACTGGATCTGTCCGCGTTCAATCGGTTGATTGTAGCGAGACCATTCAGAATGTTGACCGTCAAACTCCTTCTGCTTGCTGTCAGGAGGGGAGACTGGTTCACCTCCATAGACCTGAAGGATGCGTATTTTCACATCCCGATTTTCCCTCCTCACAGGCAGTTCCTACGGTTCCTGTTTCAGGGCGTAGCGTACGAGTACCAGAGGTTGCCGTTCGGCTATTCTCTGGCTCCCCGCACATTCACCAAGTGCGTGGCGACTGCGCTGGAGCCTCTACGTCGTCGGGGGATACGGGTTCTATTCTATCTCGACGACGTTCTACTCCTCAGTCGTTCGGAGGAGGTTGCCAGGTCTCATACCAGGCTGGTGGTGGAATTCCTCACCAGGCTGGGTTTTGCTGTGAATTGGAAGAAGAGTACGCCTCTTCCCAGTCAACAGGTGGAGTACTTGGGCTTGACACCGGGTGTCTATCCTTCGCGCGCTCGGGGGTTTCCCTCTGGGAGGGACGGTCACGGCGCTGCAAGTGATGCGTCTGCTCGGTATGATGGCATCTGCTCACACGGTGGTTCCTCTTGGCCTCCTCTTCATGAGGAGGATACAGAGGTGGTTTTTCTCTATGAGAATAAATCCGGTGAGGGACCAATGGAAACGGTTGACGGTTCCTTTGTCGATATGGGGAGATCTCGCCCATTGGAAGAGGCTGGGTATCCTCACCATTGGGGTCCCCATGGGCAGCAGGCGCTCGCACGTCACGGTCTTCACCGACACCTCTCTCACGGGTTGGGGAGGGACGTGTCAGACCCACGCAGTGGGGGGCAGCTGGACGGAGGTTCATGCTGGCCCATCTACCCCGCACATCAATGTGTTGGTATTGAAGGCGGTCCTCCTGGTCCTCAAACGTTTTGGTCAGGACAGACAGTATGACGGCAGCGGCGTATATCAACAGGCAGGGTGGGACTCGTTCCATCCGCCTGCTCCGGGCGGCGGTCGAACTTTGGCTATGGGCATCTTGCAGGCTGCGCAGTCTGAGGGCGCTCCACATTCCTGGCGCAGAGAATATGGGCGCCGATATGATGTCTCGGGCGGTCCTCGTTACGACGAGTGGGAACTCCGCCCCGACATAGTCAGACAGATCTGGGATCGGTTTGGGGAGGCCTCGGTAGATCTGTTTGCGAGCCGATGCTCTCACAAGTGCCCCTTGTGGTTCTCGGTCAGTCGAGCAGATCATCCCCCCTTGGGGGTGGATGCCTTCTCGACTTTTCCAAGCCCGCCCGGTCTTCTGTACGCTTTTCCTCCTGTACAGCTGTTGGGTCAGCTGTTGGAGCGGATACGGAGGGAGCGCAGGACTGATCCTGGTCGCGCCGGACCGGGGCACGGCAGTGTGGTTCCCGGTCTTGATCCAGCTTCTGGTCGCTCCTCCTTGGGTTATTCCTTGGTCGGCGACGGCCCTCTCACAGCACAACGGGTCACTGTTCCAGTACCCGATGTTGGGCCAACGCCTGTTGGTGTGGCTGGTGGGAGGGTGAGTCTGGAGAGGATGGACCCTTCTGTGGTTGATACCATCCGGAATGCACATGCTCCCTCCACTGTCGCGCTTTACGCGGGCAGATGGCGTATGTTCCAAGAGTGGTGTAAGGCGGGCGGCCAGGACCCAGTCTCCTGCCCCCTGGATGCTGTCCTGGGTTATCTCCAGTCTCTCCTTGGTAGACTGTCTGCTTCGACGGTGAGGGTATATGCGGCGGCTATATCCTATCATGAGGGGTTTGAGGGGAATGTCTTGTTCAGCCACCCTCTTGTGAAGCATTTCCTGCTTGGCGCTCGACGCGTTAAGCCGGTGCAACGCTCTTTGGCTCCGACTTGGGATCTTCAATTGGTCCTCGGTCGGTTGTCCTTGGCCCCGTTTGAGCCGCTCGAGCAGGCGCCGTTGGGACAGCTGTCTTTCAAGACCGCGTTCCTGCTGTCTGTCACCTCCGCTAAATGCGTGAGTGAGCTCTGTGCTCTTTCGGTACGTCCAGAGTGCCTGTCTTTTCGGGCCGATTGCGGTGCCACTCTGCGACCTAATCCTGCTTTCATGCCTAAGAATATCCGGAGTTCCTTCCGCTCCCGGGATATTGTGGTACAGGCGTTTCGTCCGCCTCCTCACACTAGTGAGTTAGATGCGAGCCTTCACCTGTCATGTCCGGTCCATGCTTTGGGAATTTACCTCAGCCGTACTCAGGACTTCAGGGTTACCGATCAGCTTTTTGTCTGTCACGGTGGTTCTCGTGCCGGTAAGGCACTGTCGAAACAGCGCCTGTCCCATTGGTTGTGCGAGGGCATTGCCCTCTGCTACACGTTGGCTGGGCAGGATCCCCCTGGGGGCGTCAGAGCGCACTCCACTCGTGGGGTGGCTGCCTCTGCCGCTCTCCTGGGTGGGGCCTCGGTGGAGGACATCTGTGCTGCAGCTTCATGGTCCTCCCCGGGCCCCTTTGTAAGGTTTTACCTCATGGACATGACCGGGGGTTCTGTCTCGCAGGCGGTTCTGGGGTCTGTGGCCTCTCCTGCTTCCCGTCCTTTGGTAGGGTAGCAGGAGTGTGTGGGTATGGCCCACAGTGTGTTAGGTCACACGTGGTTCCGCCTGTGCTGTGTGTTCAAGGGGTTCTAGTTCCCTCATGCTCGCACTCAGGTGGAGTTGACTGCGCCCCCCCTTCATTAGGAAGGATGGGGTGACGGGGCTCCCCAAACCCCTTGATGTGGGCTTACGGGTCCTCAGGGGGTGCATCTGTCGGGCCTCGCGTCCGCTCTAACCCATATCTCGATAGGCTTAAAGAGCGGGACGCGATGGCCAAGTACGATAATATAACGTAAGGTTATGTATATAACCTAGTTATATGAGTACTGGCTAAGCGTCCCGCTCTTAAGCGGCCCTGAGTTCCCTTTTGAGGGAGCTTTTACTGGAAACGGGATTTTTGGCGAGGAAGAGTGTTTGGTGACCAGGCCCACTGTCTTTTTTTTATCCACTTTTTCTCCCATTTTTCTATATTTTTCTCCCATCCCAATTTCGTATCATCCAATTCAACCCTCCCCTGTCACGAACGCTGTTTCTTGCCTCCCACAAGCCGGCTGCAATGTGGACTAAGTCATACATAGCACAAGTCCCCTCCGGTACTTGAGGTAACAGCAGTCGCATCTTCTCACCTGCGCAGCTCGATCTCTCAGTGGCGAGGAGTAACGCGTGGGAGGCTCACGTTGCCCCCGACACTTCCTGATTCTACTGCGCAGGCGCACCAACCGACCTGTAGGAGTCGCTGTCCACAACGCCCGATCCCCACCCATCAGTTTCCCACCCCCTAATACGGCCAATGTGTATTAGTATGAACGACCAGCTAAACTGAAAGCAAATGTGGAGAGCGGGGCTCGAACAGGCAAGCCCAGCGTCTCCAGATTTCGTGGCGAGCGCCTTGCCCACTACGCCACGTAGCCGCCTACCAGGCCCACTGTCTTATAGGCTACGCCTCCATAGGGGCGGGACCCGGCAGGTGTAGGTGTACTTGTTTTTTCGTTGATTGAGTACAATAGGTACATGAGATGAGGTATATCTCGATAGGCTTAAAGAGCGGGACGCTTAGCCAGTACTCATATAACTAGGTTATATACATAACCTTACGTTTTGGGTGAACTGGCCTTTTTTTTTTTTTTTTTTTTATATATATATAATTTGTATTAACAATGAACACTAACTTGTTTCTAATTGTAATGGGACAGAGATCGTCTGGCTGTTTTTTACACAATAATTCATGTTTTGTGATTTAATATAATTAATTTGCTATTTTTGGAGAAGTGCGTGTGACCAGCTTACCCTTAACGGCCCACCGCACTGGAATACATACAGGGGGAAGTGTCTGTGTGATGTGCGTGTATATTCTGTGTGTCTTTGTGATGGCATGTATATTCTGTGTGTCTGTGATGTGCGTGTATATTCTGTGTGTCTTTGTGATGGCATGTATATTCTGTGTCTTTGTGATGGCATGTATTGTAGCGTCATTAGTTTGTACATTTTCCTAGATGTTTGTGCACTAAATCCTGTGCCCCGTGTACTTCTCTCTTCAGATACTCAGTTCTGTGAGGACGTGAGGAATATGACTGAGACTCTTAACTTCGGCCCAGAATGGTAATGGTTCTCTCTCACTTTCCCGGGTTCTGAAAGAGTACTCAGACAGTTTTATTGTGCTGACTATTCACTGGCTTCTAGTGTGCATATCGTATATGTGTGTGTATATATATATACACCTAACTAGCTCAATTCCATATGAATCATTTGAGGAGATAGCCATGCCAAAGTACAATTTGTATTTGGAAAAGTCGCTCCATTGCACCATAATAGTCTTAAGAAAGGACCTCTTCCTGTTTTAAGCTTTGTGCCCTATTGATTTTCTGTGGCCTCCTTCTCTTTAGTCCAACCGTGTTGTTGCAGTGGAGCAGGTCTTTGTGGGGAAGAAGCGCTGCTTTTCCCTCTAAATGTCGAATTGTGCTGTTGGTTTTAAAAGTAGATTCTCAAATCAGCTGGGGGCTTATTATTGCCCTGTTGAATCTACTGGATAATGGAGATGGGCTGTGAGCTGTTTTTAACCCACGTTGGACGCAGGGCAGGACTGGAAAGACACTAGTGACTCGAGGAAAGGACACACGTGTCACTTTGTCAAACCGTAGACAACTTTCGGAGACGTCCATCAGCGCCAGAGACACCCGTCATCGCTTTTATCGCTCCACACGTCCCATCGTGACGGCTTTGATACATCGCTGTGTTCAAAAGCAAATGTAAAAAAACAAACAAAAACAATCAATACAACAGCTACTTTTACGTGTTATATATTGCAGTGCAGCCACCAAACACACACAGCAGGCTTTTATTTTATTGTCCTTTTAATTATTATTTATAATATATATATATACAAGTGACTGCAAGCAATGGACCTGTGGAAACACTATTTCTCCTGAGCAGCCAGTGCGCCGTCTCCCACAGTTATATTTTAACAACTTAACGACCCTGCTGTATAATTTTATAGTTCCGCTCCCTTAACTCATATCGCAGAGTAAAATCTACTAACATGTTGGTATTCACAATCCCTACATGCCTCCACTTTGTCTTATCGTGCGTGCCGGAGGTGTCTGTCATGGAAAATAAAATGCCAGTATGTCACCAGACTGGTAAGGAATCTGGTCCCCCTGTAAAAGATCGGAGCCTAGTAGAAAAAAAGAAAAGCATGGAAATGGTCTAGGGGGCGGGGGGGGGGGGGGGGGGGGCGTGGTGACAGCTGACAGCTCGCGACCATGTATCACAACAGAGACAGTTCACTGCCAAGCTACCGAGCGATGACGGGTCTCTGCAGCCATGTTTCTGAAACCTTGTTTACATTTCATTAACCTCTTAACGCCCTAGCCCTATTTTCTGAAAATCCGCCTAAAAATACATACCTAAGTAAATGGAAGATTGCTCCACTTCTACAAGGTCCATTTGCATGTTCTTGGTATCTAGGGACATCTATGGATCTCAGGGAATGTATTCCCAGTGTCAGACATATTGTGTCTGTTACTAGGCTTGAGTAAATTGTGATGAACCAAGGGGGAATATACATTTTCTTTTTCATCTTTGACGGTGAATAACACCATGATAAAATGGCAATAACGTTCAGGTTTGTGGGATATGAATGATCCTGAAAAATAAGAGAAATAAAAAAAGTAAATCTAGAAGTCGGATGATTTGACGGGGGCTGGCGTGAGCTGGGAAGTGTAGTTTTTTATTTTATTTTTGAAAGCCCATGTCATTGTCGGTCCGGTAGCGGACCGCTCGGGCTAAAGAGGTTAAATGATGTGAAAATCAAAGGACAGACGTTCCAGGAACACTGGCGTTAAGACACAATACACACCCTGAATGGAGAATATGCCGTTAATTTGTCCAAATCGCCAAACCTCAAACTCAAACCTATTACATCACGCTCTCTCTACGTTGTCAAAAAAAGGGGTACAACCTCTGAAGGGTTACAACTAGGGATGTCCGATATTATCGGCCTACCGATATTATCGTCCTACCGATATTATCGGCCGATATCGGCATTAAAATGTGATATCGGAAAATATCAGTATCGGTTTTCATGAATGTGAATGTGATATCAACACTGATATAGTCGAAACCTGTATGGACTCGAGGCCAGCGGCTATGCGGCTCGAAGCTCGGAGTAAGTTGCACAGTTATTAGTCCTCTTGGGGAAGTTTGTTGTCCCATCCTCGAGAGGTAGGACAGCCGTCTGGTAATCCGGAGGTTCCCCGCTCCTCCTGGGCAGTGTGTCAAAGTGTCCTTGAGCAAGACACGACTTAACCCCTAACTGCTCCTGATGAGCAGGTTGGCACCTTGCATGGTCGCTTCCGTCTGTGTGAGTGAACGGGTAAAATGTGAGGAACAAATTGTAAAGCGCTTTGGATAAAAGCTGTTGTATAAATGCAGCCGTTTACCATTTATACAGGAGCAGTGAGCACCCGGCAACCAACTCTGGATGTAATGCCAGTGCCTTGCTCAAGGGCAATGCAAGAAACCCAGCATGCATATAACCAACCATAGCAAGTCTTTGTGGTGTGGGAGGAAACTGGAGCAAACACTGGGAGAACATTGCAAACCACACAGAAAAGGCCCCTTTTTGGGGTTTGAACCCAGGACCTTCTTGCTGTGAGGCAACAGTGCTAACTACTGTGCTGCCCCGTTATAAGCATAACGAGTGTGTGGCTATATGGCAGAGAAAAATAAGGCTAACCGAAGAGAAGAAACAATTTATTAAAGAAAATAGCTATGCATGGTTGCAGAAAATGCTTGCCATGCCCAGTTAGTCAATAAACAAATATAATGAATTACTTTAGCAGCCTACAGAGTAAGTGATAAAGACCAGCACTATATTTACACAATAACATGCCGGCCTACTGACACTACAGTGTATCTGTGAAGGGAGGCAATATTTCACATCTAGTAAAACGAACTCCACCTTTTCATGCCAGCATACTGTACTGAATATCGTTTTAATAATTGATTTACATGATAACATGATGACATGCAGTGTTACACACAGATATTTCTACCTGATGAAATAAGTGCAATTATTATCGTTTATACATGATATAGTTTATACAGTATAGTCTACACACAAAGGTTGGGTCGTTTACGACCCCTTGGCCTGTTTTGAGAGCCAGTCTGAAATCAAGTTTCAAGTTTCTTTAATAGTTGTCATACAGAAGTACAGAATACTTTTATACAAAATGCTTCTTACTGTTACGCTCCAGAGACTGTGCAAGACAAGATAAGTATGAATAAAATAACATAGTATAGCATGTAAATTAGAAGTAAAAAAAAAAAATGAGGTCACAGTGTTCAGTATAGACATGTACAATGTTCGATGCAGAATAGACAACTGAGTTACCATATAATATACAATACTATGCAGTGTACTAATATACAATACTATATAGTGCAAGGCAGAAATGGGATGAGGTGCAATTTAGGTACAATTTACAGTAGGTGTACGAGTTGTAGTGCAAATCCTTTATCAATAAATATAAATATAAAGTGTGTTTGTGTGATCTAAAGTGTGGAGAGTGGGTGCTGCAGTGTGTTGTTTGTTTAAGTGAGTGGGTGTGTGTGCTGTGTGCATTTGATGGTTGTTGCATAGTGTTTATTGTTCGTTTAGCAGCCTGATGGCCTGGGGATAGAAGCTTCTTCTGAGTCTTTCTGTGCTCGCCTTAAGACTCCGGTATCACTTGCCTGACCGCAGCAGTTCAAAGAGGCAGTTGTTCGGGTGGCTCGAGTCCTTAATAATTCTCTTAGTCTTCCCCCTGCACCGCTTGTTGTAAATGTTCTGGAGGGTGGGAAGCCCCCCTCCAATTGTGCGTTCGGCTGAACGTGTCACTCTTTGTAGTCTGCTACGGTCTTGTGCAGTGCTATTCCCAAACCAGGAGGTGATGTTGCCAGTCAGGATGCTCTCTATTGTACATCTTAAGAGTCTGCGTCATGTAGACAAAACGGGGATCCAAGCAGATTGGCAAACTAGTTAGTGCGGTATGACAGCGCCTTGACAATGGATTAACATTTCTTGACATGCTAAATTCTGAGTGCAAAGCCCTGTTCACGTGGGATTAGTGTTCCCCCCCATCGGGGAGCTCTGGTGATTTGTAATATATATGGAGATCGACCTTTTGTTTTTATCCCATGCAAAAATCTGCCATGGCTCTAAAAGAAAAATCCAACCGCAAATTACTGACTGTATATTGGCAAAGACCCGAGGTCCCTTGAGAATATTAAATACCAGAGTTCATGCCGGTGATTCCGGGCACAACACTGGCTTTGCAGTGCATTTTAAAATGAGAAAATGTGCTACTGGCTTTGTTTTGACTAAGGCTGAGACGATATGCCATTTGGAAGAATCGATAAATCGGGACAAAATTATCTATAATTATTATTATTATTATTTTGCATGTGTATAAAAAGAAAAGAAAACACACACACAAACTAACGTTAAATAATTTTATTATTTGACTTGTCTCCATGTGCCTACTTACTAAATGAATTACCAGAGATCCAGATGGATCCAAAAAAATATAGACTGCTGATTGTTATAACATACTTTGCCAAGAAATGTATTCTCCTGTTTTGGAAAAATGACTCTTCGCCCACTTTTGAGATGTTTCAAGATCAGATATCCCAGCTTCTTTCATTGGAGAGATTGACCTTGGAGGAGCGTGGCCGGGGGTGGATGTTCCGGGACCTTTGGTCTCCGCTGTTTTCTCGATTGAGCAGGGGGGCTGTTGATTGATACGGCTAGTGGCGGTATGTGAATATATCCGCATGCTGTCGCTGGCCGTGTCGATTGGTGGTTTTGCTGTTTGGTTGGGGGAGGGGTGGGAGCCGGGGGTCTTGGGGTGTCTGTCCCCGGTTGTGTATTTTTTGGAGGTGGGTTTCCCTAGTGGAAGAAGTTGTACAACAGACGCGTAAGAGGCCTGTCTGTTGTATAACAATGATGTTGTGGTTGTTATTATTTATTATTGTTTATTTTAATTTGATTATTGTCCTGTCTTTATTTAGTTTTGTTGACCGCAGGTGGGGGAAGGGACCAGAGAGTGAGATAATAATAATACCAAATATATAGAAATACGTATGAGAAAAAATAGACAGTGTAAACAATATCATTAACTCTGAATATAAAAATATGAGAAAAGCAAACAAGACGCGGTCTCGGACTGGTGGGGGCCCCTGATTCGAGGTCTTGGTGAGTCGGAGTGTTAAAGAGGCATGATGCTCTGGTTCGCTGGGGCGCCGGATTTGGGGTCCTCACGGGGTGGGGACCTTGGTTGTCGATACTGGAGATGACGGGTGCTCTGGTAATCTCGCCTTATGGTACATTTAATTTCAACCTTTATTTAAAATCGTAAGCATCTGAGGTTTCCCTCATTTACAGAAACGACGATTGTACAGTACATAATAAAAACAATATTCACAGAAATTTAAACACCAGAGTAAAACAAATTAAAAACGTTTAAAAATAATTTTAAAATATCAACTACAGTTACAGGTAGTCACACAATGGTCTGAAATCATACATTTAAACATTCCAAGGGAAGGGAGAACCTCCAATTTTAGCGTGAGTTGAAGGACATTCCATGAGTTAGAGGCATCAAAGGAAAAGGCTGACTTCCCTAGCTCAGAACAAATCTGAGGAACCCTAAGAACCATCCAGTCATTCGATCGAGTTGAATAGGTTCCAATATTCCAATTTAACAGTGAGGAGATATAAACAGGTTGTTTACCAATAAGGGCTTTAAAAATAAATAAATACCAGTGTTTGTTGCGCCTTTCTGCAAGAGAAGGCCAACCCACCCTATCATACAGGACACAATGGTGAGTATCATATCTGTCACCAGTTATAAATCTGAGAGCTGAGTGATATGCAGAATCCAGAGGTTTAAGAGTTGATGCCGCAGCATGCCTATAAATTACATCACCATAGTCCCAAACTGATAAGAAGACTGATTCCACAATTATTTTTCTACTAAATAGAGGAAAATTGGATCTGTTTCTGTACAGGAAACCAATTTTCTGTCGCAGTTTAGTGGCAAGATTTTCCACATGGAACTTAAATGTTAATTTCTCGTCAAGCCACAGGCCAAGATATTTATACTCAGTGACTCTCTCTATACAAGAGCCACTGACAGTAGATATCCTCACATCATCAAGGTTAATATTCCTTGCTCTTGAAAATAACATAAACTTTGTCTTACTAGCATTAAGAACCAATTTAAGACTAGTAAGGGCATCCTGTAGAGCATAAAAGGAAAGTTGCAATTTCTCAAAGGCCAGCTGTACAGAGTCTGCAATACAGTACAAAATTGTGTCATCAGCATACAGATGGGCATGACATCCATACAAAGAAGAAACAATATCATTAATATAAATTGTAAAAAGGACAGGACCCAAAACTGAACCTTGTGGCACACCTTTAGTCATGGCCAAGAATTCAGATTGTGCTTGACCTAACTTCACACACTGCCGCCTAGAACAGTGATTCCCCCCCTGGGGTCCGCCAGGGGGCGCAGGGGGTCCGCCAGACCACAGATGATTTGAGGTCTTTTTTTTTATTTTTTTTTATTTTTTATTTTTTATTTTTTTGATCATCAGAAGCATGAATAGTCTCTCCACTACAATAAAAAATAAAGATAAATAAATAAACATCTAGACATGATTTTTGAACGTTAACAGTAGGCTACCGGGTAGCCGCTAAAACGCGAATCAGTTAACTGTATCACTTTCTGTAGCTAGCCTAGCACGCTAGTTAACTTTCTCGGTTCGTCTGCAGTCAGCCGCCAGAGGCGAAAATGTGTGACAAACGAAAAGGAGATGACGGCAGCTCATCTGCAAAAGAAGTTAGGACCTACAGCAATCGCGAAAATTACATCACCATGGGCTTCACTGAGGGACCAGACAAACGACCTGAGTGTGTGATTTGTGGAGAAAAGTTGGCAAACTCGAGCCTGAAGCCCAGCAATCTGAAGAGACATCAGGCGTCTAAGCACCCAGAAACCGTTGGGAAGGATCCAGACTTTTTTCGGAGGAAAGAACAGTCTCTCAAGGCGAACAAGCCTGTTGATGTTAGAGTAGCGTGGAGCAGGGGTGGCAGTGATTTACAGAAGGCTACCGAAGCCTCCTTTGAGTGTTCGCTTTTAATTGCAAAAGCAAAGAAACCGCACAATATTGGCGAGCAGCTCATCAAACCAGCCTGCATCAAAATGGTTTAGAAACTGTGCGGCCCACAGGTGGCGGATAAACTAAAATCAGTACCACTCTCGAACAATGTAGTGAAAGACCGAATTGATAAGATGTCAAGTGATTGCGAGCAGCAGCTGTCAGAAAAGCTTAGAAAGGGTCCATTTGCCATACAACTTGATGAAACTACAACTGTCGCAGACGAGGCTGTGCTCATCGTTTATGTGCAATATATTGAAAATGAGAATCTGAAGCAGGACATTCTCATGTCAGTCAACCTTACTACCACCACTCGAGGTGAGGATATTTTTACTGCAGTGGATTCTTACTTCATTCAACATAAATGCAAACCGTTCACCATTAGGGCCTGATTTGAGAGGATGAATACAGGATTTGAATATTGGCCAAAATTTTGAAATACATATGGTGCAAGATTAGATTTGTTGATTGAAGGCACAAGTCAAAGAAGCATAGTGGGTCTAATTATGATGCATATGCCTGTGTATAAGCAGTTTGTTATTAAAATGACAAAAAAAAGGTATTAAACCCAGCTAGGACAGATTCTCTCTGCTACTGATTGGAATTTCCTGTCTCATATTTAGTTTAATTTGTTGCATTGATTTGTTCCATAAATGCAAACCGTTCACCATTAGGGCCTGATTTGAGAGGATGAATACAGCATTTGAATATTGGCCAAACATTTTGAAATGCATATATCGTGCAAGATGAGATTTGTTGATTGAAGGCACAAGTCAAAGAAGCATAGTGGGTCTAATTGTGATGCATATGCCTGTGTATAAGCAGTTTGTTATTAAAATGAAAAAAAAAATTATTTTATGGTATCTTATTAGGAGGGGGTCCGCGAATTTCATCAGAGATGTTTGGGGGTCCCTGGGGGGAAAAAGGTTGGGAACCACTGGCCTAGAAGATGGATAATCCTGAAACCAGACACAGGCATTATCATCCAACCCAATGTTAGATAGTTTCTTTAGAAGTAAGTAGTGATCAACTGTGTCAAATGCTTTTGATAAGTCAACAAAGAGGGCAGCACAATGTTTCTTCTTATCTAATGCTGAAATAATGTCATTTGTAACCAAAGTGATGGCTGATGTTGTACTATGTTTGGCTCTAAAACCAGATTGTTGAGAGCTAAGTATGGAGTTAGTTGAAAGGTAATATTTGAGTTGTTTACTTACTAGTGTTTCCAGGACTTTAGCTAAGCAAGGTAGCCTGGAGATGGGACGATAATTATCTAAGTTATCCCTATCACCTCCCTTATGTAAAGGAATCACCTGTGCAGATTTCCAAACTAGAGGAAATCTACCTGATGAGATAGAGATTCAAAATATAAGTAATCTGTTCAGCGATAACTGGTGCAGCCAACTTAATAAAAAAAGACTAAGTTATCCTCACCTGTAGAACACTTTGCATCAATTGATTGCAAAGCATCAAATACAGCTGACTGTGTAAAAGGTTGAAAGGAGAAATGGGAAGTGACGCCCACAGGGTACAAACAATCAGAATCAACAGGACAAGGTCCATTATAGTTCCTATTAAATAAATTACCAGCCTCCGCAAAATGCCTATTGAAGGCAACACAAATTTCACTCTGCTCAGAGATCACACAGTTTTCAACTTTAATATGAGAGGGTAAAGAATTAGATACATGTGGGTATGTGTATATATATATATATATGTATGTATGTATGTATATATATATATATTCTTATTCATTTATATATTTAATTTATACATGACTATTTTATTTTTCATTATTCTGATTTAACTGATGGTCTTGTCATTGTCATTATTATTATTATTATTATTATTATTATTATTATTATTATTATTATTATTATTATTATTATTATTATTATTATTATTATTATTATTATTATTATTATTATTATTATTATTATTATTACTGTTATTGTCCTGTGATGTCTTGTTTATTAGTATTGTTATTGTATTGTGTTGTCTTGTTTCATGTTGAAAAGGGAAAATAAAGAAACCGTGTAAAAAAAAAAATCTTTTTTTTAAGAACCATTTTAAATATAAAGTAAAATGTTTTTATTTGATTTTAAACATGCAAAAAAATCACGCAGTTATTGATAAGTGGTCTCAGCCTTTGTTTTGACGAATGAGAAGCATGTTTTGCAGGATGGGTCAACAGTTTTAGGTTACGTGTGTCCGTGTCATAACGTCAACTGTGCCAGAGTTTCTCTCACTGAGAGGGTGTAACGTGTGGAAGGATCACACTACCCCCCTTAGATCTTATCCGCGCTGAGCAGGCACCCCGACCGAACTGTAGGAGTCGCTGTTTACAACGACCCGGACCCACCCCGCCAGCTTTCCCACCCTCTAAAACTGCCAATGGACCTGTCTCAAAACCCTGCCCTCTTTTCTTGATCCTCCAATCACAGCTGTCGCTTACCTCTGACTTACCTCTGAAGTCAGAGGTAAGCGACAGCTGTGATTGGAGGATCAAGAAAAGGGGCAGGGTTTGAGACAGGTCTATTGTATTAGTGTGAACGCCCAGCCAAGCTGGTGGCAACCCCGGAGCTGGGAGCTGGATTCGAACAGGCGAAACCAGCGTTTCCGGGGTTGGTGACGAACGCAATCTCCGCTACGCCACCTGACCGACCCCTGTCGTAATTAGAGTTTTATCGAAATACTGTTTTTTTACAACATGTCTCTGTACTTTCACTTCGGGCAAGACTGTTTGTGGTGTTCGCTGAGCTGCCGTTTGATATATTGGCCACTAGACATGTTGGTACCAAAGACTGTTTGAATTTGAGCATCATCATGATGGTCAAATCTGTTGGACGTGTCAAATGCTAATCACTGTACGCCTCGAATGTCACAACCGTGTGACTGCAGGATCGAGAAAAGAGGGCGGGTTTGAGATCTTGGGCTCAATTATGATGTTCCTTTCCTCACACTTTCATGTCCGTACACTTCACTCAAATAAATCAATCGAATGTTATTTCCACGGCCTGAAACAGTCCAATCAATATGTGTGAACATGAGAGCTATTGTCTCCCAAAGCCAGAAACCAGAGAAGTAAGGATCAAACTTGTGTCATCAAGTATAAAGTCTGGCGCTGCTCCGTTGACGATGAATGGGAGACTGATTTTGTGGACCCAAAGAACCTTTGTTTTATTCTTCATAATCCAAATGAGCTTTATTCTAGTGTTCTCAGTTCTGAAACTGAACACGTGCCTATGGACTCAGAACATTCTCCTTGGTGTCTCTCAGTGTCATCTATACCATCATATACTCAGAACATTCTCCTGGGTGTCTGTGTCATCTATAAAATCCTTCCCTATTCATTGTCTATGGAGCAGCTTCAGACTTTATACTTGATGACATGACTCTAGTTTTTGGATTTAGGAGCGAGTTGCTCATTTACACTACTATTTCTGTACCGTCTTGGACCTGAGGAGTAACATGTATGAATACTGAAATCGGACATAGTTCCCCTTTAGAAATAGACAGAGGGAGCCGAGCAACATTGCATGTTAGTTTAGCAATCCAGGCATGTTGTTGGCTAGCTAGTTACCGTAACTGGCAAACGTTACGCAACAAACATGGTTGTTTTCCAAACCCAGCTTGCGAATTGCAGGAACGTGCATCCAGGACTTTCGGGCAGAACTTGTGTTTTGGTGGTGGTGGGGGGGGGATAAACAGTTTATTCATGTAATTATTTTAGATGATTTAATTGACGTTTTATGACTTTGTTTGAGTTTTAATGAATGGCCATGTTATCAGTTTACTCTCCCAAGTTGTTTTGGAGTTGAGACAAGATTTTTTTTCGTACCCTGGCCTTCAGTCTCTGTTCCCCCCCCTCTCTCATTTTCTCTTCTCTCTCTTTCCCTTTCGCACCTCCCCTCTCTGTTTCTACCCCCCTCTCTCTCTATCTCCCCTCTCTCTCTATCTCCCCTCTCTCTGTCTCTACCCCCCTCTCTCTATCTCCCCTCTCTCTCTGTCTCTACCTCCCCTCTCTCTCTGTCTCTACCTCCCCTCTCTGTCTCTACCCCCCTCTCTCTGTCTCTACCCCTCTCTCTCTCTATCTCCCCTCTCTCTCTGTCTCTACCCCCCCTCTCTCTATCTCCCCTCTCTGTCTCTACCTCCCCTCTCTGTCTCTACCCCCTCTCTCTGTCTCTACCCCTCTCTCTCTATCTCCCCTCTCTCTCTGTCTCTACCCCCTCTCTCTATCTCCCCTCTCTCTCTGTCTCTACCTCCCTTCTCTCTCTGTCTCTACCTCCCCTCTCTGCCTCTACCCCCTCTCTCTGTCTCTACCCCTCTCTCTCTATCTCCCCTCTCTCTCCATCTCCCCTCTCTCTCTGTCTCTACCTCCCCTCTCTGTCTGTCTCTTCCCCCCTCTCTCTGTCTCTACCCCCCTCTCTACCTCCCCTCTCTCTACCACCCTCCCTCTCTCTACCACCCCCTCTCTCTATCTCCCCTCTCTCTACACCCCCCCCCCCTCTGTTTCTACCCCCCTCTCTCTCCCTCCTTCAACCCCTCTCTCTGCTCAATAAATGTTTGTGTAGAGATTAATGAGAGGCGTAGTCCGGTTCTGGTAGCCCTCCATCTCTAATGGCCTGTGACTGCTGTGTGCATTCTTGGTGCTGTGCCAGAACGGAACCGCCAGCCCAACACCCCCCCCCCTTACACATCTGTAGCTGCTCTCACTCTATTCCTCTATCTCTCCATCTCCATTTATCTTCCTCCTTCACCGTCTCTTCCTCTTTTCTCAGTGTTTAGAGGTCATGCCCAATTTGTTTATGTACAGCCGGTCCCACTTTTTGAATGACCGGCTGGGGTGTGGAAACATCTTTTTTGATTATTATTATTATTATTATTATTATTATTATTATTATTATTATTATTATTATTATTATTATTATTATTATTATTATTATTATTATTATTATTAATTATTATTAATTATTATTTATTATTTATTATTTATTATTATTCAGACACGGTTAACCTTTGAAACATAAAAATAGGGAAACAATGTCCAGGCACGCACTCCAGGTTTTTCCAAATTTATTGGCAGCCTGTAATCATGACGTTTCGGTGTGAACACACCTTCTTCAGAATGGCTTGCATGAAACATGAAGTGTAAGTGACCTAGTATTTTTTTTTAACCTTTGAAAAATCAAATTTGGATTTTTTAATAATTCCTATAATTGGAGGTTTGAAACAAATGACAACAAATAATAACAAAAATAACAAATAACCAACAAGTGCAGTTACAAAAACTAAATCAGGACGACTACATATCTGGGGTTTAGCGGGATTAGCACTAGCTAGCTAGAGTTGTCAGACGCAGCTGTCCGTCAGAGAGCATCCCAGATCACATGCTCTCAATGACTAATCAAGACTTGCGATGATGATACTGTGGCCCCCTGGGTTGTGTTGTAGTTCTCGCGCGGCTAAACATCAATGCCCCACGGCCCCCTGGGTTGTGTTGTAGTTCTTGCGCGACTACACCAATGCCCCACGGCCCCCTGGGTTGTGTTGTAGTTCTCCCGCTTAAAACGCTCGAATGTCATGCTCTGCTTTGGATTTCTTTTCCTCAGCCAGAGTACAAATGTAACAGTAAAGTGCAATAGTAATATACAACGTACAGGAGATGAAACTGGGTAGAAAATATGTGACCAGCCGTGGGGAGGATGGACTTGTTGAGGCGACGTCAATATTTTTTTTTTGTAATACATATTATGAAAGTACAGATTCATACCTTCAAAATAAGCCATCACTTGAAAATTTTGGTGGGATACTTTTCAAGCTACTTCCTATGAATCATGGTGATATCACAAAACGTATTCAGAGATTAATGGCCTTGAAACTTTCTGGAGAGTTTCACACTTGTGTGTTAACACTTTAACTGCCAGAAGACGAGTTTAGGCGTCCTTCCCCGCCATGCTCAAGTTGCCGAAGACGCCGTAACTCGTCTTTGATATCAATATTTCAAAAATCTGTGATCGGATTCATATTTCCCATCCGCTGGCCTGAGACCCACCAAAAAGCCCCACTGAACCCTCTAGCGGTTCAAGAGCGCCATCTGGTGGCCGATCGGCGCAATCGCCAAACAGGAAGTTACTTGGACGATGTGCTGTTCACCCATATTACTTCCGGGCACTCGGTATAGGTTCCGGCACTCTAGCTCGTCACAATACATAGCGATCCGTTGCCAATAACTCTATAAACAACATGATTTGGACGTATATACTATTTATTGGACCGGATATTTTTACATCCCATAATGGAAAACTGTCTACCCCACGCTGATCGCCCAACGGCCCGCGGAGACTGGGGTGAGTTTTAGCGTGTAATATTTCCGTGTTAGACACTAACTGCTATGATGAACATTTGACCCACATTAGATGAATGGTATAACGCTGCCCACGGAATTATAAACGCCCCCTCGCCCCCTTCCGGTCAACATCAGATGACGTGTAGTAACTTCCAGAAGTCCGTCCAGTTGGATTTTTTTTATATCGCGCCGATTGCTATCAAACTGTATTTGATCATCAATATAATGCATTTGGGGCTATAAATCACGTTCTGGAGAAAGCTGCAGAAAGAGATGAAAACATACTTATACTTTAGATCATATTTTAGTATGAATATGTGAATGAAAAAGTTTAACGTTCATATAGAGCTGCCGCGGTATTGATGTTTTCCTTACCGCACACATTTGCAAAATATTTCCTACCGCCGCGGTTATTACCGCACGCACACAAAAAAAAAAAAAAAAAAAGTTTGAATGAATTTTTTTAGTAGTAGTCTACTCTTTATAGCATATAGCCTGCCTCTAGTCTAAATGTCTATCTTTAGAGGATGACTTTGCAGCATGAATATTGTTTGGGATTCGGCAAGCACGCATTAGTTATTGAAAGTGAAACACGGATTCGAAGTTTCCCCTCTGGTCGTGCGCAGTTCACTCGGTGTCGCGGGCAGGGGTGGTTACCCCTAACCCCCCCGACCCTTTCTTATTATTATTACTATAAAGTTACTACTTTATAATAAAGGCATTCGTTTTGTGGCATTAACATTATATAGTTATACGTTCAATAACATCAGCGTATTTACCGGACCATAGCAAGTCAAGCAATACTCTATTCATATCTCAGTTCCTTTCTTTGCTCAGAGCGTGCTGAGTTGTCCCATTCTGCGGTCTGTTAATAAAGTTTTCAATCAGACAAGTGTATAGAACGAAGGGCTTTTATTATAACATTCGTTGCAGACAGTAAAATCATTATGTCTCGTTTAGTACTCCTGAAGAGCGATGGTAGTCCACTCCGGCGGAGAGTTAAAGCTAACGTTATTAGCCGTGTTGTGATGAGCTGACATTCAGGACGTAAAAAACGTGTGACGCGTCTCTCTTCTGACTAATCAGTGGTCTGCAATGTTTCACGTGACTTTTCTGGTACCCAATAGGGTCGCTTGGAACCTCGATAGAGGAGTAGGGTATATCTGCAGAGCCGCAAGCCCAACGAGAGGAGGGTAATTTATTATTATTATAAAAACAGCAGTGACGCGGTATTCAGCCTACTCTGCGGTGGCCGTGATGTAACAGCGATACCGCGGTAATGCGGTAATCGCGGCAGCTCTACGTTCATACACCCTGAACAATACATATAGGACATTGAATGGGCCCTAATAATGGCAATTTAGCAATATAATCTAAAAAGTTATAGCCCTGCAAAGAAGGGGAACTTCTCCATAGACAAATAGAGCTGGCAACCTATGGTATATCATGAATTTAGCCTTAGGCAATCAAAGTGTTAAACAACTACAACCCTACCCATAATGCATTGTATTCCATGTAGGGCTGCAACTAATGACTATTTTGGTAGTCGACTAATCTGTCTTATTTTTTTCGATTAGTCGACTAATCGAAAAAAAAGTATTACTTTTTTTTTTTTTTTTTTTTGCACTACCTATCTTTGTGAAAGTGGCTTCTCAGCTCTGGTCCAGCTGAAGACAGAGCAGAGGAACAGATTGGACATTGAGCATGACCTCAGAGTTGCTTTGTCTACCATCACCCCAGACTTTAAGACTCTTGTCAAAACCAAACAACATCCCCAGTTATCCCATTAGTTCCCCCAAACTTACTGTCGGTCTGTTATGTTAAGCTAAGAAGTCTTCAGCTGGACCAGAGCTGAGAAGCCACTTTCACAAAGATGGGTAGTGCAAAAAAAAAAACGACTAATCGACGCAACAATTCCTCGTCGATGATTTTTTATAATCGACATAGTCGATTATGTCGACTAATCGTTGCAGCCCTAATTCCATGGCCCCCTCTCTCTGGGGACATTAACACCTTGTGTCAGGCTCTTTTGTTATGTCAATGACTCTGTCTTGTGGCACTGTAAACACACAAAGTCATGATAGTGTGGTAGTGAAAGAGTTAACCTTCTGTAGTGTGGTAGTGAAAGAGTTAACTGATCCAATCTTCTCACAAACTCATTAAAACCTCACAAACAACAGCAACTGAGTTATTCTTAGGAGTGTTCATAAATGAAAAAAATTGTTGGAAGCCTCACATAAGCCATGTAAGAGCATTGAGTATTATGTGGAGGTCAAGGTATTGGCTGAACCAACAATCTTTTATCTTATATAATGCTTTGGTCCTTCCATATCTCAATTATTGTGTTGAGGTGTGGGGAAATACCTATGAAACCAACTAGGGGTGCACCGATGTATCAGTCGGGTATCGGTATCGGCCGATAAGTGCCTTGTTGACTGCAATCGGCCGATAAGCTCGAATGTGCCGATGGCAGTAGCCGATAAATATCCATCAATTTGTGTTGCGTCAAAGGCAAAAAAAAGTTCAGTCGCGTCGCGACCTGCACAACGCCGCCCCCGGCCCACACACACAAGCTACTGCATCAAAGTTACTACTTATGATTAACAAATGCATTCGTTTTGTGGCATTAACGTTATATAGTTGGTGTTACACGTTCAATAACATCAGCATATTATTTACCCGAACGTAGCAAGCATTACTCGTTCATACTAGCTCAGTTCCTTCCATTGCTCATAGAGCCCTGAGTTTTACCCATTCTGCAATCTGTTAATAAAGTTTTCAATCAGACACATGTATAGAAAGGCTTTGTTTTATTATAACATTTGTTGCAGTAAAATCATTATGCCTCGTTTAGTCATCCTGCGGAGCTAAACGTCGGCCGCGCCGCCGCGGGGATCTAACGTTGTTGTTGTAGACGAGCTCAGCTCTGCGTCTATACTTTCCGTAGCCGCATTTCTGGCAGACGCTCTCTGATTGGCCGCCGCCAGTTTCTACACTGGTTAAGCTTAGGCAATCTTCGAAGTTGGTTAAGGTTAGAGTTTGTCTTAGAGCATGGCGATAGAACACCAGGTCGTTTGCAGGCTGTTTGACGTGGAAATGGGCAAAGACACAGCTCGTCACGCTATTGGGCGCACATGTCACATGACCAGAAACGTCTGCCAGAAATGCGGCTACGGAAAGTATAGACTCCTCAGCTCTCGTCAAAATCAATGGCGGACAAAAGCGGAAGTAAAAAATGTATACGCGCTTGCCGATTGGTGGTAACAGCAGAGGCGGGTGCAAGCGGTGTGTGACGTAATTGGCAGAATCGACTGTCAATCAAAATTTCATTGGTTGAGAGCTCTGGTTGAGACAATAGTATCCAGCTGCAGCCCGGTAGACCATACTGGGAGAACTAGTATCTAGCTGCAGCCCGGCAGACCATACTCGGAGAGAGATAGTGCTATTTCTTGATGTTTCCTTTTTTTAAGTAAGTAAAGAGGCCTATGTTCATATCGGTGAGCACAATTTGTAACACAAATATACAGTAGTTTAATAAAAAAAAAATACAAAAAAAGAAAATATTAAATTATCTTTTGCCACAAATATCGGTATCGGTATCAGTATCGGCCGATTGTGTTAGTTGAACAATCGGTATCGGTGGCAAATTTTCATATCGGTGCATCCCTAAAACCAACCTACTTCCTTTGGTTATGCTCCAAAAAAGAGCAATCAGGATTGTAACCAATGAGAGCTATAAAGCACATACAAATTATTTGTTTTTAAAAGTTTCAGTCCTGAAATTAAAGGACCTGGTGGATTACAAAACCGCCCAGTTCATGTACAGAGTCATACACCACAGCCTTCCTGACAAGATACAGAAATTGTTCTGTGAGAGAGCTGGACTTCAAAGATATAACCTTAGAGGGAAACTCGAACTGGAACAGCAATCTTCAAGAACAACCAGGAAGGCTATGTGTATTTCTTTGTGTGGAGTTACCTTGTGGAATGATCTGGAGGAGGAGATCAAATCCAGTCAATCTATAAATATATTAAAGAGGATGTTCAAAAAGATGGTGTTCACAAATTATACCAGGGAGGAAGCCCAATGTATTGTATGAGAATGATTTGAAGGGTGACATGAGAGTATAGTCTAGTTGTGTGTGTGTGTGCATGTGTCATTGTGTTGTGTGTAGTTGAAGTATTTGCTAATTGTATTGTATCATATGTATTGGAAATCGTGTCATATTGTACTTGCTGAAGTATATATAATATTGCAATTAGTTATTGATGGGGGATGGAAACAGATAAGCTTGGCTTCTTCCATCTCCTTTTCAAACGGTGTATAGTTTCTGGCTGGGGGGGGGGGGGGGTTCCTCTTTTCCCATTTCATTTATCTTTCAAATGTTGTTTTGCCGGTCAATGGTAAATGTAGCCAAACTAACACTGGGGTTTGAAATGCACGCATATTTTTCAGTCCATTCAGCACGGAGATACTGTAAAACTGGAAACTAGGCTACTCGCTACAATACCTGCAGATTAGACTACCTGTAGATGCGCTGTAGTGTCAACTCTCACTCTGACTGGGACTGAAAGAGAGACTGTTTTAATTCCGTGAAAACCCGCCCTACTCTGCTCTGATTAAAACCCGCCCTACTCTGCTCTGATTCGCAGACTGGGTGGGGGGGAGAAACGCTGAATGTGATTGGACCAGAGTAGCCAGACAGACACAGACAGGCAGAGCAGCGGGACAGTGGAGCAGAGGGAGGAGACTGCGGAGAATTTTGAGGATGCCTGCCAGGCGCGTTAATAATTTTGTTTATCTGGCTTACTGCTGCGGATTCAAGCCACGCAATAACAAAGCGCAACATTAAAATAAAGACAGCATTAAGTTGCAATAAATCCACTCAAACGAAATTCGTTCGCTCATAAAATTTGTGACATTCTAAATGTGTTTTAATGTTGTTTAATGACAATACACCCGAGTCCCGACTCGCGTTTTTTGATGAAGGTCTTTTTTATATAGACACTGCGTTTGTCACAAGTTAAGTTGCTATAACTTATAACATTACGATAAGTGTATTAACATTGTCCTTCTCTCTGCTAAGAAAGGAGAGCGTGTGTTTCAACACCTCGCTAAGTACCTGTGATTAATGCATGAAGCACACGCGGACAGACCACACCCGCGTATAGCCCTCGCCTGTAGTCTTTCCACAGTATTGAGAGACAATACTGTCGAACTATCTAACAATAATTAACTCATTTACAAGTTGTATTTAAGTGTGCAAATAAGGGCAAATAAGGGAACACAGCAATGACATTTCAAAGCAGAAAAAAGCAAGATTTTTCCGCATTTTCTGACACTTGTATCTCCCCGCATTACGTCTGGTTTGGTCACGGCGGGGCACATATATACATTTGTATTACTGAGTAATGTTGCTAATCGTATGTATGTACAGTGATACAGGCATAAAGACACTATGGTAGTGAGTCATACTGGCCAGCAGTGTAGCTAGTAAGAGGAGGTAAGGGATTATGTACGGATATAGTATCTACCAGGGTTCGAAATTAACGGGGGCTTGGGGCATAATGCCCTTGAAAATGGACAAAATGCCCTCGAAAATCAGTTAAAGGGGGCACTTAATGCCCCCGACAGTTTACTAATTATATATATATTTATCCGGTAATGGAGCGTCTGTATCGTACGGTTCAGATGACGCGCAAATAAAAAAAATCATTTGGCGGAGCCGGTGTTCTGCACTGGCTGCAGGCAGCAGCAGCAGCACTGTAGCCAGCCAGGTGCTAGTCAGTTTGTGTAAAAATGGCACGCACAATATAAATCAATCTTCATTACGACTTTAAAAACATAGCCATTAACATTACATAGGCCTACACACATCTTGCCATAGCAGTTCGTAAACACAACGCACGTTTTAACTATGGTAGCCCGACGCAGCCCGCAAGCTAATACTGTACAGTCAATGAAATGTCACCGTAGCTACTGTAGCAGAGGAGGAAATGGGAGTCTGAGAGGCGGGGTGTTTAAAGACAATGATAGGCGTTTATTCAACATCCAAGAAGGCTAACATACAACTGTGTTTTATTAACTCCAACCGGGACTATTGCCGCTTTCCCACTGCATGCCATCACCTCCTAACGTTACCGGAGCTGATAATAACATTGCTGAAGGTGCGTGACACTAAAATGTCCGTGGGGACCCGGCGCCAACCCATAGATAGTTCCAACTCACCGAATTGCGTAATCCACCACAGATGCACTCAATATTTAAATAATGTTAGTCTAAATAAATGTAGACAGAAACATAATAATTTCAAGCAGAAAACGAATCTTTCCATTAAGAACTGACAATCAGGGAATTTAAACATGGTTGACATTGTTTTTGTGTGTTTATATTAATTAAAGAAAGGAAAGTCTAGTGCTGGCTGAGCATATTGTTTGTTTGCACTAAGTTAATACTTTGACAAATGTAGCCTATATTTTTCAGTCGGTTCGGTCTTTGTGTGCCAAACATTATTTAAGGCTGTAAACACTGTAAACCTTTTATTTTTAATAAATGAGAAGCATGTTTAGATTTGAGTGTTAAATTTTTTTTAATAAAGATTAACGTATATCGAACTGAAAACCGTGACCCCAAAATCGTGATACGAACCAAACCGTCCATTTTGTGAACCGTCCCACCCCTACCGTTTATCATAAAAATTCAGTGCCCCCGAAATACAAAAAAAAGCCCCCGAAAATCAATTAAGGGGGGCAAAAAAAGCCCTTGAAAAAAAATGTTAATTTCTAACCCTGGTATCTACAGATGTGAAGGATTATTGTCTTTGAATAAAATGTAAACGAAGTGGTGAGGATATTTTGGCCTTTGTGTCATGGATATGCAAAAGATTAGTCCATAAAATACCAAATACCCTCCCAGAGAGCGACTGGAAAAAGCCCTACGGGGGGAGGGGGGTGGGGGGGTGTGCGTGGCGTTTCAAAGTCTCCCGGGACACGCCTCTGAAGAGGGCGGAGTCCACGTCCCAACTCTTATTCTGCCTCATGTTTAGCCCCGCCCCCTTCTAAGTTCAAGTTTGTTTTTATTTGTCAGAACAAAATACAGGATACTTTATAATGAAATGCTTGTTCCTTCTGAGCCCCTGAGAGGGTGCTACATACAGTAAAGAGACAGTAAGTAAAAAATTAAGAAGTAAAAAGTTCTATCTCTTCACTGTGCCCCCCCTCATACTGCCCCCACGCCCCTCGGAGTGACACATGGTTTTGATGTGGGGCTGTTACTCGGTGCGACAGGCTGCGTGGAGGTTTGCTGAATGGAGTCATTGTTGAATGACTGCTCTTGGACGCACGCCGGCCCGCTGGTAATGGCATTTTAAAATCACATCTCGGAGATTGGGAAAAATGAAATGTGGCGTCCGTGTTTAGCCGTTAGAGTTCCTCTGTGCGGGGGGAGGACTTTTGATTTATTTATTTATTTTATCCACCTTTTCTCCTTATTTTTTCTATTTTTCTCCCATCCCAATTTCGTATCGCCAATTTTTCCCTTCAATTCTCCCCTCCCCTGTCTCGAACGTTGCCAGACTATGCCTCCCACTGGTCGGCTGTAGTGAGGATAGAAGCCTTGCATCACGTTTCCCCTCCGGTACACGAGGAGGCAGCCTGTCTAATCTTTTCACCAGTAGGGATGGGAATCGAAAACCGGTTCCGGTTGGGAACCGGTTCCTAATTGGCCGATGCCTGGAACCGTGTGGCTCCCGTGACTTTCGATTCCCTTATCGCTGCCAGGTTTTTCCTAGTTGCGCAATAATGTTAGCGTTAGCATGTAGCCATGGCAGACTCTATTTGATTCATTAAGGGCTCGAAATTGCCTGGGTTTTGGTAATATGCTCCCGAAATGCTCCCGCTGTTTGGCTACTTCTATGTGCAGTGAAAACTACTTGAATGCTTTAGTCATTGATTTAGTTTAGGGTGAGCTAAAATTAGCCGCGGAGCTATCGCTAGCTAACGTGAGCTAACGCTATTTAATCAAGCTCACAAAGAGAGATAAACAGCTGACAGCGGATAGTACAGGTACAAATACAATAAAACAGCGGGTGGGGACTGTTGTGTAAACCTTGTACTCTTTAGTTCACATATAATAAGAGCCGGATTGTTTGTTTACTAAGTCTCTACTCTGAGTCTGTCAGACAGGAAGTACCATGGTGCAACATACAAATGTGTCCGTGTAGCAACACAAGCCAATACCTTACAGGACAGGGGCCCGGGAGGGAGCTCTGTGTGTGTGTGTGTGTGTGTGTGTGTGTGTGTGTGTGTGAGACAGAAGTCAGAAGAATAACGACCTGTTATTCAATAGATTAAATTAGTTTAAGAATAAAAAAATAAATACATTTTAAGAGAATCTCAAATACATTATTTTATTTAAGTGTACGCTATAGTTAATGTTTTATTTTTTACAGTTTTTGTATTTTTCTGACATGGTAAATGGCTGCTTTTTTATATAGCGCTTTTATCCAAAGCGCTTTACAATTTGTTCCTTACATTTTATCCAATCACTCACACATTCACACACCGACGGCGGAGGCAACCATGCAAGGTGCCAACCTGCTCATCGGGAGCAGTTAGGGGTTAAGTGTCTTGCTCAAGGACACATCGACACGCTGCCCGGGAGGAGCGGGAATCGAACCGGGAACCTCCGGATTGCCAGACGACTGCTCTACCTCCCGAGCCACTGTCGCCCCTGACATGGGGGCTCAACAATAAATGACAATCAGAAATGTCAAGTTGCATGTTGTTATTCTAACCAGCTTAGTTCTGTTGCATTTCCAATTTATTTATTTAAATTATAAATTGGTCAGGTATCGATAAGAGAATCGATAAAGAATCGAATCGATAAGCAGAATCGATAATGGAATCGTATCGATAAAATCCTATCAATTCCCATCCCTATTCACCAGACAGCGCGGTCTCTCAGTGGCGAGGAGTAACGCGTGGGAGGCTCACGCTGCCCCCGATACTTCCTGACTCTGCTGTACAGGCGTCACCCAACCGACCTGTAGGAGTCGCTGTCCACAACGTCCAATCCCCACTCATCGACTTTCCACCCGCTACCTCTGCCAATTGAGATAGTATGACGACTGGTCCAAGCCACAGGCAATGCTGACTCTGGGAGTCGAGACCGCAGCCTCTTGCATTGGTGACGAGCGCAATCTCCGCTGCGCCACCCAGCCGCCACAGACTTTTGATTTCTTACAGAACTTTAAAAATAGATTTTTTTTATTTTATTGTGTGTAGGATGGATGGCATTTGATTCGCCCGTTTCCTCTGTCGGATTAAAAAGTTAAACCTATCGACGTCGCACAATGGCGCTGGCTTCTGTACGCACTGTTCAGAGGTGCATTTATCCAAGATGCTCTCGATTTTTAACCCTTTCACTGCCGCACTACCAAACGGTTAACACTTTCACTGCCGCACTACAGAAGGTTAACCGTCGGTAGTGTGATAGTAAAGGGTTAACCTTCTGTAGCAAAGCAGCAATGCAGCTTCTCAAGCCCCACCCTCTTTTCTTGATCCTCCAATCACAACCGGCGCTTCCCCTCGGGAGTTGAGACGGGGGCGGGGTTTCAGATGGTACCTCAAGACGACTAACCATAATAACCATATTTTCAGTTTTCAGCTGAACAATGTTTTCAAACTTATTATCTAAACCTAATCTGTTTGTTTGTTTTTGAGTCATGTGGTTCCTCAGAGCCAGGGTTTGATTGGACGTGTCCTGACGGTCTGGTCTGTCTCTCCCCAGGCTCCGTGCACTGTCCAGTGGGGCGAGTGTGACGTCCCCCCCTCCCTCCCCCGCCATGCCAAAGTACAAGCTGGCCGAGTACCGCTACGGCCGCGAGGAGATGTTAGCACTTTATATCAAAGACAACAAGGTGAGATGAGATGTTAGCACTTTATATCAAAGACAACAAGGTGAGAGGAGAGGTTAGCACTTTATATCAAAGACAACAAGGTGAGAGGAGATGTTAGCACTTTATATCAAAGACAACGAGGTGAGAGATGTTAGCACTTTATATCAAAGACAACAAGGTGAGAGGAGATGTTAGCACTTTATATCAAAGACAACAAGGTGAGAGGAGATGTTAGCACTTTATATCAAAGACAACAAGGTGAGAGGAGATGTTAGCACTTTATATTAAAGACAACAAGGTGAGAGATGTTAGCACTTTATATCAAAGACAACAAGGTGAGAGGAGATGTTGGCACTTTATATCAAAGACAACAAGGTGAGAGGAGATGTTAGCACTTTATATTAAAGACAACAAGGTGAGATGATATGTTGGCACTTTATATAAAAGACAACAAGGTGAGAGGAGATGTTGGCACTTTATATCAAAGACAACACGGTGAGAGGAGATGTTAACACTTTATATCAAAGACAACAAGGTGAGAGGAGATGTTAGCACTTTAGATCAAAGACAACAAGGTGAGGAGATGTTAGCACTTTAGATCAAAGACAACAAGGTGAGGAGATGTTAGCACTTTATATCAAAGACAACAAGGTGAGGAGATGTTAGCACTTTATATCAAAGACAACAAGGTGAGAGGAGATGTTAGCACTTTATATCAAAGACAACAAGGTGAGGAGATGTTAGCACTTTATATCAAAGACAACAAGGTGAGAGATGTTAGCACTTTAGATCAAAGACAACAAGGTGAGAACTCTTTGTGTTGAAGACACACCCACAGTGTTGGTTCTCCAAGGGGGGTTCCAGGGTGGTTCCCCAGCAAAATGGGGTTTAATTTGACAAATGTTCTATTCACTAGCGGTTGCAATGGGAGAACGTTTAGGAATGTCATGATAGGTTTTACACTCTCCACTGTTATCTGGTATCTCCACACCTGCAGACGGTTCTGGACTAAATCTAACACCACCAATCTAATCTATCACCATAAAGACATGCAGGTTAGGCAGGGACTACAGATGAAGACTAGGTCATTAGCTATTTCTGGCACATTTACATTTGATTTGATTTGATTTAATTTGAAATCTTTATTTCGAACATGCAATGAATACAAACAAACAATAACAAAAGCAAAACACAACTCAATCTACATGTTCGAAAAGGAGTAGGAAGAAGTATACACTTATTTAATCCTACCCCTTTTCCACTACTCAAATGAGTGTACTATTTTAAAACATAAAAAAGAAAAATATATATATATTAGGGCTGTCCCCGACTAAGAATTTGGATGGTCGACTAGGATTGGCCAAAATGTGCCGTCAGTCGACTATTGGTCGACTAAAAAAAAGTATAATATTTTTAAATATTTGTTTAAAAAAAAAAAAAAATGTCATTCCATTTGGGCTGTGGGGGGTGCTTAATGTCTGAAGGAGTCGACTGAAGGCTTCTTGTCCTCTGCAAAAGCATGCAATTGGTCCACTGATGGATACATCTTGATATTTGTCTAGTCTAGTGTGTTCATTAGATGGGTGAAATCCTCTTTCAGTGCCTCTGTGCCTGTTTTCGTAGGCAGTTAGCCTCTGGTATGCGTGCCATTAGCGTTAGCCACGCTACTAGGCCTCTTTTCTTTTGGAAAGAATGATAAAAAATAAAATAAAACATTTAATATTTTTTATTATTTTTTTTTATTATATTCGACTAAGAGGTTGGCCAGTCGACTACGGCTCCTTTCGACCGATTAGTCGACTAATCGATTAATAGGGGTCAGCCCTAATATATATATATATATATATATGCAAAAAAAAACTATATGTAAAACATGAAAGAAATAAAAAAAAAATGTAAACACCTGTGAATATCAAGTCCCTTCCTCATCCCTGTACCTCGTAGTGTTGTCAAAAATATCGTAGTATCGATACATATCGATACTGAATATTTAAAATGGTTTCGATACTAATTTCCCGAAATACCGATACTTTCTGCAGTATCGGTACCAGCTGGCGAGTGTTCTACCGCAAGTTGTTGACGCGCTGTTCAGAGCACGCTTGCTCCTCCGAGTCCAGCCCTCCCCCTCACAGAGCCGTCTTCAGTTTGTAAACAAACATTTTAGCTGAAGATGGCAAATGCAGAGCCTCCGCAACTTGTGCTTGTGGATAAAGAAAACAGCAGAAGTGCTGTTTGGAGGTACTTCGGGTTTGAAGTAAACAACGAAGGACAACCTAAAGATGCCCCAATGCTATTAGCAAGCGGTGTTACAGAGCAGTGCCAACGCGTATCTCCTCCGGGGCCGATCACGTGATTTTCCGAAGATCGGGATCGTTTTTTTTTTTTTTTTTACTTTTTTTTTTTATTCAACAAACATGACCATGTTCACGTCTTCTTAAACTCATACTGAGGCCTTAGTTTTGGTTTTAAATTGCATATCATCATTCATTTATTTATTGTCACACAGAGCAGAAGAATTTTGCCAAAACAAACCAATAGTATCTGTGGTGTTATGTTAATGTGTGTGCGCTATACACGAAGTAACGCAAAGTAACACGACAGTATCCAGCTGCAGAACGGCAAACCAGCCACACTCTCGGACCCAAATTAAATGTTTTTTTTTTCTTTTTTTTAATCCCAATTTCTCACATTACATTCACCCTGAATGTTGACGTTATCCAGGTGAAAAGTTAACTTCATAAATCATTTGATGTATAATTAAATCAAAGGAAATGCGTTTGGGTCTGAGAGTGTGTCTGCCGTTCTGCAGCTGGATACTATTGGGTTTGTTTTGGCAAAATTCTTCTGCTCTGTGTGACAATAAATAAATGAATGATGATATGCAATTTAAAACCAAAACTAAGGCCTCAGTATTAGTTTAAGACGTGAACATGGTCATGTTTATTGAATAAAAAATAAATAAAAAATAAATAATTTTTTTTTGATCGGATCTGGAAATATCGGTATCGGTAGATACTCAAAATCACATGATCGGGATCGGATCGGGAGCAAAAAAACATGATCGGGACATCCCTACTTACTTGGTTTAGAGGACATGCAGGATAAGGGGTTAATACGATGTTTATTACTGTTCTCAGATCCCAGAGGACATGCAGGATAAGGGGTTAATACGATGTTTATTACTGTTCTCAGATCCCAGAGGACATGCAGGATAAGGGGTTAATACGATGTTTATTACTGTTCTCAGATCCCAGAGGACATGCAGGATAAGGGGTTAATACAATGTTTATTACTGTTCTCAGATCCCAGAGGACATGCAGGATAAGGGGTTAATACGATGTTTATTACTGTTCTCAGATCCCAGAGGACATGCAGGATAAGGGGTTAATACGATGTTTATTACTGTTCTCCAGGTCCCAGAGGACATGCAGGATAAGGAGTTTGCTGCTATTCTGCAAGATGAGCCAACGCAGCCACTGGCACTGGTGCCTCTAACGGAGGAGGAGCAGGTCAGTCTACACACACACATATATACACATATATATATATACACACATATATACACATATATACACACACACATATATACACATATACACACATATATATACACACACATATATACACACACACACATATATACACACACACATATACACACATATATACACACATACATATATACACATATATACACACATATATACACACCAGTGGAGGCTGCTGACCAAATTTTTAGGTGAAGCACAAATTATTATATTATATATTAAATTATATTTTTTAAACATCCCCAACGCTGCAACACCCCCATTTCTCCCAGGTGTCAGGCTCCTCATTCGCTTCCATTCATTTTGGGGACCATGTTTAAATATCATCCTTCTGAAGTATAAACAAACTATACTGCTGTGACGATTTCAATAAAACAGACCTTTCTGAGTCAATGGTATGCAGTGGTGTTGCGCAATATGTCGGGCCCCCCCCGCACGGCAGACCACTCCCCTAAATCAAACCAAGCAGACCATGGCTCGGCGGCCTGATCAAACCAAGCAGACCATGGCTCGGCGGCCCGATCAAACCAAGCAGACCATGGCTCGGCGGCCCCATCAAACCAAGCAGACCATGGCTCGGCGGCCCGATCAAACCAAGCAGACCATGGCTCGGCGGCCCGATCAAACCAAGCAGACCATGGCTCGGCGGCCCGATCAAACCAAGCAGACCATGGCTCGGCGGCCCCATCAAACCAAGCAGACCATGTACAGTGGCTAATATACTATCAATACTACTATTGAATATACATACACTATTCATTTAATTTACACTATACATTTCATCAAACCAGCATGTCATGTCTCCCTTAAAGGGGAACTCCAACATTTTGGGAATTAGCTTATTTAACATCTTCCCTGGAGTTAGACAAGAAGATACATACCTTTTTTGTCTCTGTGCGTGCATTTTAGCTTTGGGAATAGACGCTCCGTTAGCATAGCTTAGCTTCATCACTGGAAGTGAGGCAGGACAGTAGCCTTACAGTGCCTTACAGTGTATTGCAAGGTCTGACATTGACCAAATTTGATATGCATGACCTTGGTGGGCTCTAGGTCAACTCCTGAAAAGGGGGTCAATGTCAGACCTTGCAATCAAAAGTTAGGGGGCGCACTGAAATTATGGCAAGGGTTATTAGCCCCCTAACTTTTGATTGCAAAGTCTGACATTGACCCCCTTTTCAGGAGTTGACCTAGAGCCCACCAAGGTCATGCATATCAAGTTTGGTCAATGTCAGACCTTGCAATACACTGTAAGGCACTGTAAGGCTACTGTCCTGCCTCACTTCCAGTGATGAAGCTAAGCTATGCTAACGGAGCGTCTATTCCCAAAGCTAAAATGCACGCACAGAGACAAAAAAGGTATGTATCTTCTTGTCTAACTCCAGGGAAGATGTTAAATAAGCTAATTTCCCAAAATGTTGGAGTTCCCCTTTAACTGTCGGTGAAAAGAGGGAGAACTACAATGACCAGAATTGCCTGGCAATGTTTACTTCCTCCTCCACAGAGGCACTAGTCACTAGATCTGATCAGTGCAACGTACGCTAGCCTAGCCACAAGCTAGCGGCAAACATTCATTCATTTAGGCAGCACCACTAACACAGTGCACATAAATATTATCTGCAGGCTGCATTAGCAGCCAGCAGCCAACGTGATACATTACATTGTGTTTATATGTGACATAGCCAAGTTAAGAACGTTTCATTCCCTTATTCAAGTCTCTAAACAATTCGACTAGCTAACGTTAGCTATTAGCAAAGAACGCTAGCCTAGCCACAAGCTAGCAGCAATATTAATTCATTTACACTAACACAATGCACATAAATATTATCTGCAGGCTGCATTAGCAGCCAGCAGCCAACGTGATACATTACATTGTGTTTATAATGTGACATAGCCAAGTTAACAACGTTGCAATCCCTTAACACTTTGGCTGCCATGGGTTAAATTCATTATCAACCGTAGGTTCCCGGCTCTATTTGTCTATAGAGAAAGTCCCCTTCTTTGCAGGGCTATAACTTTTTAAATTCTATTGCTACATTTGTGAGGTTCGCCTGTTCCCTGGACCTTTAATTCCCTGTCTCCCCACCCACTCGCTCCGTTCCTTTAAGGTACTTTGTTGATTTATTGCATTCCCTGCCTCGCTCCGTTCCTTTAAGGTACTGTGAGGATTATGTGTTTGATTGGTCCGTGCCGAACACACACTTCTAAGTCAAGTATCAATTACCATCACGCACCTGATGTGTGTTCTAATTAGCGCCCCAGTGGGCTTTAAATACCTCGATCTCCCCCCCAGTCCTCGTCGGGTCGTTCTCTATCTGTAAGCTCCTACGGGAGATTCTCTCTATTCCGTATCCGTATCTTATCGGTATCTGTATGCTGGTTCTTCTCCGGCGTGAGACGAGGTGCCAGCCATCGCCACCTGTCGCCGTTTGCCTGGAGTGGGACACAGCCGATGCGCTCTCTAATTCTCTACGGGAGGTTTCCAGTGTTCCACCCCAGACGCGCATCGCTTCCTAATACTCTACGGGAGGATGCGTCTCTCCAAGCCGACGCGCACCACTCCAGACGTGCTACTACTCCAGGCGCGCTACTACTCCAGACGCACATCGCTCCCTATCCTACGGGGGGATGCGCGCTCTTCAAGCCGACGCGCACCACTCCAGACGTCTAGCCGGCGCGCTACTACTCCAGATGCACATCGCTCCCTATCCTACGGGGGGATGCGCGCTCTCCAAGCCGACGCGCCCCACTCCAGACGCGCATCGCTTCCTAATACTCTATGGGAGGATGCGTCTCTCCGAGCCGGCGCGCTCTTCTAGCCGACGCGCTACTACTCCAGACGCGCTACTACTCCAGACGCGCTACTACTCCAGACGCGCTACTACTCCAGGCGCGCTACTACTCCAGACGCACATCGCTCCCTATCCTACGGGGGGATGCGCGCTCTTCAAGCCGACGCGCACCACTCCAGACGTCTAGCCGGCGCGCTACTACTCCAGATGCACATCGCTCCCTATCCTACGGGGGGATGCGCGCTCTCCAAGCCGACGCGCCCCACTCCAGACGCGCATCGCTTCCTAATACTCTATGGGAGGATGCGTCTCTCCGAGCCGGCGCGCTCTTCTAGCCGACGCGCTACTACTCCAGACGCGCTACTACTCCAGACGCGCTACTACTCCAGACGCGCTACTACTCCAGACGCGCTACTACTCCAGACGCGCTCCACTCCAGACCCCCGAGCCGGCGCGCTTTTGCGCGCTCTCCAAGCCGACGCGCCCCACTCCAGACGCGCATAGCTTCCTAATACTCTACGGGAGGATGCGTCTCTCCGAGCCGGCGCGCTCTTCTAGCCGACGCGCTACTACTCCAGACGCGCTACTACTCCAGACGCGCTACTACTCCAGACACGCTCCACTCCAGACCCCCGAGCCGGCGCGCTCTTCTAGCCGGCGCGCTACTACTCCAGACGCGCTCCTACTCCAGACGCGTTCCTACTCCAGACGCGCATCGCTTCCTAATTCTCTACGGGAGGATGCGTCTCTCCGAACCGGCGCGCTCTTCAAGCCGACGCGCCCTACTCCAGACGTCTAGCCGGCGCGCTACTACTCCAGATGCGCATCGCTTTCTAATTCTCTACGGGAGGATGCGTCTCTCCGAGCCGGCGCGCTCTCCGAGCCGGCGCGCTCTTCAAGCCGACGCGCTCCACTCCAGACCCCGAGCCGGCGCGCTCTTCAAGCCGACGCGCATCGCTTCCTAATCCTCTACGGGAGGATGCGTCTCTCCGAGCCGACGCGCTCCACTCCAGACGTCTAGCCTGCGCGCTCCTACTCCATCCCTGTAAGCAGCTCTGGCCCTCGCCCTGTCCAAGGCCTTAACCCTGTTTTCTCTGTCCCTGTCTCCAGCCCGCCTCCCCGGGCCTCTGTCCCTGTTCCCCTCTCCAGTGCCCCTGTTCCTGCCCTGTCCTTTGCCCTGGCCCTGTCCTTTAGCCTTAGCCCCGTAGCCTGCTCGCCTCTTAAAGGCACAGTGCCATTTTTCCCTATTTCTTTGTTTCCAGTAATTTTGTGTTCTCCCTTAAAGGGACAGTGCCGCTTTTTGTTTGTATTTAATAAATGCCCTGTTCTTGGCTTACTCTCATACCTGTCTTGTGTTGTGCGATTGGGGTCGGTTACAAACCATAACAGTACGACCCGACCCGTCGACGACCCCAGCCAGCACAGACAGTGTATGTTGAGTTTGTCCTTTGTTAGCTCCCCTGTTAGCTTCCCTGTTAGCTCCCCTGTTAGCCTGTTAGCTCCCCTGTTAGCCTTTGTTAGTTCCCCTGTTAGTTCCCCTGTTAGTTCCCCTGTTGACTCCCCTGTTAGCTTCCCTGTTAGCTCCCCTGTTTAGCCTGTTAGTCTCCCCTGTTAGCTTCCCTGTTAGCCTCGTTAGCTCCCCTGCAGCTTGCCAGGCCTCTACTACCAGCTTGGCCCCAGTCTGCTAGCTTAGCCCCGACTGCTAGGACTGCCCCTTCAGCTAGCAAGGTCAGTTTCCCCGCTGCTAGGACTGCCCTTTCAGCTAGCAAAGTCAGTTTTCCCACTGCTAGGACTGCCCCTTCAGCTAGCAAGGTCAGTCTTCCCCACTGCTAGGACTGCCCCTTCAGCTAGCAAGGTCAGTTTTCCCCACTGCTAGGACTGCCCCTTCAGCTAGCAAGGTCAGTTTCCCCACAGCTAGGACTGTCCTTCCAGCTAGCTTGTTCTCTCATGCTGGTCCAGCCCTGTCTGCTAGCCTAGCTCCGGCAGCTAGCGCAGCCTCTATGTTAATGTAGCAGTACAGCTAGCATAGGCCCTGTAGCTAGCAGTGCCCTGGCAGCTACCCTGTCCCTCTGCTAGCCCCACTTTTGGTGTAGCTTCCCCGCTAGCATGGCCCAATTTTTTGTTTGTTGCCTTGTTTATGTCCCCTGCCCCTCTGTCTGTATTTTTGGGTCGCCCGGTGGCTCCCGTGGAGGGGGGAGTACTGTGAGGTTCGCCTGTTCCCTGGACCTTTAATTCCCTGTCTCCCCACCCACTCGCTCCGTTCCTTTAAGGTACTTTGTTGATTTATTGCATTCCCTGCATCGCTCCGTTCCTTTAAGGTACTGTGAGGATTATGTGTTTGATTGGTCCGTGCCGAACACACACTAAGTCAAGTATCAATTACCATCACGCACCTGATGTGTGTTCTAATTAGCGCCCCAGTGGGCTTTAAATACCTCGATCTCCCCCCCAGTCCTCGTCGGGTCGTTCTCTACCTGTAAGCTCCTACGGGAGATTCTCTCTATTCCGTATCCGTATCTTATCTGTATCTGTATGCTGGTTCTTCTCCGGCGTGAGACGAGGTGCCAGCCATCGCCACCTGTCGCCGTTTGCCTGGAGTGGGACACAGCCGATGCGCTCTCTAATTCTCTACGGGAGGTTTCCAGTGTTCCACCCCAGACGCGCATCGCTTCCTAATACTCTACGGGAGGATGCGTCTCTCCAAGCCGACGCGCACCACTCCAGACGTGCTACTACTCCAGGCGCGCTACTACTCCAGACGCACATCGCTCCCTATCCTACGGGGGGATGCGCGCTCTTCAAGCCGACGCGCACCACTCCAGACGTCTAGCCGGCGCGCTACTACTCCAGACGCACATCGCTCCCTATCCTACGGGGGGATGCGCGCTCTCCAAGCCGACGCGCCCCACTCCAGACGCGCATCGCTTCCTAATACTCTACGGGAGGATGCGTCTCTCCGAGCCGGCGCGCTCTTCTAGCCGACGCGCTACTACTCCAGACGTGCTACTACTCCAGACGCGCTACTACTCCAGACGCGCTACTACTCCAGACGCGCTACTACTCCAGACGCGCTCCACTCCAGACCCCCGAGCCGGCGCGCTCTTCGAGCCGGCGCGCTACTACTCCAGACGCGCTCCTACTCCAGACGCGTTCCTACTCCAGACGCGCATCGCTTCCTAATTCTCTACGGGAGGATGCGTCTCTCCGAGCCGGCGCGCTCTCCGAGCCTGCGCGCTCTTCAAGCCGACGCGCCCTACTCCAGACGTCTAGCCGGCGCGCTACTACTCCAGACGCGCATCGCTTTCTAATTCTCTACGGGAAGATTCGTCTCTCCGAGCCGGCGCGCTCTTCAAGCCGACGCGCTCCACTCCAGACCCCGAGCCGGCGCGCTCTTCAAGCCGACGCGCATCGCTTCCTAATCCTCTACGGGAGGATGCGTCTCTCCGAGCCGACGCGCTCCACTCCAGACGTCTAGCCTGCGCGCTCCTACTCCATCCCTGTAAGCAGCTCTGGCCCTCGCCCTGTCCAAGGCCTTAACCCTGTTTTCTCTGTCCCTGTCCTTTGCCCTGGGCCTCTGTCCCTGTTCCCCTCTCCAGTGCCCCTGTTCCTGCCCTGTCCTTTGCCCTGGCCCTGTCCTTTAGCCTTAGCCCCGTAGCCTGCTCGCCTCTTAAAGGCACAGTGCCATTTTTCCCTATTTCTTTGTTTCCAGTAATTTTGTGTTCTCCCTTAAAGGGACAGTGCCGCTTTTTGTTTGTATTTAATAAATGCCCTGTTCTTGGCTTACTCTCATACCTGTCTTGTGTTGTGCGATTGGGGTCGGTTACAAACCATAACAACATTGCCATTATTAGGGCCCATTCAAAGTCCTATATGTATTGTTCATTGTGTAGCAACGTTAAACTTTTTCATTCACATATTCATAGTAAAGTATGGTCTAATGCAGTGGTCACCAACCTTTTTAAGCCCAATATCACCTTTTTTTTTTTTGGTGAAGGCAAGATCTACCTATTGAAGCGTTGAGAGAAAAAGACAGCCAAGATTGTACTTTAAACTAAATGACTTTTATTTGCCTGTATTTTTATTTTTTATTTTTTATCTTTTTCCCCCTCCATTTTCCTCCGATTTTCTCCCATCCCAATGTTAGTCGTATGCCAATTCCCAGTCTCTTCCTGGTCGCTGCGCACTTACCCCCCACAGTCAGATCATCTGGGAGAGTGGAGGCTACCACGTGCTTCCTCCGACACACGTCCAGCCAATCACCGCTTCTTTTCACCTGGCAGCGCGGATTCTCATCGAGAGGGCGTAGCGTGTGGGAGGATCACACTATCCCCCTCAAGTCCTATCCGCGCTTAGCAGGCGCCCCGACCGAACTGTAGGAGTCGCTGTTTACAACGACCCGGACCCACCCCGCCAGCTTCTCCCACCCTCTAATACAGCCAATTGTATTAGTGCAGACGGCCAGCCAAGCTGGTGACAACCCCGGAGCTCCGGGGTTGGTGACGAACGCAATCTCCGCTCTGCCACCTAACCGCCTCTATTTGCTTGTATTCTAATTGCATGCAATGCTTTGGTCCAACATTAAAACGTCAAAGTAGAACTATTATGTACTTTCTCAGTCAGTGCTAAGTGCAGTCATCTTATGCAGCATCATAAGATATCAGCGCGATATAAAAAATTCCAACTAGACGTACTTCTAGAAGTTACTACACGTCATCTGATGTTGACCGGATGGGCTAGGGGGCGTTTATAATTCCGTGGGCAGCATTATACCAATCATCTAATGTGGGTCAAATGTTGATAATAGCAGTTAGTATCGAAGACGGTAACTTTACACGCTAAAACTCACCCCAGTCTCCGCGCGCCGTTGGGCGATCATTGTAGAGTAGACATTTTATCATTATGGGATGGCGATTTACCCGGTCCATCTCCAGCTTGTATAATGGTATATACGTCCAAATCATGTTGTTTATCGAGTTATTGGCAATCGATCGCTATGTAGTGTGTCAAGATGGAGTCGCGGGAGCTATAGAGAGTCCCCAGAAGTAATACGGCCGACCAGCACAATCTCTATAGCACTTCCTGTTAAGCGATTGCGCCGATCGGCCACCAGATGGCGCTCCTGAACCGCCAGAGAGCTCAGTGGGTCCTCCTGGTGGATCTCAGGCCAGCGGAGGGGGAATATGAATCCGATCCCAGATTTTTGAAATATTGATATTAAAGACGCTGTAAGGCGTCTTCGGCAACTTGAGCATGGCCGGGAATGACGTGTTTAGGCGTTTTCCGGCAGCCAAAGTGTTAATTAAGTCTCTAAACAATTCGGCTAGCTAACGTTAGCCATTAGCAAAGAACGCTAGCCTAGCCACAAGCTAGCGGCAACATTAATTCATTTACACTAACACAATGCACATAAATATTATCTGCAGGCTGCATTAGCAGCCAGCAGCCAACGTGATACATTACATTGTGTTTATAATGTGACATAGCCAAGTTAACAACGTTGCAATCCCTTAATCAAGTCTACTACAAGTATGTATTGTTCTCTAAACAGTTAGCTAACGTTAGCATCCAGGCTAATCAGGCTTTCGTTTTACAAACATACAACTTACTTTTTTCTGATCCAGGTGCATAAGTCCACTTTTTCATGTTGCTGGTTTATACTTTGGTCCTAATGTTGGCGCAAAGTTTAATTTAGCCTACTGTGTTGTTACAGCTGTACTGTAAACTACTAGCTACAAGTTAGCTTGCCTTCACTGTCCAAGATGGCACGTTCACGTCAACTACACTAGTCTTCAACTGAGATAAAAAAAAAAAGATATATCCAGTGCACAACAATAAGTGAACAAGTGAATAAAGATCTTAAAATATGAATGATTATATTGGGCAAATTAATGTTCTTCTTCAGGCAAAATGCACACATGAGATGATGGAACACAATTTTGACTAGAACACTGACGCCAGCCCAGCTGCAGTTCTGCATGTATTTTACCAGGCATACTCTGATTGGATTTGCAAGGCTGCCAATCATTCAACCTCTGTGTATTGTATGTCAAGGGCTGTCAATCATTAAATCCTCCATTCAATAGCAAGAGTTTAACTGCACAGTCCGTGCTTAGATGAAGTTAATAGCCTATTTTGATTGGCTGTTATTTATTATTTATTTAACAATGGGTCAACCTGTGAAGTATTCTGCACGAATAATTACTGCAGGCAATACTGCAGTGCAGGCCTGCTCAGAGCTGTCAATTTTGGACATTTTTGAAAAAAAAAAAAAAAAATCACTGGCATTTTTTTACAGAGGAAAACATTTATAATAAAAAAAATATAATAATAATTAAAAGAAAAAAAAATATATATAGGTATATGTAAATTAATAATAATTATGAATTATGAGTGAATTTGTATTTCACGTGTTGTCATAGAGAAACCTCCACTGATACACACATACACACACATATATACACACACACATACCGTAATTCCTCTAATAGTAACCCCGGCTTGTATTTGTTTCAACTGTAGCGGGTACCAGGCTTGTATTAGGAGGAGGCCTGTATAAGAGGGAGGCCTATATTTCAAATTTTCAAACGGATCATAATGAATAAATCAACATTTTGTGTCAGTTTGAACCCAGTAAAATGTACTGGGTTCATTTATTGAAACCAAGTACTGTATGAAATAGTAAACAGTGCAATTACAGGTGGTCACTGGTCATTTCAACGTTTTCAAAGTGAAATCAAGTAACTAGCTCAGTATGCAGCTCAGTATGCAGCTCAGTATATTAGTAACCCGGCTTGTATTAGGAGGCCGGCTTATAATTGCTTAGCTCAAGAGCGCACCCGGCCATTAATAGAGACCCGGCTTGTATTTGAGACCCGGTTACTATTAGAGGAATTACGGTATATACACACACATACACACACATATACACACACACATATACACACACACACACATACACATATACACACACACACACACATACACACACATATACACACACACACACACACACACACACAGACATACACACAGTCATGCACACACACACACAAAACATACACACACTAATTGAGGAGGAGCAGGTCTGTCTACATACACACACATACAGAAGTTATTTATATGTTGAATGTGATTCATTGCGCACTAGTTACATTACACGTTGCGCATGTTACAGGGTGTCCGCGGATCCTTAAAAAGTCTTAAAGTCTTAAATTTGTTTATCAATAATTAAGGCCTTAGTTTGTCTTAAAATGTCTTAAATCCATTTTCAGAGGTCTTAAAATTGCCATAGACAGGAAAGATAAAATGCCATGTCATCTTATGTTTTATTATGAAATCTGGGGAAAAACGGTTAACGGGAGATAAAGTCGGGACTTTTTATTTACCGTGTTGTAGCATCACGCAGACCGGAATGGGGCGGAACCAACAGAGGTCCTTATGTTGGCCGGGAACTATTTCAGCAACGGAGTCTAGCTAACGTTAGCAAGGCGAAGCGGAAGCGATAACGCTAACGTTACGTTTAGTTTAGTTTAGCATTCAGGGTATCTGCAGGTTTAGCCCAGTCAGATTTAAGGCTTTTTAAGACTTTTTAATGCCACTCAGAATTAAATTTAATACCAATTTCACAATAACAAAATGGCAAAAATCATGCAACGACACCAATTAGTTTAAGTTTAGGGACACGTTGGTCCAAAGATGTTTATTAAAAAATAACTTGGAAACTTAAAAATCTTGAACTTAAAGGAGTAACTGGATTGGATGAATTTCAACAAAGGGGTGACCAAACATAAATAGCAAATATAGCTATACAAAATATACCAGGGGCCAAGCAGCAAGTGCAACAGCCACATTTCCGTCAGAACACATACTACCATAGGACTGATACCTGTAAGAACACATGATTATCACCATAGGACTGATACCTGTCAGAACACATAACTATTACCACCCTCCCCAGGGTATCAAAAAAGTCAACCAACAAACTAGATTCTTGTACCGGATCTGCTCTCTGGTAAACAAGAATACCCTGAAGACTCTGGCAGGAGCACTCATTCAGGGGTACTACGACTATGCTTGCACCTCATGGTACCAAAGCACCTCAAAGGCACAAAAAACAAGATTACAAACATCACAAAACAAACTGGTCAGACTACTGCTTAACCTCACTCCTAAAACCCACTTTACCCCTGCCCACATTCAAAACCGCTCTTAAAGAGCACCTACGGGAGGCTGCAATTAGAAACTGGGCACCGTAAATGTCCAACGCCCCCCCCCCCCCCCCTCCTAATGTACAGTCTCCTCCCCATCATATGTATATATTTTCTGTTAGGATCTCTGGGTAACAGTACTGTATATTTGCATATGTCACAAATGTAACAGTACAGTTACTATGAATTGAAAATGGGGGACCCTGATGTAAACAAGACGAAAGTCTCTCTGGTCTGCATCCCCTTAACAATTGTGTGTATTGATCTGTTATCTGTTAATACAGTTTTTCATTTATTCATCCAGTCGTTTTGTTTTTGTGGTTTGGTTGAATGAATGAAAACTTTGTTTAACAGATTGCAGAATGGGTACAATACAGTACGGCTCAATACACACAATTGTTAAGGGGATGCAGACCAGAGAAAGACGTTTGTCTTGTTTCCATCAGGGTCCCCCATTTTCAATTCATAGTGACATTTATGACACTCAACATACATGACATTTATGGCATAGGGACATACAGGTATATAGTACTGTTACATTTGTGACATATAAGATATGCAAATATACAGTACTGTTACCCATAGATCCTAACATACATATGATGGGAGGATACTGTACATTAGGAGGGGGTGGGTGGGAGGAAAAAATACATAGTGGGTGACTCTCATCGAACATAAACACAAACGTGTCCTTGTTTACATCCGTGAATAGATTATTTTCAAGTTAAGACCTCAGCTTCAAGTGTTGGCGTGGAGCCGCATGTTATCCAGACTTCTGTTGGTGCAGATGTTATAGTCCTACCTGAGATGGCGGGGCCGAAAAGAAATTCGAAATAGTAGTTTGCAGGCGCCGTTTTTGCAGAGGTACGCTTAGCGCTGCTCAGCATGTGCGACTCGACTGCTCTTTTTTTGTTGTTGCAGCGGGCCTCGTAATGGTCTTTGACTTTGACTGGGACCAACCATCGCGCAAACAGTGGATTGTCGAGCCAGTTCTCGTTAAATTGGCACTTTCCCATATTAACGAGTGCAAATGCTAAACTAAACGTAACGTTATCGCTTCCGCTTCGCCTTGCTAACGTTAGCTAGACTCCACTGAAATTGTTCCCGGCCAACATAAGGACCCGTGTTGGTTCCGCCCCATTCCGGTCTGCGTGATGCTACAACGCGGTCAATAAAAACTCCCGACTTTATCTCCCGTTAACCGTACTTCCCCAGATTTCATAATAAAACATGACATGGCATTTTATCTTTCCTTTCTATGGCATTTTTAAGACCTCTGAAAATGGATTTAAGACATTTTAAGACAAACTAAGGCCTTAATTATTGATAAACCAATTTAAGACTTTTTAAGGATCCGCGGACACCCTGGCATTTGCACTCGTTAATATGGGAAAGTGCCAATTTAACGAGAACTGGCTCGACAATCCACTGTTTGTGCCAGTCAAAGACCATTACGAGGCCCGCTGCAAAAAAAAAAAAAGCAGTCGAGTCGCACATGCTGAGCGTTAAGCATACCGATACCTCTGCAAAACCCGCCTGCAAACTAGTATTTCGCATTTCTTTTCGGCCCTTGCCTCCGCATCAGCTGTGCCATCTCAGGTAGGACTACCACCTGCAACACCAATTATATCATCTGCACTCTGCACTCTGCTACATTCGGCTCCACGCCAACGCTTGAAGCTGAGGTACTGTGGTTTCTCAACAGTCGCAAAGCACCAGTCCTACACTGGCAATGATGGACTAGGAGAGGTATTCCGTGCTATGTTCCCTGACTCGGAAATCGCTAAGACATTAACATGCGCCAAAGACAAAACGTCCTACATAGCCAGGTTTGGATTGGCTTCTTACATCCAAAAAATCTCTTCACGGATGTAAACAAGGACACGTTTGTGTTGATGTTCGATGAGAGTGAGAGCTTCACCCCACCCTATGTATTTATTTTCTACCACCCACCTACCCCCTCCTAATGTACAGTCTCCTCCCCATCATATGTATATGTGTATATATATATATATATATATGTGTTAGGATCTATGGGTAACAGTACTGTATATTTTCATATCATATGTCACAAATGTAACAGTAATGTATACCTGTATGTCATGTATGTCCCTATGCCATAAATGTCATGATGTCATGTATGTTGTGCATGTCATAAATGTCACTATGAATTGAAAATGGGGGACCCTGATGTAAACAAGACAAACGTCTTTCTCTGGTCTGCATCCCCTTATTATTGTGTGTATTGAGCTGTACTGTATTGTACCCATTCTGAAATCTGTTAAATAAAGTATTCATTCAACCAAACTACAAAAACAAAACAACTGGATGAATGAAAACTTTATTTAACAGATTGCAGAATGTGTACAATACAGTACAGCTCAATACACACAATAATAAGGGGATGCAGACCAGAGAAAGACGTTTGTCTGGTTTACATCAGGGTCCCCCATTTTCAATTCATATTGACATACACAACATAGAATAGATAGAATAGAAATACTTTTATTATCCCGTGGGAAATTTGACACTGCAAATCGCTCAACATTTAAACATTTAGACAGGACGGGTCACGAATTAGAATAATAACACAAATCAATCAAGTTGCCTAGGATAAGAGTAGAGTAAAATAGAATAAAAATTAAATAAAATATACAGAAATAAATACAGTAAAACATACATGACATCATGACATTTATGGCATAGGGACATACATGACATACAGGTATATACTGTAGTACTGTTACATTTGTGACATATACGATATGCAAATAATATACAGTACTGTTACCCAGAGATCCTAACAGAAAATATTATATATATATGATGGGGATGAGATTGTACATTAGGAGGGGGGGGGGGGTTGGACATTTACGGTGGCCAGTTTCGAATTGCAGCCTCCCGTAGGTGCTCTTTAAGAGCGGTTTTGAATGTGGGCAGGGGTAAAGTGGGTTTTAGGAGTGAGGTTAAGCAGTAGTCTGACCAGTTTGTTTTGTGATGTTTGTAATCTTGTTTTTAGTGCCTTTGAGGTGCTTTGGTACCATGAGGTGCAGGCATAGTCGTAGTACCCTTGAATGAGTGTACTGAGAGTACCCATGATTTTTGCCATTTTGTTATCGTGAAATTGGTATTAAATTTTATTCTGACTGGCATTAAAAAGTCTTAAAAAGCCTTAAATCTGACTGGGCTAAACCTGCAGATACCCTGTGTTATGACGTCTGCCATTTCCAGCGCAAAAGGCACACGATGCAAGTAACGATCATGAATATGCAAATCGACGTTGACGAAGCGTTGCAGCCCTAATACTCTCACTCACTCACAATACACACATACTGTACACCTTCACCACACACACGCATACACTCAGTCACTCACACATGCATTGCTTCACACATTCCTACTCATATTATTACTCAGATATGCGCTCGTTCAAAGAGAGCTATTCTGCTGTGTGACAAACACTGTACTGAGCTGACATTCCTAACATTCCTCCATTTTACTCTTTCCGTTCTCTCTCTCTCCTTTCTCTCCGTCTACCCTTCTCTCTCTTCTCTCTGCCCCCTCTCTCTTTTCCTCCCTCGCTGTCTGTCCATCTCTCCCTCTCTCTCTGCCCTTCTCCCCTCTATCTCTCTCTCCCCGATCTCTCCCTCCCTCTGCCCTTCTCTCTCTCTCTGCCCTTCTCCCCTCTTTCTCTCCCTCTCTATCTGCCCTTCTCTATCTCTCTCTCCTCGCTCTCGCTCTCTTTCTCTCTCTTTCTCTCTCTCTACAGAGGAACTTCTCCATGTCTGTGAACAGTGTGGCGGTGCTGAGGCTCATGGGTAAAGGAGTGGGCGGAGCCGCACCGGCCGGAGTGGTGCGAGGAAGAGGAGCCACGCGGGGAGGTCGAGGTAAGAAGCCTGATCCAGTATCACAGCCTCCATGCATAGTTATAATAACATGAGCCCAGTATCACAGCCTCCATGTATAGTTATAATAACATGAGCCCAGTATCACAGCCTCCATGCATAGTTATAATAACATGAGCCCAGTATCACAGCCTCCATGCATAGTTATAATAACATGAGCCCACTATCACAGCCTCCATGCATAGTTATAATAACATGAGCCCAGTATCACAGCCTCCATGCATAGTTATAATAACATGAGCCCAGTATCACAGCCTCCATGTATAGTTATAATAACATGAGCCCAGTATCACAGCCTCCATGCATAGTTATAATAACATGAGCCCAATATCACAGCCTCCATGTATAGTTATAATAACATGAGCCCACTATCACAGCCTCCATGTATAGTTATAATAACATGAGCCCAGTATCACAGCCTCCATGTATAGTTATAATAACATGAGCCCAGTATCACAGCCTCCATGCATAGTTATAATAACATGAGCCCACTATCACAGCCTCCATGTATAGTTATAATAACATGAGCCCAGTATCACAGCCTCCATGTATAGTTATAATAACATGAGTCCAGTATCACAGCCTCCATGTATAGTTATAATAACATGAGCCCACTATCACAGCCTCCATGTATAGTTATAATAACATGAGCCCACTATCGCAGCCTCCATGTATAGTTATAATAACATGAGCCCAGTATCACAGCCTCCATGTATAGTTATAATAACATGAGCCCAGTATCACATCCTCCATGTATAGTTATAATAACATGAGACCAGTATCACCGCCTCCATGTATAGTTATAATAACATGAGCCCAGTATCACAGCCTCCATGTATAGTTATAATAACATGAGCCCAGTATCACAGCCTCCATGTATAGTTATAATAACATGAGACCAGTATCACCGCCTCCATGTATAGTTATAATAACATGAGACCAGTATCACCGCCTCCATGTATAGTTATAATAACATGAGCCCAGTATCACAGCCTCCATGTATAGTTATAATAACATGAGACCAGTATCACCGCCTCCATGTATAGTTATAATAACATGAGCCCAGTATCGCAGCCTCCATGTATAGTTATAATAACATGAGACCAGTATCACCGCCTCCATGTATAGTTATAATAACATGAGCCCACTATCACAGCCTCCATGTATAGTTATAATAACATGAGCCCACTATCACAGCCTCCATGTATAGTTATAATAACATAGATACCATGAGCCCAGTATCACAGCCTCCATGTATAGTTATAATAACATGAGCCCAGTATCACAGCCTCCATGTATAGTTATAATAACATAGATACCATGAGACCAGTATCACCGCCTCCATGCATAGTTATAATAACATGAGCCCAGTATCACAGCCTCCATGTATAGTTATAATAACATGAGCCCAGTATCACAGCCTCCATGTATAGTTATAATAACATAGATACCATGAGACCAGTATCACCGCCTCCATGCATAGTTATAATAACATAGATAATAGGGATCTTAACAATTAATCGAAGATTGATTGATCGATCGTTAAGGATTTACTCGAACACGTGTACCACATCCCAATGTATCCCATCCTGAGGCACAACCACCTCGAGCATCTAGAAGAGCTAAACCAATGTGAAGTTTCGGAGTTGCTCGCGCAGCTAGCTTAACGTTACCGCTGCTCGCAAGGTTGCATCGACGACAGACTGCTGGACTGCCTTGACGACCGAAAGCTATTTTAGCGTCGCTTGTCACTACATCACCGAGGACCGGCGAGTCACCACTGCGGTGTTGCTAACTAGAAGTTTACCGGGTCGGCATATGACGGACCACCTCGCGTAACAGTAACTGAAACCATTCCCCATCGCTGGATACAAATTCGACTGACTGGTGGAAAGTCATTGCGGGGAGATTCCTCTGGCTGGCAGAGCTGGCACGCCAGTACCTCTATTTTACCCGTGAAATCGGTACCAGCTGAGCGAGTGTTTTTGGACTGAGTGTGATCAGGTCCCTCAACAAGAACAAATAAATCTGGACCATGCGAGTCAGTCAAGATGTGTAGCCACATAAACGGTGCTCGCCTGCTTAAAGTCTACACAAATGTGTTTTAATATGTCTAGGCCTCTATGTTTCATTATGTAATGTTGTGAGAATGGAATATGCCGCTGCTGCGGAAATAAACCTTTTTGATTGAGGAAACAAATACATTTGTTATTGTTTGTTACATTTTGTATTTTTTGTTACAATTAATTGATCGTTAACGTTATCAATGAACAAGTAAGGAACGTGCTTACAATTTGCAACCCTAATGGATAACAGTAACCTTCAGTATCAGGATATTTGTGGTGGTATATGGCTAGGGAGGGTAAGAGTTTCCGCTAGAATTTGTTTTTCTTCGCTAGAGCTTACTTGCGTTGTGCGCAATGAGTCTCTCTCTCTCGCTCTCTCACTCACACACACTCAAGCCAAACTTTACACTATAAAAACGAACTGGATATTTGGATAGTGTGTGCTTTTTGGCTGGTGAAAAGTGGCTAGTGACTTTGGTTGGTGAGCCAAAAAGTTAATGTCAAGCCCTGGTCACGGGAGTCTTCAATGACGTTGAACGGTGATCCATTTTGTGAATTTTTTTTTCCTGATGTAGATTTAGTAATATCTTTATTGGCAGATTACTTTTTCGGACAATGTTAGCAAGCATACTTCATACTTCAGACTCTGAAAGATGTATTTTTTTCCTCTTCTTTTTACTGTTATTTCCTCACTGTTTTCAGCACGTTCCCCTCTCGTTGTTAATGTTAGTAGTGGGGCAATTTCGTGAGGGACGTCTGTTTCACCATTACTGTAGCCAACCACAGTACAGGGGGCGTCTGTTTCACCATCACTGTAGCCAACCACAGTGCAGGGGATGTCTGTTTCACCATTACTGTAGCCAACCACAGTGCAGGGGACGTCTGTTTCACCATCACTGTAGCCAACCACAGTACAGGGGGCGTCTGTTTCACCATCACTGTAGCCAACCACAGTGCAGGGGATGTCTGTTTCACCATTACTGTAGCCAACCACAGTGCAGGGGACGTCTGTGTCACCATTACTGTAGCCAACCACAGCACAGGGGACGTCTGTTTCACCATTACTGTAGCCAACCACAGCACAGGGAACATCTGTGTCACCATTACTGTAGCCAACCACAGCACAGGGGAGGTCTGTGTCACCATTACTGTAGCCAACTACAGCGGAGGGGGCGTCTGTACTCTAGCCAACCACAGCACAGGGGACGTCTGTCACCATTACTGTAGCCAACCACAGCTGAGGGGGTGTCTGTGTCACCATCACTGTAGCCAACCACAGCACAGGGAACGTCTGTGTCACCATTACTGTAGCCAACCACAGCACAGGGGACGTCTGTCACCATTACTGTAGCCAACCACAGCACAGGGGACGTCTGTGTCACCATTACTGTAGCCAACCACAGCACAGGGGAGGTCTGTCACCATTACTGTAGCCAACCACAGCACAGGGGACGTCTGTACTGTAGCCAACCACAGCGGAGGGGACGTCTGTTTCACCATTACTGTAGCAGGGCTTTGCGTGATGGTTCAACTTGAGGATGTGTGTTGCGGGAGGGCAGTAGTCTTCTCTGCATCCAGTGAGCCATGGCTGCCACACACTAAAGCACGTTCACTTACCACAGTCTATGTTAAAAAAGCAAGCCACAGAGGCTTGTGCGATCTTTAGCTAGGACAGACGGTCGTAGATGCAAAGCATTCTCACATAAAGTGAACTACAGCGTTGCATAACATAACTTACGCTGATGGGGTATGTTGCTATAATAAAGGGGGGGGGGGTGTCGGGGTTGCCCTCATTTGCAACAATGTCTAGTTACATGCCACTCAAATAAATAATATTTTAAACGATGATCTTCTGTACACCGATGGTAGGAGGTACCTTTCCCTTCCTGCGTCCTGCCCTCGTTCCACCTCAGTGCCACCCCTCGCCTAAGCCGAGCGGAGTAAATTCACATGTGAGAACACGTCTGTCACAGACAACAGGGTGCCGAGTGCTACACGTGTGAAAGGACAACTCCAGCCAAACCACACCTGGTTCAGGTGTGAAAGGGGTTTTATATGAACGGGTTATCAGGTTATTTGTGCCGGTGGACGACCAGGGAGGGTAAGATACACATGAGGACACGCGGTGTCATGGATACGAAGCGCTCTCTCTCGCACAGGGTCGACCTGGTCCCGCACAAAGTGAGCCACCGCTGGGGACAGAGTGGCTTAATGCGAGTGAAGTACTGGATGAATTAACTGGTTTGTGACATTGACGGGTCATGGAGGCGCTTTGCATCTAAGGATGAAGTGGGAATAAAAATTGTCAGATGATCCGACGCTGTCGGTGTTTTAAAAGTTTGAGCATTTTGTAAAATTAAAAGAATTTGACAAAAGGATTTTCTTTTTCTAAGTATTCTCATGACCCAAAACTGATTTGGCAGATAATTGCATGGACTAATAGGACAACATGTGTGTATCCTGACTTTTAAACTTTTAAATACTACCAGCCTACAGTGTTTTATTCAACATATCTATTTTTCAAAGGAGTTGATCGGGGCTTTTTCTTTTCCTTCTCCCCAAGACGCACTTTGAAAAAGCAATGACACAGTAAACCCACGACCGCAGGGAGCTCTTCAGTAACACCGCCCCGGCCACAAGACCAAACTGTGGCACAAAAACCCTCTGCTCAAACTACAATGAACCTCACCCAGGGAAAGAAAAACAGTCCATCCCATCCATCCCTTGTGGTGTTTATTTCCTGCCCTTCTGCCATCTCGGTGGAGCACACTTCCTCTCTTGGCCTGTCCAAATAGTCCTCCTTTTGTCAAGGCTCCACCTGCCTAAGACCGCTGTTCTTATGAGCTCACCTTGTACACACACACACACAGACGTATGAATGGCCAATGTAAACACTCTGCTTCCGCTTCGGTTTAGCCAAGGAAACGACTTGGAAGAATGACTGGAGTTGGGATTTTCATAAATGTGTTTGGGCCTTTTTTCAGTATCAGGAAGTCTGTTTAACTGTTTTATCTGGTTGGGAAGGCTGTTTAACTGGATGCTCTGGTTGAGAAGGCTGTTTAACTGGATGCTCTGGTTGGGAAGGCTGTTTAACTAGATGCTCTGGTTGGGAGGACTGTTTAACTTGATGCTCTGGTTGGGAGGGCTGTTTAACTGGATGCTCTGGTTGGGAAGGCTGTTTAACTGGATGCTTGGTTGGGAAGGCTGTTTAACTGGATGCTCTGGTTGGGAGGGCTGTTTAACTGGATGCTCTGGTTGGGAAGGCTGTTTAACTGGATGCTCTGGTTGGGAAGGCTGTTTAACTGGATGCTCTGGTTGGGAAGGCTGTTTAACTGGATGCTCTGGTTGAGAAGGCTGTTTAACTGGATGCTCTGGTTGGCAAGGCTGTTTAACTGGATGCTCTGGTTGGGAAGGCTGTTTATCTGGATGCTCTGGGATGAGAAGGCTGTTTAACTGGATGCTCTGGTTGGGAGGGCTGTTTAACTTGATGCTCTGGTTGGGAGGGCTGTTTAACTGGATGCTCTGGTTGAGAAGGCTGTTTAACTGGATGCTCTGGTTGGCAAGGCTGTTTAACTGGATGCTCTGGTTGGGAAGGCTGTTTATCTGGATGCTCTGGGATGAGAAGGCTGTTTAACTGGATGCTCTGGTTGGGAAGGCTGTTTAACTGGATGCTCTGGGTTGAGAAGGCTGTTTAACTGGATGCTCTGGGATGAGAAGGCTGTTTAACTGGATGCTCTGGTTGAGAAGGCTGTTTAACTGGATGCTCTGGTTGGGAAGACTGTTTATCTGGATGCTCTGGGATGAGAAGGCTGTTTAACTGGATGCTCTGGGATGAGAAGGCTGTTTAACTGGATGCTCTGGTTGGGAAGACTGTTTATCTGGATGCTCTGGTTGAGAAGGCTGTTTAACTGGATGCTCTGGTTGGCAAGGCTGTTTAACTGGATGCTCTGGTTGGGAAGGCTGTTTATCTGGATGCTCTGGGATGAGAAGGCTGTTTAACTGGATGCTCTGGTTGGGAGGGCTGTTTAACTTGATGGTTGATGCTCTGGTTGGGAGGGCTGTTTAACTGGATGCTCTGGTTGGGAAGGCTGTTTAACTGGATGCTCTGGTTGGGAAGGCTGTTTAACTGGATGCTTGGTTGGGAAGGCTGTTTAACTGGATGCTCTGGTTGGGAAGGCTGTTTAACTGGATGCTCTGGTTGAGAAGGCTGTTTAACTGGATGCTCTGGTTGGCAAGGCTGTTTAACTGGATGCTCTGGTTGGGAAGGATGTTTATCTGGATGCTCTGGGATGAGAAGGCTGTTTAACTGGATGCTCTGGTTGGGAAGGCTGTTTAACTGGATGCTCTGGGTTGAGAAGGCTGTTTAACTGGATGCTCTGGGATGAGAAGGCTGTTTAACTGGATGCTCTGGTTGAGAAGGCTGTTTAACTGGATGCTCTGGTTGGGAAGACTGTTTATCTGGATGCTCTGGTTGAGAAGGCTGTTTAACTGGATGCTCTGGGATGAGAAGGCTGTTTAACTGGATGCTCTGGTTGAGAAGGCTGTTTAACTGGATGCTCTGGTTGGGAAGACTGTTTATCTGGATGCTCTGGTTGAGAAGGCTGTTTAACTGGATGCTCTGGTTGAGAAGGCTGTTTAACTGGATGCTCTGGTTGGGAAGACTGTTTATCTGGATGCTCTGGTTGAGAAGGCTGTTTAACTGGATGCTCTGAGTTGGGAAGCAGGGCTCTACGCTAACCTTTTCCCCAAGGAGCACATGTGCTCCTAAATGAAAAAAGGACTATTTTATTACATGCATATTATTATACTGTGCGTGCATGTGCATACTAAGGGACACGCATATGTGCAATAGCACATACCACCAAAATCACACATTGGCCCATGCCTACTAGATGCAACGGATATCTGTTGTCCAGCTGCTTTTGTATGTTGTAGTGTTATCACGATACCAACATTTTGTATGTTGTAGTGTTGTCACGATACCAACATTTTGACTTTGATACAGATAGGAAAGGTAATCGATTATATTATAAGATGTCATAATAACATGGAAAATTGTTTATACAATTCTTTAATTAATTATATTCTAGTACTGGGACCGGACCGGTTAATGTACCATATTTCTTATTTGAATTTGTTTCACTAATTTTAAGATAAGATATTCCCTTTATTGATCCCCTTGGGGAAATGCGGGTGTCAGGGAGGCCTGTTATTTTTCTACAACGGAGTTCGGCGATTTGCAAATCTGATTGGCCAGTGTCATTTCTGGTCATGTGACATGTACGCCCAATCGCAAGTTTCTACACTGGTTAGGCTTAGGCGCTCGTTCGAAGTTGGATAAGGTTAGAGTTTGTCTTGGAGCATGGCGATAGAACGCCATGTCACAGCTCGTCACGCTATTGGGCGCACATGTCACATGACCAGAAACGTCAGTGGCCAATCAGATTCGCAAATCGCCGAACTCCGTTGTAGAAAAATAGGACGCGTCAGGGAGGGGGGGGGGGGGGGGGGGGGGAAGCTACAGGTATGGGCAGGATAATAGTAGAAAGACATAAATATAGGCAATAAAATTACATCTAAATATGAAGAAAAAAATCTGTATGATCAGTTGATGACCTAGAGCTACCATATCTCATAACGGCTCGTTAACACATTGTGCGCCATAAACGGCCTAAGTCGTTATTGCCCGCCATGCGTTGAACGCCAACAACGGCGTAAATAGTTTTTGGGATCAATATTAAATTTTTTAGCCATGGCATTCATAATTCATCCAGCCTCCCTCCGGACTGCAGTGGCACCCTGTCTGAGATTGCAACGCCTCAATACCGCCGCCTGGTGGATGGTCGGGCGAGTTACACTCACGTCAAACCGGAAGTGGCGGTCGTGCATCAAGGAAATCCCTCCGGCAGTCATATCTTGTTTTACGTGGATCCAGACAAACACTCGAGTGCATGGGATCGCTTTTGAAACGCAATAATCGATATGATTTCGGCGTTTATTGCGCCATACAAATGGATCTAGGAGATCGGCGTCAAATAATTGGGATATTTTTCCTCCAGTCTCATCGGCGAACGGTAAGAGGACACTAACGTTATTTTCAGCCCGATTGTCCATTTCCTTGTTTGCAATCAGTCTGATCAATATATCAACCCATACAAAATAAAGCCGTTACTGACGATCAAGGAATTATAAACGACCCCCCCCCCCTTTCCTTCACGCATGATGAAGCATAATGTATACCGATCATATACATTTGAATTTTTTTATATACCGTGTATAGGAAAGAAACGCCAATCGATGATCTTATCATATGCGTCAGGGCCTATAACTAGCGTTTTTGGAATTACCGACGAAAAGCATACTTATATTCTCGAAGGTATTAACACAACAATGTTGAATGAAAAAATATAACGTTCCCACATCCTGAACGATAGATGATCGATGTTGAATGGGCCATAGTAATGTCAATATAGCAATACAATTTAAAAAGTTATAGCCCTGCAAAGAAGGTAAACATCTCCATAGGGTTAGAGTGCTGGCAGACTGGGTATAATGATGGGCACAATGCCCGGCGCCCAATGTGTTAAGAGCGATGCACTTTTTTTTTTACTCTTGTCTATTCTATTTTATTATTTTTATTACTGAATGAAACCGTAAACAGAGAGACCTATTGGGATGCTAGATCCTAATGTGAAAAACTGATTTACCTCACCTTGCTACCTCTCTTATCTTTTTTATGCTCGCTTTATGCCTGTATTTTTTACTGTTGTGAAGCACTTTGAACTGCAATTTCTGTATGAAAAGTGCTATACAAATAAAGTTGTGTGATGCGTTCCTCCTTGACCCCGCTGCTCTCTCTTTCTCTTCCCCGCTGCTCTCTCTCTCTCCCCCCGCTGCTCTCTCTCTCCCCCCGCTGCTCTCTCTCTCTCTCCCCTGCTGCTCTCTCTCCCCCGCTGCTCTCTCTCTCTCCCCCCCCCGCTGCTCTCTCTCTCCCCCCCCCGCTGCTCTCTCCCCCCGCTGCTCTCTCTCTCCCCCGCTGCTCTCTCTCTCCCCCGCTGCTCTCTCTCTCTCCCCGCTGCTCTCTCTCTCTCTCTCCCGCTGCTCTCTCTCTCTCTCCCCCGCCGGCTCTCTCCCCCCGCTGCTCTCTCCCCCCCGCTGCCTCTCTCTCTCCCCCCGCTGCTCTCTCTCCCCCGCTGCTCTCTCCCCCCGCTGCTCTCTCTCTCCCCCTCTGCTCTCTCCCCCCCCCGCTGCTCTCTCTCTCCCCCGCTGCTCTCTCTCCCCCGCTGCTCTCTCTCTCTCCCCCCGCTGCTCTCTCTCCCCCCCACTGCTCTCTCTGTCCCCCCCTCTCCTCTCCTCTCTCTCTCTCTCTCTCTCTCTCTCTCTCTCTCTCTCTCCCCCGCTGCTCTCTCCCCCCCGCTGCTCTCTCTCCCCCGCTGCTCTCTCTCTCCCCCGCTGCTCTCTCCCCCCTGCTGCTCTCTCTCCCCGCTTCTCTGTCTCTCCCCCCCGCTGCTCTCTCTCCCCCCGCTGCTCTCTCCCCCCCGCTGCTCTCTCTCCCCCGCTGCTCTCTCCCCCCCGCTGCTCTCTCCCCCCGCTGCTCTCTCTCCCCCGCTGCTCTCTCTCCCCGCTGCTCTCTCTCTCCCCCCCCGCTGCTCTCTCTCTCTCTCCCCCCGTTGCTCTCTCTCCCCCGCTGCTCTCCCCCCCGCTGCGCTCCTCTCTCCCCCCCGCTGCCCTCTCTCTCCCCCCCGCTGCTCTCTCTCCCCCTGCTGCTCTCTCTCCCCCGCTGCTCTCTCTCTCTCTCTCCCCCGCTGCTCTCTCCCCTGCTGCTCTCTCTATCTCTCTCCCCCGCTGCTCTCTCTCCCCCGCTGCTCTCTCTCTCTCTCTCCCCCGCTGCTCTCTCCCACTGCTGCTCTCTCTCTCCCCCGCTGCTCTCCCCCCCCCGCTGCTCTCTCCCCCCGCTGCTCTCCCCCCGCTGCTCTCCCCCCGCTGCTCTCTCTCCCCCGCTGCTCTCTCTCTCTCCCCGCTGCTCTCTCTCTCCCCCCCGCTGCTCTCTCTCTCTCCCCCGCTGCTCTCTCTCTCCCCCGCTGCTCTCTCTCTCTCCCCCGCTGCTCTCTCTCCCCCGCTGCTCTCCCCCCCCGCTGCTCTCTCTCCCCCGCTGCTCTCTCTCTCTCTCCCCCCCGCTGCTCTCTCTCCCCCGCTGCTCTCTCTCTCTTCCCCGCTGCTCTCTCTCTCCCCGCTGCTCTCTCTCTCTCTCCCCCCGCTGCTCTCTCCCCCCCGCTGCTCTCTCTCCCCCGCTGCTCTCTCTCTCTCTCCCCCCGCTGCTCTCTCTCCCCCCGCTGCTCTCTCCCCCCGCTGCTCTCTCTCCCCCGCTGCTCTCTCCCCCCGCTGCTCTCTCTCCCTCCCCCGCTGCTCTCTCTCCCTCCCCCGCTGCTCTCCCCCCCCCCCCCCCCCAGGCAGGGGCCGCGGCGAGGGGGGATTCTACCAAAGAAGTATTGAAGACGGGGCAGCAGAGCCGGGCTTTGGCCGCGGCGTCCGGGAGATCCACCGCAGCCAGAGCTGGGACGACCGGTGAGCGGCCAGTGGAACTCATTCGAATTAATGATTTTGGACGATTTTGAAAAATATTTTCACAAAGTGATGTTTGGTGAAAGTTAGATTTGCACTTTATTAATCCCAATAGGGAAATTCATTCTTGTTTGATTATCAAGAGGCACCTTTTATTTGTTTTAAGTGAAGTATGGTGAAAAAGCTAATTATTGCACTATTAATCCCAATAGGGACATTCATCTTTGTTTGATCAAGAGTAACCTTTTATATATATATATTCATCTTTGTTTGATCAAGAGTAACCTTTTATATATATATATATATATATATATATATATATATATATTAAAAAAAGTGAATATTGGTGAAAGTTAGGTTTGCACTTCAATCCCAATAGGGACATTCATCTTGGTTTGATACTTTTTTTTTTGTCAAATAAAAACGTTTTTATTATACTTTTTTTTAGCTCAAGAGAAAAAAAATCTTAAATCGGATTTAAAAAATAATAATCAGGGATTTAATTTTAGGCCATATCGCCCAGCCCTAGCTGCCAGCCCTCCACCACGGGGACAACCAGACTATAACCTCCACCACGGGGACAACCAGAGAACTATAGAAGCAGGGTTCCACCACAGGGACAACCAGAGAACTATAGAAGCAGGGTTCCACCACGGGGACAACCAGAGAACTATAGAAGCAGGGTTCCACCACGGGGGACAACCAGAGAACTATAGAAGCAGGGTTCCACCACGGGGACAACCAGAGAACTATAGAAGCAGGGTTCCACCACGGGGACAACCAGAGAACTATAGAAGCAGGGTTCCACCACGGGGACAACCAGAGAACTATAGAAGCAGGGTTCCACCACAGGGACAACCAGAGAACTATAGAAGCAGGGTTCCACCACGGGACAACCAGAGAACTATAGAAGCAGGGTTCCACCACGGGGACAACCAGAGAACTATAGAAGCAGGGTTCCACCACGGGGACAACCAGAGAACTATAGAAGCAGCACAAGGTCCTTCAAAGTGCTTAAAGGGCTTGATAATGTTTTTTTTATAAAGTCAAGGCCTGGAATTCCGTGAAAACAGCAAATTTTTTAACAAGGTGCTTAAAAAGTCCTTGAAATTCAAATCAACCATTCGCATTGAACGGTTTGTCATCAATGATAAAAAAATTCTGAATCAAGATATTTTTTTAGTGCTGTCAATAGATTAAAAAATTAATTAATCTCACCATTTTCTGTAATTAATCTAGATAAAAAATAGCATTTTTCTACTTAAGACCGAAGCTTGTAACAGATATTTACTTGAGTAAAGTCATGGAATTAATGTAAAATCAACACAAAGTATATTTAGATTCAAATACTATTTTAATAGTATTTTAATAGTAATATAAATCATATTGACAACAGAAATGTGTTCCATCTTCATGTCAGATGATTTTCAAATAGGTGCATGAGTTGATGCAAAAAAAAGAACAAGCAAATATACTGCTGAAAGTTCAGAACGTTGAAGATTTTTCACTCCATAGATTAATCCAGATTAATTAATTTTAATGCTTTAATTAATTAAAATTAATCTCAAGTGAAAGCATTACTTTTGACAGCCCTAATTTCTTTTATTTAAAGTGTAACTAATTGTCGGAAATTGGTTTTAATCCATAAATATTGGATCGGATTATTTCTATAAAAAACAGCATTTTAAAGGGGAGATGAAGCATTGAACAATGTGATCCTAGTTTGTTTGTTGTGTAAGACAGGGTCCTATAATAAAATGTGAAATCCTGCTTATTTGTCTGAAAAATCAAATATAATTTCCCTGTTTTCGCCATGGGCGGCGCCATTTTAGATGGTGACGTCACGGTGTTGGTTTGGTGTATACACTGCTGGTTAGCTGCCTAAAGTAAACATGGATTGTCGGGTCAGTCAGTAAATAAAATGTTGCCTACCAAACAACGGGACCGCAGTGGTTCTTTTTGTATTGCTCCTGGCTGTTCAAACTAATTTTACCGTGTGAAAGAGAGAGGAAAGTTGGTTCATTTCCACAAATTACCAGTGAAAAAAACAGTGTTATTGGCACGTTGGCTGGCTGCACTCAGGCGGCGCGATCAGCCTGTTGGACAGGGAATGAAGATCTCCAGCGAACACTTCATTGCCTCGGATTATGTTGTTGGGGGTGGGAGGTTTGTCCAGAAGACCACTAATCAGCTGAACCCTGATGCGGTTCCCTCGGTCTTCGACAGACAGTCGAACATTAGCTTGCTGAGGCTATTAGCACATCGACAAGCTGCTGGAGCCAGCTATCGTTAGCTTGCTGAGGCTATTAGCACATCGACAAGCTGCTGGAGCCAGCTAACGTTAGCTTGCTGAGGGTATTAGCACATCGACAAGCTGCTGGAGCCAGCTAACGTTAGCTTGCCGAGGCTACCAGCACATCGACAAGCTGCTGGAGCCAGCTAACGTTAGCTTGCTGAGGCTATTAGCACATCGACAAGCTGCTGGAGCCATAGATATATATAGAACACTAGATAGCTTGCCCGCGCTGCCGGCCAATGGAGAGCGACGTCACTGAACTGCCGCCATCTTGCTCCAGTTAGCCTTGAGTGAGAGTGAGTGAGCTGCACAGACAAAAATACTCATAACTCGCTGAAATATTGATG
>NC_140165.1:75592084-75665502 GCF_963971535.1 Notolepis coatsorum
TTTCTCTTCCCCGCTGCTCTCTCTCTCTCCCCCCGCTGCTCTCTCTCTCCCCCCCGCTGCTCTCTCTCTCTCTCCCCTGCTGCTCTCTCTCCCCCCGCTGCTCTCTCTCTCTCCCCCCCCCCGCTGCTCTCTCTCTCCCCCCCCCCGCTGCTCTCTCCCCCCGCTGCTCTCTCTCTCTCCCCCGCTGCTCTCTCTCTCTCCCCCGCTGCTCTCTCTCTCTCCCCCGCTGCTCTCTCTCTCTCTCCCGCTGCTCTCTCTCTCTCCCCCGCTGCTCTCTCCCCCCCCGCTGCTCTCTCCCCCCCGCTGCTCTCTCTCTCCCCCCGCTGCTCTCTCTCTCCCCCGCTGCTCTCTCTCCCCGCTGCTCTCTCTCTCCCCCTCTGCTCTCTCCCCCCCGCTGCTCTCTCTCTCCCCGCTGCTCTCTCTCCCCCGCTGCTCTCTCTCTCTCCCCCCGCTGCTCTCTCTCCCCCCCACTGCTCTCTCTGTCCCCCCCTCTCCTCTCCTCCTCTCTCTCTCTCTCTCTCTCTCTCTCTCTCTCTCTCTCTCTCTCTCTCTCTCCCCCGCTGCTCTCTCCCCCCGCTGCTCTCTCTCCCCCGCTGCTCTCTCTCTCCCCCGCTGCTCTCTCCCCCCCGCTGCTCTCTCTCCCCCGCTGCTCTCTCTCTCCCCCGCTGCTCTCTCTGTCTCTCCCCCCCGCTGCTCTCTCTCCCCCCGCTGCTCTCTCCCCCCCGCTGCTCTCTCTCCCCCGCTGCTCTCTCCCCCCCGCTGCTCTCTCCCCCCGCTGCTCTCTCTCCCCGCTGCTCTCTCTCCCCGCTGCTCTCTCTCTCCCCCCGCTGCTCTCTCTCTCTCTCTCCCCCCGCTGCTCTCTCTCCCCCGCTGCTCTCCCCCCCCCGCTGCGCTCTCTCTCCCCCCGCTGCCCTCTCTCTCCCCCCCGCTGCTCTCTCTCCCCCTGCTGCTCTCTCTCCCCCGCTGCTCTCTCTCTCTCTCTCCCCCGCTGCTCTCTCCCCCGCTGCTCTCTCTCTCTCTCTCCCCCGCTGCTCTCTCTCCCCCGCTGCTCTCTCTCTCTCTCTCCCCCGCTGCTCTCTCCACTGCTGCTCTCTCTCTCCCCCGCTGCTCTCCCCCCCGCTGCTCTCTCCCCCCGCTGCTCTCCCCCCCGCTGCTCTCCCCCCCGCTGCTCTCTCTCCCCCGCTGCTCTCTCTCTCTCCCCGCTGCTCTCTCTCTCCCCCCCGCTGCTCTCTCTCTCTCCCCCGCTGCTCTCTCTCTCCCCCGCTGCTCTCTCTCTCTCCCCCCGCTGCTCTCTCTCCCCCGCTGCTCTCCCCCCCCTGCTGCTCTCTCTCCCCCGCTGCTCTCTCTCTCTCTCCCCCCCGCTGCTCTCTCTCCCCCGCTGCTCTCTCTCTCTTCCCCGCTGCTCTCTCTCTCCCCGCTGCTCTCTCTCTCTCTCCCCCCGCTGCTCTCTCCCCCCCGCTGCTCTCTCTCCCCCGCTGCTCTCTCTCTCTCTCCCCCCGCTGCTCTCTCTCCCCCCGCTGCTCTCTCCCCCCGCTGCTCTCTCTCCCCCGCTGCTCTCTCCCCCCGCTGCTCTCTCCCCCCGCTGCTCTCTCTCCCTCCCCCGCTGCTCTCTCTCCCTCCCCCGCTGCTCTCCCCCCCCCCCCCCCCCCCCAGGCAGGGGCCGCGGCGAGGGGGGATTCTACCAAAGAAGTATTGAAGACGGGGCAGCAGAGCCGGGCTTTGGCCGCGGCGTCCGGGAGATCCACCGCAGCCAGAGCTGGGACGACCGGTGAGCGGCCAGTGGAACTCATTCGAATTAATGATTTTGGACGATTTTGAAAAATATTTTCACAAAGTGATGTTTGGTGAAAGTTAGATTTGCACTTTATTAATCCCAATAGGGAAATTCATTCTTGTTTGATTATCAAGAGGCACCTTTTATTTGTTTTAAGTGAAGTATGGTGAAAAAGCTAATTATTGCACTATTAATCCCAATAGGGACATTCATCTTTGTTTGATCAAGAGTAACCTTTTATATATATATATTCATCTTTGTTTGATCAAGAGTAACCTTTTATATATATATATATATATATATATATTAAAAAAAGTGAATATTGGTGAAAGTTAGGTTTGCACTTCAATCCCAATAGGGACATTCATCTTGGTTTGATACTTTTTTTTGTGTCAAATAAAAACGTTTTTATTATACTTTTTTTTAGCTCAAGAGAAAAAAAATCTTAAATCGGATTTAAAAAATAATAATCAGGGATTTAATTTTTAGGCCATATCGCCCAGCCCTAGCTGCCAGCCCTCCACCACGGGGACAACCAGACTATAACCTCCACCACGGGGACAACCAGAGAACTATAGAAGCAGGGTTCCACCACAGGGACAACCAGAGAACTATAGAAGCAGGGTTCCACCACGGGGACAACCAGAGAACTATAGAAGCAGGGTTCCACCACGGGGACAACCAGAGAACTATAGAAGCAGGGTTCCACCACGGGGACAACCAGAGAACTATAGAAGCAGGGTTCCACCACGGGGACAACCAGAGAACTATAGAAGCAGGGTTCCACCACAGGGACAACCAGAGAACTATAGAAGCAGGGTTCCACCACGGGGACAACCAGAGAACTATAGAAGCAGGGTTCCACCACGGGGACAACCAGAGAACTATAGAAGCAGGGTTCCACCACGGGGACAACCAGAGAACTATAGAAGCAGCACAAGGTCCTTCAAAGTGCTTAAAGGGCTTGATAATGTTTTTTTTATAAAGTCAAGGCCTGGAATTCCGTGAAAACAGCAAATTTTTTAACAAGGTGCTTAAAAAGTCCTTGAAATTCAAATCAACCATTCGCATTGAACGGTTTGTCATCAATGATAAAAAAATTCTGAATCAAGATATTTTTTTAGTGCTGTCAATAGATTAAAAAATTAATTAATCTCACCATTTTCTGTAATTAATCTAGATAAAAAATAGCATTTTTCTACTTAAGACCGAAGCTTGTAACAGATATTTACTTGAGTAAAGTCATGGAATTAATGTAAAATCAACACAAAGTATATTTAGATTCAAATACTATTTTAATAGTATTTTAATAGTAATATAAATCATATTGACAACAGAAATGTGTTCCATCTTCATGTCAGATGATTTTCAAATAGGTGCATGAGTTGATGCAAAAAAAAGAACAAGCAAATATACTGCTGAAAGTTCAGAACGTTGAAGATTTTTCACTCCATAGATTAATCCAGATTAATTAATTTTAATGCTTTAATTAATTAAAATTAATCTCAAGTGAAAGCATTACTTTTGACAGCCCTAATTTCTTTTATTTAAAGTGTAACTAATTGTCGGAAATTGGTTTTAATCCATAAATATTGGATCGGATTATTTCTATAAAAAACAGCATTTTAAAGGGGAGATGAAGCATTGAACAATGTGATCCTAGTTTGTTTGTTGTGTACCTTGTGTAAGACAGGGTCCTATAATAAAATGTGAAATCCTGCTTATTTGTCTGAAAAATCAAATATAATTTCCCTGTTTTCGCCATGGGCGGCGCCATTTTAGATGGTGACGTCACGGTGTTGGTTTGGTGTATACACTGCTGGTTAGCTGCCTAAAGTAAACATGGATTGTCGGGTCAGTCAGTAAATAAAATGTTGCCTACCAAACAACGGGACCGCAGTGGTTCTTTTTGTATTGCTCCTGGCTGTTCAAACTAATTTTACCGTGTGAAAGAGAGAGGAAAGTTGGTTCATTTCCACAAATTACCAGTGAAAAAAACAGTGTTATTGGCACGTTGGCTGGCTGCACTCAGGCGGCGCGATCAGCCTGTTGGACAGGGAATGAAGATCTCCAGCGAACACTTCATTGCCTCGGATTATGTTGTTGGGGGTGGGAGGTTTGTCCAGAAGACCACTAATCAGCTGAACCCTGATGCGGTTCCCTCGGTCTTCGACAGACAGTCGAACGTTAGCTTGCTGAGGCTATTAGCACATCGACAAGCTGCTGGAGCCAGCTATCGTTAGCTTGCTGAGGCTATTAGCACATCGACAAGCTGCTGGAGCCAGCTAACGTTAGCTTGCTGAGGGTATTAGCACATCGACAAGCTGCTGGAGCCAGCTAACGTTAGCTTGCTGAGGCTATTAGCACATCGACAAGCTGCTGGAGCCATAGATATATATAGAACACTAGATAGCTTGCCCGCGCTGCCGGCCAATGGAGAGCGACGTCACTGAACTGCCGCCATCTTGCTCCAGTTAGCCTTGAGTGAGAGTGAGTGAGCTGCACAGACAAAAATACTCATAACTCGCTGAAATATTGATGGATTTACAAACGGTTTGGTTTATTACAAGCATTATTAACGTGGCTATGATTCAAGCGGTTTGTAAAAAAAACATCTTTAAACATTTTTTTTTATAAGTATGCAGTATCATAACTACATCTTTGATGTTTATAGCAAACCAACCCGTTTGTAAATCCGTCAATATTTCAGCGAGTTATGAGTATTTTTGTCTGTGCAGCTCACTCACTCTCACTCAAGGCTAACTGGAGCAAGATGGCGGCGGTTCAGTGACGCTGGTGACTCCGCCTTAAGCTATCTAGTGTTCTATAGATATCTATGGCTGGAGCCAGCTAACGTTAGCTTGCTGAGGCTATTAGCACATCGACAAGCTGCTGGAGCCAGCTAACGTTAGCTTGCTGAGGCTATTAGCACATCGACAAGCTGCTGGAGCTCCCGACGCTGGTTGAAGTGGAGCTAGGTAGCCAGCAGGCTAAATGCTCCCGACGCTGAACTGCTTGCGCCGGTCTGTCTGTCGAAGACCGAGGGAACCGCATCGGGCTTCAGCTGATTAGTGGTCTTCTGGACAAACCTCTCACCCCCAACAACATAATCCGAGGCAATGAAGTGTTCGCTGGAGATCTTCATTCCCTGTCCAACAGGCTGATCGCGCCGCCTGAGTACAGCCAGCCAACGTGCCAATAACACTGTTTTTTTCACTGGTAGTTTGTGGAAATGAACCAACTTTCCTCTCTCTTTCACACAGTAAAATTAGTTTGAACAGCCAGGAGCAATACAAAAAGAACCACCGCGGTCCCGTTGTTTGGTAGGCAACATTTTATTTACTGACTGACCCGACAATCTATGTTTACTATAGGCAGCTAACCAGCAGTGTATACACCAAACCAACACCGTGACGTCAGCAACAAAATGGCGGCGCACATTTTCATAAATGCTACATAAATGGACATAACAAATCGTTTTTTCTTAGAAACGCCTTATTTTTATAACGTGATTTTTTTCTGTGGTTTATCTAAATACTAATTTGATGCTATGACTGTTTATATCGCTATACTTCATCTCCCCTTTAAAAGTGAATTGTATCTATTTAAATGCCATTTTTAAAATGAAAAATAATGCTTGGAAAAGTACTTGAAAGTCCTTGAATTTCATTTAGCAATGTCTGGGAACCCTGTATAAAGGGAACGTCTTTCTCTCCCTCCCAGGGGTGCCCTGCCCCACTGTTTGGGAACCACTGACCTAGTAGTTCTCTCGAGGTTCTACAATTCTGCTGTTTTAGTCAAATATGCTCCTAAAAATAGATATGCGCTACTTTTTTTACTAGTGAAAACTAGTGTTATTTATAACTGCCTCTCAGTTGTTTTTGGAACCGTTGCTCCGAATTCTATCTTTGATGTCACGTTTCTGGAGCAAGCTGCTGTATGTCGAGGATCACTCCCATTGACTGTGTGTGTTAAAGGAAAACGCCAACATTTTAGGAAATTCGCTTATTTGCCATCTTCCCTGGAGTTAGACAAGAAGATACATACCTTTGTTGTCTCTGTGCGTGCGTTAGGCTTAGGGAACGCCCGCGCCGTTAGCTTAGCTTCATCACTGGAAATGGGTCAGACACTCCGAATACACTCCAAATACAACTCCAAAACGTTCCTGTAAACATGTGACCTGTGTACATGCATTAACCCTTAGAAGTCAACGGGGCCTATTGCTCCCGTGGGCGGAGAACAAAAGAATTAGAATCTCTCACAAATGCTCAGGAAGTCCCGTTTTTCAAAAATCTGTAAAAATAGCACAAAGACAATTTCGAGTGCATAATAGTGTAATCTATATGTATCCTTACTTGCTAAACATAATACGACTTGTAAATATGTTTAATTCTTGCTCAATTGTATAGTTCTAAATATCCCTGTATTCCCCCGAAACTACAACGCGTCACGTACATGCACGCGCGCACACACACACAGCGCATAGGTGTTAATCACTGAGTGATCTAATATGCATATTCTTCAGCGCGAGAGGGGGGGGGGGGGTTGTGTTTCTCACTGTCTGTCGTTGATAATATAATCTGAAGAGGTCCTGCATTATTATTATTATCATTCTCGAGAATACACGCGGACCCGACGGAACGTTAACTTATGAATAAAAAGTAGTCTAACATGCTTTTCATCCTCGCCCGTGTATATACCCACGTCGCGCTAAAACATCAACTACTGTATGAGTAGAGACAGAGTGCTTGTGTGTACGAGTTATGATGAGTTATCTCGCAGTTTTCTAGAGTAGAAAGGTGCGCCCAGTAGAGCACACACACACACACACACACACACAGAAGGAATTTCTTGTACAGCGAGTTGGGCGTTTTATTTATTTTATCACTTGTAGGCTACCATAGCGAAGGCTCATGCAGCAACGTTAGTGGTTGAAACGTGATTCGAGAGTGATACCAAGTGGAAGGAAATATATCCTGTCATCAGTGCGTATAGCAGGTATCCTCGAAATTCTCCGCTATCTCCTCTGCAAGCTCCTGTCTGTCCGCCTGCACTGCTCCAACTGCCTGTGTCTGTCTACTGCTTTGGTCCAATCATATTCAGAGTCCCGTCAGAATCCCGCCCCCCCACCCACAGTCTGCGAATCAGAGGCAGAGTAGGGCGGGTCTTCACGAAATGCGTGTTGTCTCTTTCAACGGGTTGGAGTCAGAGCGAGAGTTGACAGCGCATATACAGGTAGTCTAATCTGCAGGTACTGTAGCGAGTAGCATAGTTTTGCCAGCAGGCAGTTAGTAGAAAAATATGGCATGTTCAAAGATGGCCAGTAAAATAAAAGTCAACAGTGAAAATCGCTGCAATAATAATTCTTTCTTTCTTTCTTTCTTTCTTTCTTTCTTTCTTTCTTTCTTTCTTCTCTCTCTCTCTCTCTCTCTCTCTCTCTCTCTCTCTCTCTCTCTCTCTCTCTCTCTCTCTCTCTCTCTCTCTCTCTCTCTCTCTCTCTCTCTCTCTCTCTCACTCTCACTCTCACTCTCACTCTCACTCTCACTCTCACTCTCACACTCACACTCACACTCACACTCACACTCACACTCACACTCACTCTCACACACTCACTCACTCACTCTCTCACTCACTCACTCACTCACTCACTCACTCACTCACTCACTCACTCACTCACTCACTCACTCACTCACTCACTCACTCACTCACTCACTCTCTCTCACTCATTCTAGAGAAATACAACCACAAATTGTTATTGGTTTGCTTCTTTTTCTTACAGTACTGTACTTTACTGTATATACTGTACCATCCACTGTACTGAAACATCTCAATATAAGTAATCATGGTATGCTGCAAAAGGTGATATGGTATGTGATATGGTACAGTACTGTAAATACCATCTCTCTCTATCTCTCTCTCTCTGGCTTTATTGAGGAAGGGCACACCTCTATCAGCTGAGTAACAATGTTCATCAAAGTGTTGAGTGCTACAGTGTAGGTTAGTATATTAGGACAAGTGCATACCTACATGTATGACCTATATCTATCTACTACTTTTGGATATGAGCATTTTTTCAATACCCAACTATGTAGTGGCCGCTTGTCGCTAGGCCTCCTGCTGGGTCCATTCACTGGAATAACAAAGGAATGACTGGGCCTTTGCTCCAGGTGTGAAATGGTTCTAGTGACAATGATCACATTGAATTCTGGGAGTGTAGTTCTCTCATCAGATAGCTGAATGAACTTGGATCTAGTTCAAAGTCCTATACTGAAAAGGTGTTAGGATTTTACCAGAATGTTTGATAGGACATTGATTGAAAACTATCGTCTCAAATTTGACAATTGATGGCTTATTTTGAAGGTATGAATCTGTAATTTTATATTATGTAACAAAAAAAAAGGGGGAAATTCTCAGGAGGAGGAGCTATTTAGGTTAGACTTCTAAGGGTTAAAGCGTTCCGTCTCCAGACGGATTTCAGTCATTTCAGTCTTTTTTTTTTTTTTTTTTCAATTTGATTTGGAGTCTGACGGAATTGGCTACCTGGTATAATATGATTTGTAGATGCGTAGACCATTCTAACCAATCAAACGTGAGCTTGACGCACACCCGCTGCTCACAGTGCCCTCCCCCTCACAGACACGTCTTGTCACAGACCCGTATCATTTGCACCGAAGATAGCAAGCGTGCAGGTCCTCTTTTAACACCACTGAAGCATTAAACAATGGCCCAGTAAACTATTCACTTTAGTTTACTACACAAGGCGTTGTCTAACGTTATCTAGCTGGCTAGCTGATAGCTCATAACATACCGGTAATTGAAATTCGTTTTTGAAGCTGTGGCTAACGTTAGCTAGCTACCGACCTTCGGGTGGCTAACATTAGCTACCTAGCAACTGTAGCTTGCTAATACGGGCTGTCCTGGCTGGCTAACTTTTATTTCGCAATGGAGTTGAGCTAACTAACTGTACAAATTGATGTGATTGGCTGAGACTGTATTTTGTACGGTTGGCTGCCTGGCTGTTGTGGATTCGGGTAGCCAGCTAGCAGCTAACATCAACTCAACATCAACACTCTGTTGACACTCTGAGGGGAGCCAGCTAGCAGCTAACATCAACTCAATGTCAACACTCTGTTGACACTCTGAGCCAGTTTGGATTCGGGTAGCCAGCTAGCAACTAACATCAACTCAATGTCAACACTATGTTGACACTGAGCGAGTTTGCCGACAGCAATGTAACAAACAATATGGTCCGTGCGGAACCATTATCCCCAACACATAGTTATTAGATAACGTCAGCATAATAACGTTAATGGAAGGAGTAAGCCGGCCACTAAAAAGAAAACACACGCAGTGTTCTCGGACGAAAAGGATGAGCGGCACCACCCAACAAAAGAAAGTTTCGAGAGGAATGGAAGTTTGAAGATAGCAGTGTTTCAAGAGACTGGCTAGGCTACAGTATGATGCGGGGGCTGTAGACGGTGGTGAGTTGTTAACTTGTTCTGTGTTCCGCAACTATGTCAAAAAGAAAAACAGAAACAACACATTTGTCATTGTCGTGTTACTTCACAGTACAAATATGTGAGTCCTCTGCTGTGGTTGTGAGTATCCTTTATTAGCTTAACTCCGTAGCAACATCACACGGGTGTATCTGTAGACGGTCTCCTCCCCACTGTATATTCTCTCCCCACTGTATGTATATTTTTTCTCCCACCCACCCTAAATTACAGTCTCCTCCCCATCATAATGTATATAATCTGTTAGGATCTCTGGGTAACAGTACTGTATATTTGCATATCGTATATGTCACAAATGTAACATTACTATATACCTGTAGTATGTCATGTATGTCCCTATGCCATAAATGTTGTGTATGTCATAAATGTCACTATAAATTGAAAATGGGGCACCCTGATGTAAACCAGACAAACTTCTTTCTCTGGTCTGCATCCCCTTAACAATTGTGTGTATTGAGCCGTACTGTATTGTACCCATTCTGCAATCTGTTAAATATTGATTGATTGTTATTAACAGATTGCAGAATGGGTACAATACAGTACAGCTCAATGCACACAATTGTTAAGGGGTTGCAGACCAGAGAAAGACTTTCGTCTTGTTTACATCAGGGTCCCCCATTTTCAATTCATCATAACATATATGACATACATGACATACAGATAGATAATACTGCTACATCTATACATTTATGACGTACCAGATTTACAAATACAGTATTGTTTGTGATACAATAAGAGTCTAAAAAAGAGAGTTTGATACATTTGACGAAGAAACTGTACATTGGAGGAGGTTGGGTAGGCGTGGTGGGGGGGTAACTGTACATTGGATTATCGACTAAACCGAAACAAGTAGGCTCCCTTAAAACGCCAACGCTATTAAAAAGAAATACAGTGGAGGTTAAAATAAGAATATGACTTGGCTTGAAAAAAAGTTCAGTCAGGAGATTTTTTTTGCTTTAATCCCTGTGTGTATTTACCACGTGGAGAAATAAAAAATAATTTAATTCGACATTTACGTTTTCTAAGCAAATATACTCTGAACAACTTTTTGCTGAACCACTCCTCTCGGGGCGCAGTCAGTGATTTCACGCATCGCAGTGATTTCTAACGTGACGGCGTGTTTGTTTACATTCTCATTTCATTCAAAGGATCCGAACCGATTGAAGTTTATGGATACCATGACTTAAAATCCTCTTACCTTGACGATTAAAAGCCTCCCCAATTTAGAAAACGGTATTCCCATGGCTTGTGTTGATGATATGCTGCACGCTAACAGAGCTAACCAACAACCAACCGGACACTCAAGCAGATAACTAGGCTAACTTCCGCTCGGGGGGTTCCAAAATAAAAGCTATAGTGCTATACGCTCTTTTATTTTGGAACCCCCCCGACCGGAAGTCAAAATGTACCCTTGTTATTTGCTTGAGTGTCCGGTTGGTTGGTACAGAAAGAATTCCTTCTGTAATGTACTGATTTCTTCTGATTTCCCTCCCTCCCCCCTCTCTCCCCCCCTCCCTCCTTCTCTCATCCCCTCCTCCCCCCCCTCCCTCCCTTCCAGGGGCGAGCGGCGCTTCGAGAAGCCGGTCCGTCGGGAGGTGGCGCGCCCCGGGACCTTCGAGGAGCCGGCGGGGCCCGTGGTTCCCGGGAGGAAGGAGTTCACGCGCGCCGACAGCGACAACTGGCGCACCCTGCGGGAGGAGCAGGAGGAGGAGGAGGCGGGCGGGGGCGGGGGCACGAGTCTGGAGCCGGGCAGCAGCTGGAGGCTGGCCGGGGCGCGCACTAGGGATGGTACGACACCAGAGAGATGTGTAGTGATGTCAGAGATGTACTATAGACAGGGTTCGTACGGGTGCTGGAAATCCTTGAAAATGCTTGTATTTCAATGTGCTGTTTTCAAGGTTTTAAATGTGCTTGCATTGTGTATAAAGTGCTGGAAAGTTATTGAAATTGTAATTGCACTTTATACTTTCATAATAAATCGCTATCTGACTGAATAGTTTGGTTTTTAGATAAAGAAATAAAATAAGTCGGAGCGACTCGAACAAGCCTAATTGCATTCGCCTTTCACGCAAAATGAAATGTGGCTGGACTCGACCCGTAGTGTTTTTTTTTTCCACCTGTGCCATCTGAGAACAGCGTGTGTGTGTGTGGCCTACATGCCTACACGTTTTAATGAGCTCTGGCTTGGAGATATAAAATATAATTCATGGTTAAAAAGAGGACATCCCAGAGTAGCCGTGTGCAAAATATGCAGAAAGGACTTGCAGATTTTTACCATGGGGGAGAGTGCACTTTCGAGCCACATGAAAGGTGAGCCAATGAGCCATGGGTGTTATTAACGTGTCTCTGCCTGGCTCGCCAGGCACTACTAAGTTCGAGACTACAAGTGCTCCACACCTGTCTCCGTAAATGTTCGTTATAAAAATACCACTTCAATAATCGAAATAGTCAAGTAACAGGCAGAATACACTATTGGAATTACAAACTCGTGTTTACCGGACTCTGTTTTTCACCGCAGTGTTTTGAAATAGGCAGCATGTAGCCTAGCCTAACGTTAGCTAATTCCCTTCCATGTATTTCAAAACATGAAAACTTGTGTATTGAAATGGTATTTAATTTTTATAACGGAACATTTACGGAGACTGGTGTGGAACTGGTGTGGGGCACTTGTAGTCTGGAACGCAGTAACGTACTGTATATGTGTATGTCATGTATGTCATAAATGTTATGATGAATTGAAAATGGGGGACCCTGATGTAAACAAGACGAAAGTATTTCTCTGGTCTGCATCCCCTTAACAATTGTGTGTATTGAGCCGTAGTGTACTGTACGTTTTCAATCAATCAATCAAACGTGACGAGCCAGGCCAATTTTAGCATGTTAATTTATGGAATATGCAATCTAACAGCTAACGTGAACTTTACAGTAAATTACATGGATAATAATGTTAAGGTAGTTCGTTCATTCCTGTAGGTACTAGGTAGGCCATCATTAGGCTCTAAAATTCATTAGGCAGTAGCCTTAGCCTATAAATGAAAATGAAATATAAATGTTTTATACATACCGGTACATACATAAGGCTCAAGGAGCTGATTGACTGCCTACCTCAAAATCTGTTCTCTTATTTAGCAAATTTTCAGTAAATATTTGATTGAAATTGAAGTTTTATCTGGTGATTATTTGAGTGATTGTTTACCTACAGGAATTAACTAACTACCTTAACATTATTATCCATGTAATTTACTGTAAAGTGCTGTAACATGCTAAAATTGGCCTGGCTCGTCACGTTTGATTGATTGATTGAAAACTTTATTAACAGATTGCAGAATGGGTACAATACAGTACGGCTCAATACACACAATTGTTAAGGGAATGCAGACCAGAGAAATACTTTTGTCTTGTTTACATCAGGGTCCCCCATGTTCAATTCATCATGACATTTATGACATACACGACGACATACAGATATACAGTACGTTACAGTACGGCTCAGCCAGGTTATATATGATGCCAAGTCTACATCATTTGGTTGTTTATAGCACAATAACATCTGATTTAATGTGATGGAAGAAGTGAAATAATCATTTTGAGTAAATATTTAATTTACCACAGCCGCATAAGATGCTGGAAAATCTTGAAAATGCACCTTGAAAATGCACCTTGAAAAGTGCTTGCATTTTGCCTTGGAAAAGGTGTACAAACCCTGTATAGAGTGATGTCACAGAGATGTATAGAGTGATGTCACAGAGATGTATAGAGTGATGTCATAGAGATGTGTAGAGTGATGTCACAGAGATGTGTAGAGATGTCACAGATGTGTAGAGGGCGCTCCTCGTGGTTCGACGCCCATCTGAGTGTTCTGATGTTCACCTAGAATGACTGCTGTCACAAGTTCCACTAACCGAACTCTTGGTTACAAGAACCTGTCATGACTGACATGGTTTATCTCTCTCTCTTTCTTTCTGTCTGTTTGTCTGTCTCTCTCTCTTTCTGCATCTTTCTGTCCGTCTGTCCTCTCTCTCTCCCTCTCTGTCTCTCTCTCTCGCTCCCCCCCTCTCTCTCAGATGGAGGTCCCCGCTCAGCAGGCTGGCGGGACCACACCGCTCCAGGCGACAGCCGGCGCAGGAAGTTCGACTTTGACTTCCGGGACCCCGAGGACTACAGCGGAGGAGGCAGGAGGCTGCAGGACGATGGGCGCAACCTGCCAGAGTGGTGCACCGACGAGGAGGACGGGGAGATGGGCACCTTCGACTCCTCTGGGGCCTTCATGCCTCTCATCAGGGTGTGTGGACGTGTAGAGACTGACTTATAGACTGTAGACATCATGACCTGTCTTATAGACTGACCTGTCTTATAGACTGTAGACATCATGACCTGTCTTATAGACCAGGGGTTCCCAAACTTTTCAGGCTGCGACCCCCGAAATAACTGTCAGAGAGCCGCGACCCCCACTATTATAGGAGGTATAAAAAAAATTATACAGTATTTTTATTTTTAATTTTTTATATAAATGGAAATGTATGGTTGAAATATGCAAACGTTCAAACGCACACACACTAATAAGCATTGGAGGCTTTTAACCAGGGCCGGACTGGGGAAATCATTCAGGCCAGGAAATATAGTGCGAAATATAGCCCCAGTCAGGCCACTTTTTAAGCGGGGGGTCTGGGGGTCCCCCACCAGGACATTTAGTTACAAAGACTTTATTTCCTGCATTCTGGTGTAGGCATTTTTTTATTTGTACCCTTTAAATGCCAGTGTTTGTGATGGCTTCACAAATTATTGTTAAAAAACAGGCTAGCATAATGTATGATTAGCAACAACACTGATTTTGATGGATTTTTAGTTTTTTGTAAGGGTCCCGCCTCCACCAATCACATGCGGCTCCCTGTGTGTGTGTGCGTGTGTGTGTGTGTGTGTGAGATAGAGAGAGACAGTTCTCCAACTTACCGTAATTCCTCTAATAGTAACCGGGTCTCAAATACAAGCCGGGTCTCTATTAATGGCCGGGTGCGCTCTTGAGCTAAGCAATTATAAGCCGGCCTCCTAATACAAGCCGGGTTACTAATATACTGAGCTGCATACTGAGCTAGTTACTTGATTTCACTTTGAAAACGTTGAAATGACCAGTGACCACCTGTAATTGCACTGTTTACTATTTCATACAGTACTTGGTTTCAATAAATGAACCCAGTACATTTTACTGGGTTCAAACTGACACAAAATGTTGATTTATTCATTATGATCCGTTTGAAAATTTGAAATATAGGCCTCCCTCTTATACAGGCCTCCTCCTAATACAAGCCTGGTACCCGCTACAGTTGAAACAAATACAAGCCGGGGTTACTATTAGAGGAATTACGGTATGTGGGTTGCAGTGATCTCCTGGTTGTTCCCCACCTAGGTTATCTAACTATTGGCCTGGCCTGATTCTAAGTTCAGTGGCCTGACTGCATTAAAAAAAAAAATTGTGTGGAAATCCTTTATTTATTTATTTTTAATCATCTGGCGACCCCCCCCCCCTCCCCCCACGGCGGCTCGCTACCCCCACTTTGGGAACCCCTGTTATAGACTGTAGACATCATGACCTGTCATGTAGACTGTAAATATCATGACCTGCCTCGTAACTACAGAAACTCCTCAACATTTTATTTTCTGTCATTGTTAAGTAAATTAATGAATGGCTGCTTGTATCAATCTGTAATCGGCATCTTTCTGTTGCTCCTCCTCTTCTCTCTTCTGTTGCTCCTCTTCTCTTCTCTCCTCTTTTCTCTTCTCTCTCCTCTCTTCTCTCCTCTCTCCTTCTCTCCTCTCTTCTCCTCCTTCCCAATAGACGGGTGGCGGGAAGGACTTCATCCTTGAGGAGGAGCTTGAGTTCCAGGGGCTGGAGGACGAGGAGGAAGAGGACGGGGAGATGTTTGCTGACATGGAGAGGAACCACATAGGAGGTGCAGACAAAGGTGAGACCAGAGCTCAACGTTTTCTCTGTCTTCAGTCCCTAAACCTTGGTCATATCTTGACCGTGGGTAGCATGTGGCACATGGGTTTCCTCCCGTTACTGTTTCCATCATCATCTTCTTTGTTCCGAAGGTTGCCTATCACACTCCAACCCATTCTGTCCCCACTTCTTCTCTCCATCTCCGTGACTCCGCCTCTCACTCCGCTCCAATCACAGACGTCGTCTACCCAGCCTCCTCTTGGTCTTCCACTTCCTCTCTCTCCATCCACTTTCCCCATCACCACCTTCTTGAACATCTCCCCGCTGGATAAAAGGGGCGTCATCATTTTAACATTTAATGACGAGGCGTCCGTTTTCCAGTAGCCTGAGCTAACTTCACGTTTCCACACCGTTTACAACTCACAGATGAAATCAGGATTTATTTTCATATCCCGGACTCGAGCCCCCAATGTATACCTTTTCCTGTATTAATCTGAACCGTAGTAGTGTACATGGGAGTACACTCTAGGGCCGAAGTGCCGGTCATGTAACGTGCTTGTTATAACTAGCCGGACTTCGGGGTAATTCCCTCTGTAAAGTGGTGACAGTAAACCAGGAAACCGTTCTCAAGGACTGGGTGTTTATTTCCATTTGCAGCTCTCTATTCTTCATGTTAGTGACTAACGTTACACGCAGATTGGATGCTGCCTCTCTGCCGCGGTCCCGACGTTAGCTACTGTATAGGCTAGCTATCTGTAGCATTGGTGTGGTCCCGATGTTAGCTACTGTATAGGCTAGCTATCTGTAGCATTGGTGTGGTCCCGATGTTAGCTACTGTATAGGCTAGCTATCTGTAGCATTGGTGTGGTCCCGACGTTAGCTACTGTATAGGCTAGCTATCTGTAGCATTGGTGTGGTCCCGACGTTAGCTACTGTATAGGCTAGCTATCTGTAGCATTGGTGTGGTCCCGACGTTAGCTACTGTATAGGCTAGCTATCTGTAGCATTGGTGTGGTCCCGACGTTAGCTACTGTATAGGCTAGCTATCTGTAGCATTGGTGTGGACCCGACGTTAGCTACTGTATAGGCTAGCTATCTGTAGCATTGGTGTGGTCCCGACGTTAGCTACTGTATAGGCTAGCTATCTGTAGCATTGGTGTGGTCCCGACGTTAGCTACTGTATAGGCTAGCTATCTGTAGCACTGGTGTGGTCCCGACGTTAGCTACTGTATAGGCTAGCTATCTGTAGCATTGGTGTGGTCCCGACGTTAGCTACTGTATAGGCTAGCTATCTGTAGCACTGGTGTGGTCCCGACGTTACCTACTGTATAGGCTAGCTATCTGTAGCATTGGTGTGGTCCCGACGTTAGCTACTGTATAAGCTAGCTATCAGTAGCATTGGTGTGGTCCCGACGTTAGCTACTGTATAGGCTAGCTATCTATTGTAGATGGCTGGCCTGTGGCTAGCGTCGGGACCACACCAACGTTATAGATAATCTGTGGCGTTGGTGTGGTCCCGACGTTAGCTATAGGCTAGCCCTCTATAACGTTGGTGTGGTCCCGAGTGTGGCGGAGAGAGGCAGCACTTAGTTTCCCCCAATGATGAACAATGATGATACAAGTTGTGATATTTTGCTACACTGCAACCGCGGTCTTTGAAAACCGGATTCCATGGTGAAGTTTTGCGCGCATCCCGGTTAGAGCAGAGCCAGCTACACCAGTGTTTACAGCAGAGCTGTCCCAAGTAGCGTTATATGAAAATGATTCTAACAAACTTTTGTTCGAAACGTATCGTCTGTGTTGAAGAGTGTTGTGATCGACTGATGATGTCTGTTGTCGCATTCCTGACCTGACGCTCAGAGTAAACCTGTAGCTGCGGCTACCAACTAACTCATGTGTGTTGTCAAGTTATTGTTATAAGGGACCCAGTCCCAACTATAACAGTCTGCATCCCCTTAACAATTGTTTGTATTGAGCCGTATTGTACCCATCTGCACTGTGTTAAATGACGTTTACATCCATTAATTCTACTACTAGCCCTAACGTTACTACATTATTACGTTAAGCATGTAAGCTAACAAAATCTGCAATCTTTTTGTGAGACTAAACTCCGCTCTTGGTGGTAAATTGTGTCGATGTTGGTTGTTTCATCAACAAATGAGGCAGAACACACAGTGAATGTACCCTTTTTTGTTTATTGCACGTTGTTCTAGCTGCAAACTGTAGATTTGTTTGGCTGTGAGTAGGGCTGCAACGATTAGTCGACATAATCGACGACGTTGATCATAAAAACTCGTCGACGCAGAATTTTTGCGTCGATGCGTCGTATCATATTTTTTTCTTTTTTTTCTTCTTTTTTTTCACTACCTATCTTTGTGAAAGTGGCTTCTTAGCTCTGGTCCAGCTGAAGACAAATCAGAGGAACAGATTGGACATTGAGCATGACCTCGGAGTTGCTTTGTCTACCATCACCCCAGACTTTGAGACTCTTGTCAGGAGCAAACAACATCCCCAGTTATCCCATTAGTTCCCTGGGATGTTAAGCTAAGAAGTCTGCTAAGAAGGATATATTATTTATTATTATTATTTTATTTCATTGTGTTTTTAGCCCTAGTTGCACTTTTGTTGCAACCCCAGTTATCCCATTAGTTCCCCCAAACTTACTGTCGGTCTGTTATGTTAAGCTAAGAAGTCTGCTAAGAACCCGAAAAAGGAGCCGCGCCCACAGGAAGCAGAGATGGAGGGTGTGACAGAAATAATCGTTAGATTAGTTGACTAATCGAAAAAATAATCGACAGATTAGTCGACTACCAAAATAATCGTTAGTTGCAGCCCTAGCTGTGAGCAAGGAGGGATGTTATTGTCCAGGCTTCAGGTCAGTTTCCGGTATTAACCCTAAACCCTTCTGGTTGGTTGAAATGGCCTTCATGTTTGAACTACATCGCCACCTACTGCTTTGGCATTGTACTACATGTTAGGGCTGTCTTAAATACTTCGAAGTAGGGCTGGGCGATATGACCAAAAACGTTATCGCGATAAAATTATAAAATTATTTTCATATAATTCGATATCGATAATTATCGTCGATATAATGTATGTCAAGTTTAATTAACTTATTATGCTGCTGCGAATGTCTCGAGTCGAGTTGATGTCGTCATCAGTCCGCGCACGTTAGAAGTTAGCCGACAAGCGGAATATCTCATGGCAATGTAATAAATATGACACTAAAATACTCTCTTCCGCCACAATATATTGAAACGACGTCCACTGTATACCCCACACTACTATGAACGTGGCCTCAGAATTCACAGCGCACACATACTCTGCACGTAAATATATAAAACGTCGCCGTGCAAGCTAGTTAGCCTAGCCAGCCTGTTGTCTTATTATGCTGCTGCGAATGTCTCGAGTCGAGTTGATGTCGTCATCAGTCCGCGCACGTTAGAAGTTAGCCGACAAGCGGAATATCTCATGGCAATGTAATAAATATGACACTAAAATACTCTCTTCCGCCACAATATATTGAAACGACGTCCACTGTATACCCCACACTACTATGAACGTGGCCTCAGAATTCACAGCGCACACATACTCTGCACGTAAATATATAAAACGTCGCCGTGCAAGCTAGTTAGCCTAGCAAGCCTTGTTGTTGAGTGAGTCCTACCTCTCTACCCAGAGGTGCAGCGCTGGGTCTCTTTCCTGGTCTCCTTCGCTCTCGGCCATCTCCTTCACCGATTGGTTGTTAGTGCGTGCTCATATCCAAGCTTGGAAAATCGATATATCGAAACTTTGCGACCACGTTTCATGTTTATTTCGAGGAAATAATTTATCGCGATAGTTATCGTTATCGTTTTATCGCCCAGCCCTACTTCGAACAGCCCTACTTCGAAGCTTCGAAGCTTCGTTCGATGGCACAAGCTTCGAACATTAAAAAAAAAAATCGAAGTTTAAAAAAAGAAAAAAAAAATTCACGTGTGTGTGTGTGTGTGTGTGCATGGGGCCATTGGGTGGGGCCGGGGGACAAATACACTGGAGGAAAGTAACCCAGCTCAGCACTGCCCAAATTATATCATCACTATTGCCTGTTTGAAGGATATCATCCTCAAACACATATACACCACCTACACGCCTATTCTCAGTCCTTGCCCCACAATGGTGGAATGAACTACCCACCCCAGTTAGGACAGCCAAATCCCATCCAATCTTTCGCCGTCGACTAAAGACGCACTTCTTCAACCATTATCTGAAAAAAAAAAAAAAAAAAAAAAATCTAACCCTAACTAACCTTACTGTCATGCACTTGTCCTAATAAACTAACCTACACTGTAACACGCAACACGTTGATGAATATTGTTACTCAGCTGATAGAGTTGTATCCTTCCTGATGACCTGTCGTACAGAACTTGTAAGTCGCTTTGGATAAAAGCGTCAGCTAAATGACTAAATGAAAATGTGAATGTAAATGCCTTGTAGAATTCCACACATAAGAAAGAAAGATACTGGGATGAATAAACAAAATAGGAAATAAAATGTAGAAATGCATGCAATACATAAATAAATATGAATCTCCATATATGAAATAGAACATTTAGATAAGGTGCTACTGAGATGTTTTGGTGAGTTTTGTTTTTTTGTGGAAGTAGCCCTTCTTAAAAATGCATGAACATTCACTGATAATTGGTCTGTAGTGGAGTCTACAAGGTCTACATTGCCGGACCATGTAGAATCCGGACCTTGTAGACCATAGGTGTCAAACTCACGGCCCGCGGGCCAAATCCGGCCCGCCACGTCATTTGATGTGGCCCCCCAAGAGCTCAGGTTAATACATATATATATATTTTTTTTACATTAATATTGGGTTAAAAAATAGCAGTGTTAAAATAATTGTGGGTTAATGCGTTAATAAAGCTTTAACTTTGACAGCCTTAGTTATTACACATTCTTACACATACATGTATGTTGAACATCTGAGGTAACAAAGGAAAAAAGCCAAAAGCACTTACTCCTCAGACATTCTTTGACAATTTTACAGCCCAAAATACAAAAAAGATCCAGGCGGAATAGGTAACAAAGGGTTGAAGAAATATTGTCTGAACTGTCAGATGCAAACTGGCTGTGTGACATAACCGAGCATCTCGCTCAATTGAATAAGAAGCTGTAGGGACGCAAACAAGTCCCACCCAAAACTTGACCAATATAGTTGTGAACTGAGACAAGTCAACCCTTATTTTGTTATTTTTGAGTACAGTTACAGTTGTGTGTTCATGCAGACACATAATAGCAATTTCATTACGAATTGAAAATGGGGGACCCTGATGTAAACAAGTCGAAAGTCTTTCTCTGGTCTGCATCCCCTTAACAATTGTGTGTATTGAGCTGTACTGTACTGTACCCATTCTGCAATCTGTTAATTAAAGTTAATTAAACTATCTTCCATTAGTTGGATGTATGGCCTCTGCAAGGTTGTGTGCAGCCATTTGTTTTTGTAACATCTGCTACATCTGTCCCACGTGTTCTTTGCAGCTCACAGTTGTTAGTTCTGCCCCTCTTGACTGTGACAAAAAGGTTTTGAACAAACTTAATGTCATAGCTTGTATTTGATGATATTCTTCTTTGTTATTTACTTGAATGGTTTGATCATTGATTGGTGGAGTAATATGGGGTTCTGATAAACTAAAATTATTTGTTAAAATAACATAAGCTTAGAGCCATATGAAATCCGTTTTATTTTTTTCCAAATTCCATTTTATTTTCTTCCAAATTCAGTTTTTTCCGTTTTAATATTTCAGAATTCTGTATTTTGCTTTGTACGCTCATTTTACCATCAGAAATAGTGTCTAATAAGTGGGAATGAATAAATGTCCACAATTTAATAAGATATAACAGTCCATTTAATAGGGCTGTCTTAAATACTTCGAAGCTTCGAAGCTTCGTTCGATGGGCATGGGATTCGAATATGAAAATAAAATTTGATTATTTAAAAAAAATAATAATAATTATATATATTTTTGCAAAATCAACTCTGCATCTCTTTGTTAACTACAACAAGCAATGCTGTTTGTTATTTAAGATGAGGTCGGACTCGGCACTGACAGATTTGTGTTCATTATGCTGCTTTTATAAAGCCTCAAATGACGGCTTACAATATTTCATGAAAGCAAAGTGTTTTGTTTGTCTAAGATTTGAAAAGGTTTAAACTTTACAGCACTGACAAAGTTGAACAAAGTGCTGTACAAGTCCCACAACATAAAAAAAAAAGTAAATTTTTTTTTTTTTATATATATATAGTTGATTCCATTTTTATTGCTCAATTCCGCGATTCCGTCCGCGATTCCGTGATCGCGGATTCCATATGGCTCTACATAAGCTAACATATATTTTTACATTTATGCAAATGAATATGCAATATGTATAACTTGAATAAGCTGATGTGGCCCTCTGTGAAAATGAGTTTGACACCCCTGTTGTAGACTGACATAATTCTGTGCATAATTTAGTCTACACAGGCCATATTTCAAATAATCAAAATCTTACTTCATTCATCTTAAACATTCTTGATTTGGGGGATTGGTAGTTCCCATGAAATCTGAAGTTGTTCAAACGACAACAGCGATCCACCTTGAATTAAATCACACTGTGTTGGCTGCGTCACAGTCACGAAAGGGGCTACTTAATTCATTAATCCAATCCACTTTATTTATAGAGCACATTTAAAAACACCAACGTTTACCAAAGTGCTGTACAAGTCCCACAACATAAGATAAGAAAAAAAATTAATTAAACAATTTTTTTAATTCGAAGCTTCGAATTAAAATCGAAGCTCGGCCCCGAAGCTTCGATTGCCAAAAAAAATTCCAAGTCAGCCCTACTACATGTATATGACGTCACTCGGTGCAGAGTTTAAACCAGAGTCGTGTGGACAGAGTTTTATTTTTTTGAATAATAAAAAAAAAAAAAAAAAAATGTCAAAAATAGGAAGTAGTTGTGCCAGTGTAGCCTAGTTCCCAACAGTCACGAAATACACTCCAAATACAACTCCAAAATGTTCCTGTAAACATGTTGTGACCGGTGTATTTACTAGGGCTGTCCCCGACTAAGGATTTGTATAGTCGACTTGTAGTCGCCGAAATTAACCGATAGTCGACTATTAGTAGACTATGGGGGAAAAAAATATGAGGAAAAAAAATAAGTATAATAAAAAAATAAAATAAATGTATCATTCCATTTGGCCTGTGGGGGTGCTTAATGTCTGAAGGAGTCGACGGAAGGCTTCTTGTTCTCTGCGAAAGCATGCAATTGGTCCACTGATGGATACATCTTGGTATTTGTTTAGTGCAGGGCTCCAGACTAACTTTTTACATTGGTTGCACCAGTGCGCCTAACTTTTTCATTTAGGTGCACCAGCACATAATTTAGGTGCACCCAAACATTTTCACCGCCCTCTTGCCGCTGCAATAATACATTTTAAGCGTTACCGTTACCTTTTTTGTCAGTTCCCATACACATTAGTAATTTCTTAATATCTTATGTAAATTATTGTAAACAGAAATAAAAGGTACAGATAAATGTTTTTTCTTTATTTAAATCACAAACAAGAAATTGTCATATGACACAGCAGGTCTTAAAGTTCAGACAAATGGCTTTCAAACTAATTGTCTCACAAAATTCCACTGGAGCTTAACAATTTAAATAAGATTGCAATAACCTCAATTGTTTAGAAGAAGGGAAAGAACGTGCTGTGCTTGACTTGGCAGCATAGACTCCTATGAAAAAATAACATTGTATTACAGTTAGAAAAGTCTAATCCTTCACCTTTTTATGTCTATTTTAACACATTCAGCTCAGCTCCAGTAGCCTAAATCCAGGTTGTATGTCTATTACTCATTATTATTATTATTATTACTCAACATTAAAACTGACAATTATATTGAAAAAATAAAACGTAATAATAACATATTCCATAGTTAGGGCCCTATATGCTTATTGAATCTATTTGAATAGCCTAATAACTATTTAAATGTGTTGCTTGTCTTATTTCTGCTTAAACTGGAGTTATTATATAATAACATTGCTGTACCTTTTGCATGTGCGTGCTCCACCTCGATGTGGCCAATTAGGATATTGATCGGTCTCCCGTTGCGCAATATGTGGCTGTAGACGAGCTTGCACGCCTTTGCAGAGACGTCTGTATCTCCGTCGATCATGAAGCTCATGTAGATGTTCTCCGCGATCTGAAGGGACGTCTTCTTTTTTAATGTGTCTGCAATCACTCCTATGAAGTGTCGTTGCTGTACGTCGGGTTGACGTTTAAGCAGTTTTTTTTTCATTAGGGTGATCTGCGATTTTAATTTAGTAAACGCCAGCTCTTCCTTTGCGATATTATAAGCAGTGTTGAATTTGATTTTCATTTCTTCCTCCTCGCTTTTTCTATTTGCCGCCGTCTAGCGCTGAAATGCTTCGTGGAGAGGCACTGCTGATGTGCTGGCAATGTGTTTTTTGGAGACACTATGCTTTTTTAATGTTTCTATTCTGAATGTTGATGATCTGACAGCAAACGCAGTACTGCCAGGCCAGCCATATTAGGACCACACTCCTTGCAATACATGCAAACCATACTGTTTGTCGCTTTATCGTAGCGGAGCCAGGGAAATTGAACCAGCCATTCCTTCCGAAAGGTATATATTTTGGTTTCAGGTTTCACAGTGGCGCAGTGGCGTCATTCAGTGAATAACGATCAGAGCCAATCAGAGGCAGATCAGGGCTGGTCTTTGCATAATGCACGTTAGAACCAATCAAAGGCAGAGATAAAAAAATAATAATAATAATTGGGAACGCACATGGGCCAGGAAAAAGACGCTACACACACATACACACACACACACATACACACACACAGCTACAGAATGACCCCCTTCACACACACACACACCCCCCCCCCACCCACCTACCTGCTGGGAGGTGCACCAGTGCGACAAGGGAAAACATCCAGTCGCACTGCGCTTATATTTGGTCTCAAAATGCGACCAAAACGGGCGCACCCTGGAATCCTGTAGTGTGTTCCTTAGATGGGTGAAATCCTCTTTCTGTGCCTGTTTTCTTAGGCAGTTAGCCTCTGGTATGCGTGCCATTAGCGTTAGCCACACTTCTAGGCCTCTTTGCTTTTGGAAAGAATGATAAAAAAAGAAAATAATTATAATCATAATTATTTTTTATTTGAATTTTTGCATTTGACTAAGAGGTTGGCAGTCGACTACGGCTCCTTTCGATCGATTAGTCGATTATTCGACTAATGGGGGTCAGCCCTAGTATTTACCATGTGGAGAAATAAAAAGATTTGACATTTTCGTTTTCTAAGCAGATATACTCGGATATATACTTTTTTTGCTGAACCACTGCTGCCTGGGCGCAGTGATTTCATCACTTCAAAAGCCCAGTTTGTATCCGTTCATTGACGGAACTTTGACTAATCAATGTAGCGGCAGCCTTATTTAGCGCATCGAGCGGACATACTGTTGCTGGTCTGGACTGGTCCTCTGAGCTCCTCTACAGTCTAACATACTGCTGCTGGTCTGGACTGGTCCTCTGAGCTCCTCTCCAGTCAAACATACTGCTGCTGGTCTGGACTGGTCCTCTGAGCTCCTCTCCAGTCAAACATACTGTTGCTGGTCTGGACTGGTCCTCTGAGCTCCTCTACAGTCTAACATACTGCTGCTGGTCTGGACTGGTCCTCTGAGCTCCTCTCCAGTCAAACATACTGCTGCTGCTGGTCTGGACTGGTCCTCTGAGCTCCTCCCCAGTCAAACATGCTGCTGCTGGTCTGGACTGGTCCTCTGAGCTCCTCTCCAGTCAAACATACTGCTGCTGGTCTGGACTGGTCCTCTGAGCTCCTCTCCAGTCAAACATACTGCTGCTGGTCTGGACTGGTCCTCTGAGCTCCTCTCCAGTCAAACATACTGCTGCTGGTCTGGACTGGTCCTCTGAGCTCCTCTCCAGTCTAACATACTGCTGCTGGTCTGGACTGGTCCTCTGAGCTCCTCTCCAGTCAAACATACTGCTGCTGGTCTGGACTGGTCCTCTGAGCTCCTCTCCAGTCAAACATACTGCTGGTGGTCTGGACTGGTCCTCTGAGCTCCTCTCCAGTCAAACATACTGCTGCTGGTCTGGACTGGTCCTCTGAGCTCTTCTCTCTCTATTCTCTGTGTCCTAGTTGATCTCTACTGAATCTTCTCTCTATTCTGTGTCCTAGTTGATCTCTACTGAATCCTCTCACTCTCACGTGTTCTAGTTGATCTCTACTGACTCTCCTCTCTCTCCTCTCCTCCTCAGAGAATAAAGAAAGCAACTCCAGTATGGCTGACGGGGAGATGAAGTCGGCCTCCCCCTCCTCCGCCTCCTCTCCCCCGGCCCTCTCGGCCCCTCCAGCCATGGTGCTCCAGGCTAACGCCACTGGGATGTCCCTGGACAACCCCCACCTGACCAACAGCCACCCTGCCAAGGCCAGTAGCGTGCCAAGTGAAGGTACTCTCTCACGGTCCTGGTGGTGCAGTATAGCGTGCCAAGTGAAGGTACTCTCTCACGGTCCTGGTGGTGCAGTATAGCGTGCCAAGTGAAGGTACTCTCTCATGGTCCTGGTGGTGCAGTATAGCGTGCCAAGTGAAGGTACTCTCTCATGGTCCTGGTGCAGTATAGTGTGCCAAGTGAAGGTACTCTCTCACGGTCCTGGTGGTGCAGTATAGCGTGCCAAGTGAAGGTACTCTCTTATGGTCCTGGTGCAGTATAGCGTGCCAAGTGAAGGTACTCTCTCACGGTCCTGGTGGTGCAGTATAGCGTGCCAAGTGAAGGTACTCTCTCATGGTCCTGGTGCAGTATAGCGTGCCAAGTGAAGGTACTCTCTCACGGTCCTGGTGGTGCAGTATAGCGTGCCAAGTGAAGGTACTCTCTCATGGTCCTGGTGGTGCAGTATAGCGTGCCAAGTGAAGGTACTCTCTCATGGTCCTGGTGCAGTATAGCGTGCCAAGTGAAGGTACTCTCTCATGGTCCTGGTGCAGTATAGTGTGCCAAGTGAAGGTACTCTCTCATGGTCCTGGTGGTGCAGTATAGCGTGCCAAGTGAAGGTACTCTCTCATGGTCCTGGTGCAGTATAGCGTGCCATGTGAAGGTACTCTCTCATGGTCCTGGTGCAGTATAGCGTGCCAAGTGAAGGTACTCTCTCATGGTCCTGGTGCAGTATAGCGTGCCAAGTGAAGGTACTCTCTCATGGTCCTGGTGCAGTATAGCGTGCCAAGTGAAGGTACTCTCTCATGGTCCTGGTGCAGTATAGCGTGCCAAGTGAAGGTACTCTCTCATGGTCCTGGTGCAGTATAGTGTGCCAAGTGAAGGTACTCTCTCACGGTCCTGGTGGTGCAGTATAGCGTGCCAAGTGAAGGTACTCTCTCATGGTCCTGGTGCAGTATAGCGTGCCAAGTGAAGGTACTCTCTCACGGTCCTGGTGGTGCAGTATAGCGTGCCAAGTGAAGGTACTCTCATGGTCCTGGTGCAGTATAGCGTGCCAAGTGAAGGTACTCTCTCACGGTCCTGGTGGTGCAGTATAGCGTGCCAAGTGAAGGTACTCTCTCACGGTCCTGGTGGTGCAGTATAGCGTGCCAAGTGAAGGTACTCTCTCACGGTCCTGGTGGTGCAGTATAGCGTGCCAAGTGAAGGTACTCTCTCACGGTCCTGGTGGTGCAGTATAGCGTGCCAAGTGAAGGTACTCTCTCATGGTCCTGGTGGTGCAGTATAGCGTGCCAAGTGAAGGTACTCTCTCATGGTCCTGGTGCAGTATAGCGTGCCAAGTGAAGGTACTCTCTCATGGTCCTGGTGGTGCAGTATAGCGTGCCAAGTGAAGGTACTCTCTCATGGTCCTGGTGCAGTATAGTGTGCCAGGTGAAGGTACTCTCTCATGGTCCTGGTGGTGCAGTATAGCGTGCCAAGTGAAGGTACTCTCTCATGGTCCTGGTGCAGTATAGCGTGCCAAGTGAAGGTACTCTCTCATGGTCCTGGTGCAGTATAGCGTGCCAAGTGAAGGTACTCTCTCATGGTCCTGGTGCAGTATAGCGTGCCAAGTGAAGGTACTCTCTCATGGTCCTGGTGCAGTATAGCGTGCCAAGTGAAGGTACTCTCTCATGGTCCTGGTGCAGTATAGCGTGCCAAGTGAAGGTACTCTCTCATGGTCCTGGTGGTGCAGTATAGCGTGCCAAGTGAAGGTACTCTCTCATGGTCCTGGTGCAGTATAGCGTGCCAAGTGAAGGTACTCTCTCACGGTCCTGGTGCAGTATAGCGTGCCAAGTGAAGGTACTCTCTCATGGTCCTGGTGGTGCAGTATAGCGTGCCAAGTGAAGGTACTCTCTCACGGTCCTGGTGGTGCAGTATAGCGTGCCAAGTGAAGGTACTCTCTCATGGTCCTGGTGGTGCAGTATAGCGTGCCAAGTGAAGGTACTCTCTCATGGTCCTGGTGCAGTATAGTGTGCCAAGTGAAGGTACTCTCTCATGGTCCTGGTGGTGCAGTATAGCGTGCCAAGTGAAGGTACTCTCTCATGGTCCTGGTGCAGTATAGCGTGCCAAGTGAAGGTACTCTCTCACGGTCCTGGTGGTGCAGTATAGCGTGCCAAGTGAAGGTACTCTCTCATGGTCCTGGTGCAGTATAGTGTGCCAAGTGAAGGTACTCTCTCACGGTCCTGGTGGTGCAGTATAGCGTGCCAAGTGAAGGTACTCTCTCATGGTCCTGGTGCAGTATAGCGTGCCAAGTGAAGGTACTCTCTCACGGTCCTGGTGGTGCAGTATAGCGTGCCAAGTGAAGGTACTCTCTCATGGTCCTGGTGCAGTATAGCGTGCCAAGTGAAGGTACTCTCTCATGGTCCTGGTGCAGTATAGCGTGCCAAGTGAAGGTACTCTCTCATGGTCCTGGTGCAGTATAGCGTGCCAAGTGAAGGTACTCTCTCATGGTCCTGGTGCAGTATAGCGTGCCAAGTGAAGGTACTCTCTCATGGTCCTGGTGCAGTATAGCGTGCCAAGTGAAGGTACTCTCTCATGGTCCTGGTGGTGCAGTATAGCGTGCCAAGTGAAGGTACTCTCTCATGGTCCTGGTGCAGTATAGCGTGCCAAGTGAAGGTACTCTCTCACGGTCCTGGTGCAGTATAGTGTGCCAAGTGAAGGTACTCTCTCATGGTCCTGGTGGTGCAGTATAGCGTGCCAAGTGAAGGTACTCTCTCACGGTCCTGGTGGTGCAGTATAGCGTGCCAAGTGAAGGTACTCTCTCATGGTCCTGGTGGTGCAGTATAGCGTGCCAAGTGAAGGTACTCTCTCACGGTCCTGGTGGTGCAGTATAGCGTGCCAAGTGAAGGTACTCTCTCACGGTCCTGGTGGTGCAGTATAGCGTGCCAAGTGAAGGTACTCTCTCATGGTCCTGGTGGTGCAGTATAGCGTGCCAAGTGAAGGTACTCTCTCATGGTCCTGGTGGTGCAGTATAGCGTGCCAAGTTAAGGTACTCTCTCACGGTCCTGGTGCAGTATAGCGTGCCAAGTGAAGGTACTCTCTCATGGTCCTGGTGCAGTATAGCGTGCCAAGTGAAGGTACTCTCTCATGGTCCTGGTGCAGTATAGCGTGCCAAGTGAAGGTACTCTCTCACGGTCCTGGTGGTGCAGTATAGCGTGCCAAGTGAAGGTACTCTCTCACGGTCCTGGTGGTGCAGTATAGCGTGCCAAGTGAAGGTACTCTCATGGTCCTGGTGCAGTATAGCGTGCCAAGTGAAGGTACTCTCTCATGGTCCTGGTGGTGCAGTATAGCGTGCCAAGTGAAGGTACTCTCTCATGGTCCTGGTGCAGTATAGCGTGCCAAGTGAAGGTACTCTCTCACGGTCCTGGTGGTGCAGTATAGCGTGCCAAGTGAAGGTACTCTCTCATGGTCCTGGTGGTGCAGTATAGCGTGCCAAGTGAAGGTACTCTCTCATGGTCCTGGTGCAGTATAGCGTGCCAAGTGAAGGTACTCTCTCATGGTCCTGGTGCAGTATAGCGTGCCAAGTGAAGGTACTCTCTCATGGTCCTGGTGCAGTATAGCGTGCCAAGTGAAGGTACTCTCTCACGGTCCTGGTGGTGCAGTATAGCGTGCCAAGTGAAGGTACTCTCTCATGGTCCTGGTGGTGCAGTATAGCGTGCCAAGTGAAGGTACTCTCTCATGGTCCTGGTGCAGTATAGCGTGCCAAGTGAAGGTACTCTCTCACGGTCCTGGTGGTGCAGTATAGCGTGCCAAGTGAAGGTACTCTCTCATGGTCCTGGTGCAGTATAGCGTGCCAAGTGAAGGTACTCTCTCACGGTCCTGGTGGTGCAGTATAGCGTGCCAAGTGAAGGTACTCTCTCATGGTCCTGGTGCAGTATAGCGTGCCAAGTGAAGGTACTCTCTCACGGTCCTGGTGGTGCAGTATAGCGTGCCAAGTGAAGGTACTCTCTCATGGTCCTGGTGCAGTATAGCGTGCCAAGTGAAGGTACTCTCTCACGGTCCTGGTGCAGTATAGCGTGCCAAGTGAAGGTACTCTCTCACGGTCCTGGTGGTGCAGTATAGCGTGCCAAGTGAAGGTACTCTCTCATGGTCCTGGTGCAGTATAGCGTGCCAAGTGAAGGTACTCTCTCACGGTCCTGGTGGTGCAGTATAGCGTGCCAAGTGAAGGTACTCTCTCATGGTCCTGGTGCAGTATAGTGTGCCAAGTGAAGGTACTCTCTCACGGTCCTGGTGGTGCAGTATAGCGTGCCAAGTGAAGGTACTCTCTCATGGTCCTGGTGCAGTATAGCGTGCCAAGTGAAGGTACTCTCTCACGGTCCTGGTGGTGCAGTATAGCGTGCCAAGTGAAGGTACTCTCTCATGGTCCTGGTGGTGCAGTATAGCGTGCCAAGTGAAGGTACTCTCTCATGGTCCTGGTGCAGTATAGCGTGCCAAGTGAAGGTACTCTCTCATGGTCCTGGTGGTGCAGTATAGCGTGCCAAGTGAAGGTACTCTCTCATGGTCCTGGTGCAGTATAGCGTGCCAAGTGAAGGTACTCTCTCATGGTCCTGGTGGTGCAGTATAGCGTGCCAAGTGAAGGTACTCTCTCATGGTCCTGGTGCAGTATAGTGTGCCAAGTGAAGGTACTCTCTCATGGTCCTGGTGGTGCAGTATAGCGTGCCAAGTGAAGGTACTCTCTCATGGTCCTGGTGGTGCAGTATAGCGTGCCAAGTGAAGGTACTCTCTCATGGTCCTGGTGGTGCAGTATAGCGTGCCAAGTGAAGGTACTCTCTCATGGTCCTGGTGGTGCAGTATAGCGTGCCAAGTGAAGGTACTCTCTCATGGTCCTGGTGCAGTATAGCGTGCCAAGTGAAGGTACTCTCTCACGGTCCTGGTGCAGTATAGCGTGCCAAGTGAAGGTACTCTCTCACGGTCCTGGTGGTGCAGTATAGCGTGCCAAGTGAAGGTACTCTCTCACGGTCCTGGTGGTGCAGTATAGCGTGCCAAGTGAAGGTACTCTCTCACGGTCCTGGTGGTGCAGTATAGCGTGCCAAGTGAAGGTACTCTCTCATGGTCCTGGTGCAGTATAGCGTGCCAAGTGAAGGTACTCTCTCATGGTCCTGGTGCAGTATAGCGTGCCAAGTGAAGGTACTCTCTCATGGTCCTGGTGCAGTATAGCGTGCCAAGTGAAGGTACTCTCTCATGGTCCTGGTGGTGCAGTATAGCGTGCCAAGTGAAGGTACTCTCTCATGGTCCTGGTGGTGCAGTATAGCGTGCCAAGTGAAGGTACTCTCTCATGGTCCTGGTGCAGTATAGCGTGCCAAGTGAAGGTACTCTCTCATGGTCCTGGTGGTGCAGTATAGCGTGCCAAGTGAAGGTACTCTCTCACGGTCCTGGTGCAGTATAGCGTGCCAAGTGAAGGTACTCTCTCACGGTCCTGGTGGTGCAGTATAGCGTGCCAAGTGAAGGTACTCTCTCACGGTCCTGGTGCAGTATAGCGTGCCAAGTGAAGGTACTCTCTCACGGTCCTGGTGGTGCAGTATAGCGTGCCAAGTGAAGGTACTCTCTCATGGTCCTGGTGGTGCAGTATAGCGTGCCAAGTGAAGGTACTCTCTCATGGTCCTGGTGGTGCAGTATAGCGTGCCAAGTTAAGGTACTCTCTCACGGTCCTGGTGCAGTATAGCGTGCCAAGTGAAGGTACTCTCTCATGGTCCTGGTGCAGTATAGCGTGCCAAGTGAAGGTACTCTCTCACGGTCCTGGTGCAGTATAGCGTGCCAAGTGAAGGTACTCTCTCATGGTCCTGGTGCAGTATAGCGTGCCAAGTGAAGGTACTCTCTCATGGTCCTGGTGGTGCAGTATAGCGTGCCAAGTGAAGGTACTCTCTCATGGTCCTGGTGCAGTATAGCGTGCCAAGTGAAGGTACTCTCTCACGGTCCTGGTGCAGTATAGCGTGCCAAGTGAAGGTACTCTCTCATGGTCCTGGTGGTGCAGTATAGCGTGCCAAGTGAAGGTACTCTCTCACGGTCCTGGTGGTGCAGTATAGCGTGCCAAGTGAAGGTACTCTCTCATGGTCCTGGTGGTGCAGTATAGCGTGCCAAGTGAAGGTACTCTCTCATGGTCCTGGTGCAGTATAGTGTGCCAAGTGAAGGTACTCTCTCATGGTCCTGGTGGTGCAGTATAGCGTGCCAAGTGAAGGTACTCTCTCATGGTCCTGGTGCAGTATAGCGTGCCAAGTGAAGGTACTCTCTCACGGTCCTGGTGGTGCAGTATAGCGTGCCAAGTGAAGGTACTCTCTCATGGTCCTGGTGCAGTATAGTGTGCCAAGTGAAGGTACTCTCTCACGGTCCTGGTGGTGCAGTATAGCGTGCCAAGTGAAGGTACTCTCTCATGGTCCTGGTGCAGTATAGCGTGCCAAGTGAAGGTACTCTCTCACGGTCCTGGTGGTGCAGTATAGCGTGCCAAGTGAAGGTACTCTCTCATGGTCCTGGTGCAGTATAGCGTGCCAAGTGAAGGTACTCTCTCATGGTCCTGGTGCAGTATAGCGTGCCAAGTGAAGGTACTCTCTCATGGTCCTGGTGCAGTATAGCGTGCCAAGTGAAGGTACTCTCTCATGGTCCTGGTGCAGTATAGCGTGCCAAGTGAAGGTACTCTCTCATGGTCCTGGTGCAGTATAGCGTGCCAAGTGAAGGTACTCTCTCATGGTCCTGGTGGTGCAGTATAGCGTGCCAAGTGAAGGTACTCTCTCACGGTCCTGGTGCAGTATAGCGTGCCAAGTGAAGGTACTCTCTCATGGTCCTGGTGGTGCAGTATAGCGTGCCAAGTGAAGGTACTCTCTCATGGTCCTGGTGCAGTATAGCGTGCCAAGTGAAGGTACTCTCTCATGGTCCTGGTGGTGCAGTATAGCGTGCCAAGTGAAGGTACTCTCTCATGGTCCTGGTGCAGTATAGCGTGCCAAGTGAAGGTACTCTCTCATGGTCCTGGTGGTGCAGTATAGCGTGCCAAGTGAAGGTACTCTCTCATGGTCCTGGTGCAGTATAGTGTGCCAAGTGAAGGTACTCTCTCATGGTCCTGGTGGTGCAGTATAGCGTGCCAAGTGAAGGTACTCTCTCATGGTCCTGGTGGTGCAGTATAGCGTGCCAAGTGAAGGTACTCTCTCATGGTCCTGGTGGTGCAGTATAGCGTGCCAAGTGAAGGTACTCTCTCATGGTCCTGGTGGTGCAGTATAGCGTGCCAAGTGAAGGTACTCTCTCATGGTCCTGGTGCAGTATAGCGTGCCAAGTGAAGGTACTCTCTCACGGTCCTGGTGCAGTATAGCGTGCCAAGTGAAGGTACTCTCTCACGGTCCTGGTGGTGCAGTATAGCGTGCCAAGTGAAGGTACTCTCTCACGGTCCTGGTGGTGCAGTATAGCGTGCCAAGTGAAGGTACTCTCTCACGGTCCTGGTGGTGCAGTATAGCGTGCCAAGTGAAGGTACTCTCTCATGGTCCTGGTGCAGTATAGCGTGCCAAGTGAAGGTACTCTCTCATGGTCCTGGTGCAGTATAGCGTGCCAAGTGAAGGTACTCTCTCATGGTCCTGGTGCAGTATAGCGTGCCAAGTGAAGGTACTCTCTCATGGTCCTGGTGGTGCAGTATAGCGTGCCAAGTGAAGGTACTCTCTCATGGTCCTGGTGGTGCAGTATAGCGTGCCAAGTGAAGGTACTCTCTCATGGTCCTGGTGCAGTATAGCGTGCCAAGTGAAGGTACTCTCTCATGGTCCTGGTGGTGCAGTATAGCGTGCCAAGTGAAGGTACTCTCTCACGGTCCTGGTGCAGTATAGCGTGCCAAGTGAAGGTACTCTCTCACGGTCCTGGTGGTGCAGTATAGCGTGCCAAGTGAAGGTACTCTCTCACGGTCCTGGTGCAGTATAGCGTGCCAAGTGAAGGTACTCTCTCACGGTCCTGGTGGTGCAGTATAGCGTGCCAAGTGAAGGTACTCTCTCATGGTCCTGGTGGTGCAGTATAGCGTGCCAAGTGAAGGTACTCTCTCATGGTCCTGGTGGTGCAGTATAGCGTGCCAAGTTAAGGTACTCTCTCACGGTCCTGGTGCAGTATAGCGTGCCAAGTGAAGGTACTCTCTCATGGTCCTGGTGCAGTATAGCGTGCCAAGTGAAGGTACTCTCTCACGGTCCTGGTGCAGTATAGCGTGCCAAGTGAAGGTACTCTCTCATGGTCCTGGTGCAGTATAGCGTGCCAAGTGAAGGTACTCTCTCATGGTCCTGGTGGTGCAGTATAGCGTGCCAAGTGAAGGTACTCTCTCATGGTCCTGGTGCAGTATAGCGTGCCAAGTGAAGGTACTCTCTCACGGTCCTGGTGCAGTATAGCGTGCCAAGTGAAGGTACTCTCTCATGGTCCTGGTGGTGCAGTATAGCGTGCCAAGTGAAGGTACTCTCTCACGGTCCTGGTGGTGCAGTATAGCGTGCCAAGTGAAGGTACTCTCTCATGGTCCTGGTGGTGCAGTATAGCGTGCCAAGTGAAGGTACTCTCTCATGGTCCTGGTGCAGTATAGTGTGCCAAGTGAAGGTACTCTCTCATGGTCCTGGTGGTGCAGTATAGCGTGCCAAGTGAAGGTACTCTCTCATGGTCCTGGTGCAGTATAGCGTGCCAAGTGAAGGTACTCTCTCACGGTCCTGGTGGTGCAGTATAGCGTGCCAAGTGAAGGTACTCTCTCATGGTCCTGGTGCAGTATAGTGTGCCAAGTGAAGGTACTCTCTCACGGTCCTGGTGGTGCAGTATAGCGTGCCAAGTGAAGGTACTCTCTCATGGTCCTGGTGCAGTATAGCGTGCCAAGTGAAGGTACTCTCTCACGGTCCTGGTGGTGCAGTATAGCGTGCCAAGTGAAGGTACTCTCTCATGGTCCTGGTGCAGTATAGCGTGCCAAGTGAAGGTACTCTCTCATGGTCCTGGTGCAGTATAGCGTGCCAAGTGAAGGTACTCTCTCATGGTCCTGGTGCAGTATAGCGTGCCAAGTGAAGGTACTCTCTCATGGTCCTGGTGCAGTATAGCGTGCCAAGTGAAGGTACTCTCTCATGGTCCTGGTGCAGTATAGCGTGCCAAGTGAAGGTACTCTCTCATGGTCCTGGTGGTGCAGTATAGCGTGCCAAGTGAAGGTACTCTCTCACGGTCCTGGTGCAGTATAGCGTGCCAAGTGAAGGTACTCTCTCATGGTCCTGGTGGTGCAGTATAGCGTGCCAAGTGAAGGTACTCTCTCATGGTCCTGGTGCAGTATAGCGTGCCAAGTGAAGGTACTCTCTCATGGTCCGTGGTGGTGCAGTATAGCGTGCCAAGTGAAGGTACTCTCTCATGGTCCTGGTGCAGTATAGCGTGCCAAGTGAAGGTACTCTCTCATGGTCCTGGTGGTGCAGTATAGCGTGCCAAGTGAAGGTACTCTCTCATGGTCCTGGTGCAGTATAGTGTGCCAAGTGAAGGTACTCTCTCATGGTCCTGGTGGTGCAGTATAGCGTGCCAAGTGAAGGTACTCTCTCATGGTCCTGGTGGTGCAGTATAGCGTGCCAAGTGAAGGTACTCTCTCATGGTCCTGGTGGTGCAGTATAGCGTGCCAAGTGAAGGTACTCTCTCATGGTCCTGGTGGTGCAGTATAGCGTGCCAAGTGAAGGTACTCTCTCATGGTCCTGGTGCAGTATAGCGTGCCAAGTGAAGGTACTCTCTCACGGTCCTGGTGCAGTATAGCGTGCCAAGTGAAGGTACTCTCTCACGGTCCTGGTGGTGCAGTATAGCGTGCCAAGTGAAGGTACTCTCTCACGGTCCTGGTGGTGCAGTATAGCGTGCCAAGTGAAGGTACTCTCTCACGGTCCTGGTGGTGCAGTATAGCGTGCCAAGTGAAGGTACTCTCTCATGGTCCTGGTGCAGTATAGCGTGCCAAGTGAAGGTACTCTCTCATGGTCCTGGTGCAGTATAGCGTGCCAAGTGAAGGTACTCTCTCATGGTCCTGGTGCAGTATAGCGTGCCAAGTGAAGGTACTCTCTCATGGTCCTGGTGGTGCAGTATAGCGTGCCAAGTGAAGGTACTCTCTCATGGTCCTGGTGGTGCAGTATAGCGTGCCAAGTGAAGGTACTCTCTCATGGTCCTGGTGCAGTATAGCGTGCCAAGTGAAGGTACTCTCTCATGGTCCTGGTGGTGCAGTATAGCGTGCCAAGTGAAGGTACTCTCTCACGGTCCTGGTGCAGTATAGCGTGCCAAGTGAAGGTACTCTCTCACGGTCCTGGTGGTGCAGTATAGCGTGCCAAGTGAAGGTACTCTCTCACGGTCCTGGTGCAGTATAGCGTGCCAAGTGAAGGTACTCTCTCACGGTCCTGGTGGTGCAGTATAGCGTGCCAAGTGAAGGTACTCTCTCATGGTCCTGGTGGTGCAGTATAGCGTGCCAAGTGAAGGTACTCTCTCATGGTCCTGGTGGTGCAGTATAGCGTGCCAAGTTAAGGTACTCTCTCACGGTCCTGGTGCAGTATAGCGTGCCAAGTGAAGGTACTCTCTCATGGTCCTGGTGCAGTATAGCGTGCCAAGTGAAGGTACTCTCTCACGGTCCTGGTGCAGTATAGCGTGCCAAGTGAAGGTACTCTCTCACGGTCCTGGTGGTGCAGTATAGCGTGCCAAGTGAAGGTACTCTCTCACGGTCCTGGTGGTGCAGTATAGCGTGCCAAGTGAAGGTACTCTCTCATGGTCCTGGTGGTGCAGTATAGCGTGCCAAGTGAAGGTACTCTCATGGTCCTGGTGCAGTATAGCGTGCCAAGTGAAGGTACTCTCTCACGGTCCTGGTGGTGCAGTATAGCGTGCCAAGTGAAGGTACTCTCTCATGGTCCTGGTGGTGCAGTATAGCGTGCCAAGTGAAGGTACTCTCTCATGGTCCTGGTGCAGTATAGCGTGCCAAGTGAAGGTACTCTCTCATGGTCCTGGTGGTGCAGTATAGCGTGCCAAGTGAAGGTACTCTCTCATGGTCCTGGTGGTGCAGTATAGCGTGCCAAGTGAAGGTACTCTCTCATGGTCCTGGTGCAGTATAGCGTGCCAAGTGAAGGTACTCTCTCATGGTCCTGGTGCAGTATAGCGTGCCAAGCAGGGTTTCCGTTAGAAAAAATTGTTGCCGGTCTCAGGGTCCGGTAGATTTTTATCTACCAGTCAAATGAGAGAAATTCCGGTCAGAGTTTATTGAGCTTAAAAACAACAGGCTATATAAAGAATGACATCCTCAAGGCATGTAGATTTATAATATTTTAACTTAAAGCTAGGCTACTTTTGCGTATACAGTCATTATATTCCAAATAAAATAAGTCCAGAGACTCCGTGCTGCTGCCGACTTTAAATCAAATAGACCTGTGTCTGTGGGCAGTCGGCCCGACATTAATAAACAGCAGTCTGTTATAATCACATTTATGAGCTAACGAATTCCGTTATATTGGACATTTGTATTAATTATATCAAGCGAAGAACTGAGAAATTTGGCAGAGAGACGGCAACATTATCGTGGGTTTGCGTGATGTATATCTCCACCTAGTCCCAACGACTTGGTGCTGGTCATAATGTCCGGTGAAAACAACTCCCTCCAAGCACAACTTGACCACCCGAACCGTACCAAAACAGGCCAAAATTAAATAGCCCATGCGACGAACGATTCATTACATTCGTTTCATCGTTGCTCCACCAAGCAGCCGGTCCAACAATATCAGCGCGAGCGCCGCAGTTAGTTTGCAAGAAGCATCCAGCTGCAGACCCGCAGAGCAGCTTTCCAGGTCTGGGGACCGCACTGTGCCAGCAAAGCTGGTGGGTTCTGTGGGTCTGCAGCTGCATGCCTTCCGCAAATCCAGCAGCAAGCTCTCGCTGAGCGAAGCAACGACAACAAACGCAATGATTGTTTCGTTCATCGCATAGGCCACCCAACTCCAGCCCATCCAAATACAATTCAAATAATCAAACTGTGCCCAGAGGGAACTATTTTCACCGGACACTATGACCGGAGAGATTAAATTTGTCGGACTTCAACAGATTTTGCCAGTCAAATACCGGTAATTACCGGCTAACGGAAACGCTGGTGCCAAGTGAAGGTACTCTCTCACGGTCCTGGTGCAGTATAGTGTGCCAAGTGAAGGTACTCTCTCATGGTCCTGGTGGTGCAGTATAGCGTGCCAAGTGAAGGTACTCTCTCATGGTCCTGGTGCAGTATAGCGTGCCAAGTGAAGGTACTCTCTCACGGTCCTGGTGGTGCAGTATAGCGTGCCAAGTGAAGGTACTCTCTCACGGTCCTGGTGGTGCAGTATAGCGTGCCAAGTGAAGGTACTCTCTCATGGTCCTGGTGGTGCAGTATAGCGTGCCAAGTGAAGGTACTCTCTCACGGTCCTGGTGGTGCAGTATAGCGTGCCAAGTGAAGGTACTCTCTCACGGTCCTGGTGGTGCAGTATAGCGTGCCAAGTGAAGGTATGCACTTCCTGGCTTCTCTCAGACTGTAGAATATGTCCTCTAGGTCTGGGGGACGTGGTCAAAATATGGTATCACAATGTTCGATAACACCTAAATCAATGCACCGACACCTTTTTTTTCTCTCTCATTGGGGCCATAATTTGCAGTTGGAAAAAAGGTTGTATATTGTGAAATTGCAGTATTGTGACTCTAGTATTGTGATAATATTGTATCTTCTGATCAGACATGCAGCGTTAGCATTAGTCATGTGACAGGAATTGTGAGAGGTGGAAATCGCACTTGCACTAAATTGAGAACCTTTCAGTGCCACCTGTTGTTTCTTTGTTTACTAAATGTCTTTGTTATTGTTGTTGTCAGACGCAGTAGGGGGCGCTAAGAACCACCTGAGCCCAATCAACTCCACCATCACCACCTCCTCGACGCTGCTCGCCCCCCCTCCCTCCTCTGCTGCTCCTCTCCTCCCTCTGTCTGGTGGTGGAGACACCGAGGACGACGAGGGCATGAAGCACCTGCAGCAGGTACGAACTAACGTTACCCAGGCAGTGTTGCAGTCAAATCAACAGGTAGGGACTAACGTTGCCCAGCCAGTGTTACAGTCAAATCAACAGGTAGAGACTAACGTTACCCAGGCAGTGTTAGTCAAATCAACAGGTAGAGACTAACGTTACCCAGGCAGTGTTACAATCAAATCAACAGGTAGGGACTAACGTTACCCAGGCCGTGTTACAGTCAAATCAACAGGTAGAGACTAACGTTGCCCAGCCAGTGTTACAGTCAAATCAACAGGTAGAGACTAACGTTGCCCAGCCAGTGTTACAGTCAAATCAACAGGTAGAGACTAACGTTACCCAGGCTGTGTTACAGTCAAATCAACAGGTAGGGACTAACGTTACCCAGCCAGTGTTACAGTCAAATCAACAGGTAGAGACTAACGTTACCCAGGCAGTGTTACAGTCAAATCAACAGGTAGGAACTAACGTTACCCAGGCAGTGTTAAAGTCAAATCAACAGGTAGGAACTAACGTTACCCAGGCAGTGTTACAGTCAAATCAACAGGTAGGAACTAACGTTACCCAGGCCGTGTTACAGTCAAATCAACAGGTAGGAACTAACGTTACCCAGGCAGTGTTACAGTCAAATCAACAGGTAGGAACTAACGTTACCCAGGCAGTGTTACAGTCAAATCAACAGGTAGGGACTAACGTTACCCAGCCAGTGTTACAGTCAAATCAACAGGTAGAGACTAATGTTACCCAGGCAGTGTTACAGTCAAATCAACAGGTAGGAACTAACGTTACCCAGGCAGTGTTAGTCAAATCAACAGGTAGGAACTAACGTTACCCAGGCAGTGTTACAGTCAAATCAACATGTAGGAACTAACGTTACCCAGGCAGTGTTACAGTCAAATCAACAGGTAGGAACCAACGTTACCCAGGCAGTGTTGCAGTCAAATCAACAGGTAGGAACTAACGTTACCCAGGCAGTGTTACAGTCAAATCAACAGGTAGGGACTAACGTTACCCAGGCAGTGTTACAGTCAAATCAACAGGTAGGAACTAAAGTTACCCAGGCAGTGTTACAGTCAAATCAACAGGTAGGAACTAACGTTACCCAGGCAGTGATGTAGGAACTAACGTTACCCAGGCAGTGATGTAGGAACTAACGTTACCCAGTAAGTGATGTAGGAACTAACATTACCCAGGCAGTGTTACAGTCAAATGAACAGGTAGGAACTAATGTTACCCAGGCAGTGATGCAGTCAAATGAACAGGTAGGAACTAATGTTACCCAGGAAGTGATAGTCAAATCAACAGGTAGCAGTCAAAGGGGCAGGGTAATAATAGAAAGACATACATATAGGCAATACAATTTGATCTGAATCTGAAAATATGAGAAAAAACAGTGTAAACAAAGGTGCAGATGAGTTGCCCTATGGGTTATATTATTATGTTACAACAATAGATATAGGCAATAAAGAATCTGTGTCTCTCTGTGTGTGTGTGTATCTCTGTCTGTGTGTGTGTGTCTCTCTGTGTGTGTGTGCAGGAGGCGGAGAAGATGGTGGCCTCCCTGCAGGACACCTCTCTGGAGGAGGAGTGCTTCACGCAGGCCCTGCAGCAGGAGAGCAGGAACACAGCTGCAGCGCTGCCCCTGTCCCACGAGGCGGCCATGAAGTGGTTCTATAAAGACCCCCAGGGGGAGATCCAGGGTACACACATACACACACACACACACACACACACACACACACACACACACACACACACACACACAGTGACATGGACATACACACACACATACATACACACACACACATACATAGACATACATAAAGTGCATTGCCTCCTCAACTCCTCTCCTAACCTCTCCTCTTTGCTCCTCTCCTCAACTCCTCTCTTCTCCCATTACCTCTCCTCTACTCCTATCCTAACTTTTGCTCCTCATCACCTGCTCTCCTCTCCTCTCCTCCTCTCTCCTAACCTCCCCTCTCCTCCTCTCCTCTCCGCTCCTCTCTCCTAACCTCACCTCTCTCCTCTCCTCCTCTCCGCTCCTCTCCTCTCTCCTAACCTCACTCTCTCCTCTCCTCCTCTCTGCTCCTTTCCTCCTCAAGTTTCAAGTTTCTTTAATAGTTGTCATACAGAAGTACAGAATACTTTTATACAAAATGCTTCTTACTGTTATGCTCCAGAGACTGTGCAAGACAATATAAGTATGAAATAAAATAACATAGTATAGCATGTAAATTAGAAGTAAAAAAGTAAGTAAAAAAACTTCTCTCCTCTGCTCCTCTCCTCTCCTAACCTCTCCTCTCCTCCTAACCTCACCTCTCCTCCTCTCTGCTCCTCCTTTCGCCTAACCTCACCTCTCTCTCCTCTCTCCTCTCCTCTCTCCTAACCTCACCTCTCTCTCCTCTCCTCTCTCCTCTCCTCTCTCCTAACCTCACCTCTCTCCTAACCTCACCTCTCTCCTAACCTCACCTCTCTCCCCTCCTCTCTCCTCTCCTCTCCTCTCTCATAACCTCACCTCTCTCCTAACCTCATCTCTCATCTCCTCTCCCCTCCTCAGGCCCCTTCACCACGGTGGAGATGTGTGAGTGGTTCCAGGCCGGTTACTTCACCATGACCCTGCTGGTGAAGCGGGGCTGCGATGAGGGCTTCCAGCCCCTGGGCGACGTCATCAAGATGTGGGGGCGCGTGCCCTTCGCCCCGGGGCCCTCTCCGCCGCCCCTGCTGGTGAGACAGCCACCACCCCCGCAGCGCCCGCAGCCTGCCCGGGGGTCCTCCGGGACTGTGAGTCCGAGCTCAGCCAACCACACACACACACACAACATCAGGGTATCTGTGGGGTCTTGAGAAGTCTTTACTGTAAAAGGTATTAAAAAGTCTTACATTTAATTTGCACAGGTATTACAAAATGTTTTTGTATTTAAGTTTTGCGGGGCTACCGGCAGCTTGGTGTACCTGGTGAGAGCTTGTATGGAACAAACGAGAATTTAAATAGGCAGCCGTTGGTATGGTTATGAAATTGGTATTCCATTTAGCTCTAAATGGTATTAAAAAGGTCTTAAAAAGTCTTAGATTTTACTTGAAACCTGCAGATACCCTGAATATATACATGCATACCTGTTGAGTGAGGGGGTACGTAGGAGAGACGAGAAGACTGGAGATGGAACAGGAGAATCGTAAAAGCCTATTGATCATATTCACACAGTGGCCATTTTGGTGGGAACAGGGTGGAAGGGAGTCCCAACCTGAGCAAAATGTGAACCACACATGAGCAACATGGTCAATTGTTTTTTGAGTCCAAAAAAAGAAAGATGGGAACCCATTTCAATCAACAAGTAATGGTAGTTTAATGCACACAGAAGGTAATGGTAGTTTAATGCACACATAAGGTAATGGTAGTTTAATGCACACAGAAAGTAATGGTAGTTTAATGCACACAGAAAGTAATGGTAGTTTAATGCACACAGAGAGTAATGGTAGTTTAATGCACACAGAGAGTAATGGTAGTTTAATGCACACGAGAGTAATGGTAGTTTAATGCACACAGAAAGTAATGGTAGTTTAATGCACACAGAGAGTAATGGTATTTTAATGCACACAGAAAGTAATGGTAGTTTAATGCACACAGAAAGTAATGATAGTTTAATGCACACAGAGAGTAATGGTAGTTTATGCAGGGGTTCCCAAAGTGGGGGCCGCGAGCCGCGGCGGGGGGGGGGGGGGGGGGGGGGGGGGGGGGTCGCCAGATGATTTTTTAAAATTTTATGCAGTCAGGCCACTGAACTTAGAAGCAGGCCAGGCCAGTGTTTCTAGTTGCAGCAGCGCAATAGTTAGATAACCTAGGTGGGGAACAACCAGGAGATCACTGCAACTCACACAAGTTGGAGAACTATCTCTCTCTCTCTCTCTCTCTCTCTCTCTTGCTCTCACACACACAAAGGGAGCCGCATGTGATTGGTGGAGGCGGGACCCTTACAAAAAACTGTTGTTGCTAATCATTGACACTTGCTAGCCTGTAATAATCCCCCCCAGAAAAATCTACTTTGCATTTGATATATTGCAAATATATGCCATCACAACACACTGGCATTTAAAGGGTTAGAATTATAAAATGAATATGTGGTGTTATGATCAGGGCTGAAGTTGAATAAAAGATTGTATTATTTTTAATCTATAAAAGAAGCAGTGAAGCCAGACCAGCACTCTCGGGTTCAAAATTTAATGGCAGCCTGAAACAAACATGTTTCGGAATTACATATTCCTTCGTCAGTGTTATAGCTTGCTAGTGTTAAAGCTATACAAGCTATAACACTGACGAAGGAATATGTAATTCCGAAACATGTTTGTTTCAGGCTGCCATTAAATTTTGAACCTGAGAGTGCTGGTCTGGCTTCACTGCTTCTTTTATATAATACTTAATGGGATTTCAGCACCCAGTGTCGTATCTTGAGAGCGCGGTCTAACTTGACATTATTTTTAATCTGACATTACAAAAAAACTGAAAATCCATCAAAATCAGTGTTGTTGCTAATCATATATATGCTAGCCTGTTTTTTAACAATAATTTGTGATGCCATCACAAACACTGGCATTTAACCCTTTCTCTGCCACGCTTATGTACATCCTTATACCATCCTCTGCCAGCTCTTATTTGTCTATGGAGAAGTTCCCCTTCTTTGCAGGGCTATAACTTTTTAAATTGTATTGCTAAATTGACATTACTATGGCCCATTCAACTTCAATTATCTATCGTTAGCAACGTTCTACTTTTTCATTCACATATTCATACTAAAATACGGTCTAAAGTATAAATATGTTTTTATCGTTTTCTGCAGCATTCTGCAGAACGTGATTTATAGCCCTAAATGCATTATATTGATGATCAAATACAGTTTGATAGCGATCGGCGCCAGATAAAAAATTTCAAATGTACGTGCTTCTAGAAGTTACTACTAATCATCTGATGTTGACCGGATGGGGGGGGGTCGTTTATAATTTCGTGGCCAATGTTAGATGATTCATGTAGTGTGGGTGATATGATCATCAGAGCAGTTTGTATCGAACACTGTAATAATAAACGCTGAAACTTACCCCAGTCTCCTCGGGCCGTTGGGCGATGCGCGTGGAGCAAAAAGATTGCTATTATGGGATGTTGAAATATGCGATCCATTTCCAGGTTGTATAATAGTATATACGTCCAAATCATGTTGTTTATCGAGTTATTGACAACGGATCGCTATCCATTGTGTCGAGCTCGAGTCCCGGGAGCTATAGCGAGTGGTTGGACCGAATTTGGATGAGCACCAGTTTCCGGTTTGCTGTTTGGGCGATCCGCCGATCCGCCACCAGATGGCGCTCTTGAACCGTTGGAGAGTTGAGAGGAGATCAACAGTAGATCTCAAGTCTCCGCGGGAGAAATATGATTGCAATCACAGATTTTTGAAATATTGATCTCAATGACGTGTTACGGCGTCATTGGCAGATTAAGCATGGCGAGCAATGACGTGTTACGGCGTCCTTGGCGATTAAAGGGTACAAATAAAAAAAATCCTGCACCAGAATGCAGGAAATGAAGTCTTTGTAACAAGAAATTTCCTGGTGGGGGACCCCCTGCTTAAAAAGTGGCCTGACTGGGGCTATATTTTGCACTATATTTCCTGGCCTGAATGATTTCCCCAGTCCGGCCCTGGTTAAAAGCCTCCAATGCTTATTAGTGTGTGTGCGTTTGAACGTGTGCATGTTTCAACCATACATTTCCATTTATTAAATGTTTTCTTTTTTTTTATTTAATTATTATTTTTTTTTTTGCCTCCCATAATAGTGGGGGTCGCGGCTCTCTGACACCGTTATTTGGGGGTCGCCGCCTGAAAAGTTTGGGAACCCCTGGTTTAATGCACACAGAGTAATGGTAGTATAATGCACACAGAACCTAATGGTAGTTTAATGCACACTGAAAGTAATGGTAGTATAATGCACACAGAAAGGCATCAAAACATGCCTCGCTGCATTCCTCACTGTGTCCTGCTGCCTTTTATTATTTGTGCACTATCTGAGCAGAGGTATTATCTTTCATTTCTGCATTCAATTGACTTCCTGTCTTTACCTTTTCTGGCGCCCATTTTGGCTCTTTTAGAAACCCCTGTTCTTCTCTCAAAATGTCAGTGTGTGTGCGGCTAAGTGGCGCAGTGGGCAAGGCGCTCGCCACTAACGCAGGAGATGCTGGGTTCGAGCCCAGCTCTCTGTGTTGCTACCAGCTTGGCTGGTCGTTCATACTAACACAATTGGCAGTGTTAGGGGTGGGAAAGCTGGTGGGTGGGGATCGGACGTTGTGGACAGTGACTCCTACAGGTCGGTTGGTGCGCCTGTACAGCAGAATCAGGAAGCGACGGGGGCAGCGTGAGCCTCCCACGCGTTACTCCTCGCCGCTCAGAGATCAGGTGTGCGTGGAGCAAAAATATTCCTATTATGGGATGTTGAAATATGCGATCCATCTCCAGGTTGTATAATAGTATATACGTCCAAATCATGTTGTTTATCGAGTTATTGGTAACGGATTGCTATCCATTGTGTCTAGCTCGAGTCCCGGGACTATTAGCGAGTGATCGGACCGAATTGGAATGAGCACCAGCTTCCGTTTCCGGTTTGGGCGATCCGCCGATCGGCCACCAGATGGCGCTCTTGAACCGTTGGAGAGTTGAGAGGGGATCAACAGTAGATCTCAAGTCTCCGCGGGAGAAATATGATTGCGATCACAGATTTTTGAAATATTGATCTCAATGACGTGTTACGCCGTCATTGGCAGAATTAGCATGGCGGGGAATGACTAGTTTAGGCGTCCTTGGCGGGGAAAGTGTTAATGAAATATGAATTTAGGAATTGTATTCAATAGATCGTGAATTTCGACCGGAAACGCATCCGAGCGGCCATTTAGCTGTAGTCATTATGACGAAGGAAAGACACTGCTTTCAATGAGCGTTGACATTTCGAAAAACCACATCTCCTAGGGTTCTCCAGCTTTCTGGAAACAAATGCCTTCCTGATTATAATTTATTTCTCTTATTTCTTTGGATTTTATACCACAAAACTGAACGTTATTGGCATAGTTTGGAGTGCAGTTAGTTTGTCTCCCTTCTGTGAACATTTAGCAACCATCCATGTTACAAATGGATTCAAAATGGCGGACCTGTCGCAAAAATATAAAGCTGACTGTAAATACAGTAGATTTCATTCTCTGTTCTTGCTGCACGCCTGGTGATACTAAATCCAAATTGTAACTCTGTCATTGGAACAAGTAGATTTGGCCCGATCCATAGATGTGCTACATGGCTATAATAAGGTCATTTATAGGCCTCATATTCTATATTCTATAATAATATTTCAAATTGCATGGGTCCGGATGGCAGAATTCAGTACTGTATCTACAAAACCTTCTGTTTAATCATCTTCCCTTTATTAATTTCCTTAGATTTATTTGTACACATGATCTCAAGAAGGTACTGAACGAGATCAGTGGCAGTTTTTCATGTCTGGTCATTTTTAGCATGGTGTTATTCACTGTCAAAGATGCAAAGAAAAATCACAATTCATATTCTCCTTTGTTTCATCACAATTTAAGCAAGCCTAGTAATAGACACAATATGTCTGACACTGGGAATACATTCCCTGAGATCCGTAGATGTCCCTAGATACCTAGAACATGCAAATGGACCTTGTAGAAGTGGAGCAATCTTCCATTTACTTAGGTATGTATTTTTAGGCGGATTTTCAGAAAATAGGGCTAAAGGAACACGCAAAAAATTTTGGGAAATTAGCTTACCGTCTTCTCCACAGAGAGACAAAAAGATAGATACCAGTTTCCTCTCTGTGCGTTCAGTAGAAAGCTATCTGGCTGCACGTTAGCACAATGAATGGAAGCAAACAGTGCCGGTTAGCCGTCGTGAGAGGTGTTAGTTGGACAATGCCTAGGCTAACCGGCACTGTCCGCTTCCATTCATTGTGCTGTGCTAGGCTAACGTGCAGCCAGATAGCTTTTTTTTTTTTTTTTTTTTTACTTTATTTTTTAGCGTTTATCGCTTTTCTGGTCAAGCATGACCGACAGTTGTAGGGTGAAACGGGAGAGAGAGCAAGGGGAGACATTCGGCAAATGACGGCGAGTCCGGGAATCGAACTCGGAGTCAACCAGATCCGTGACGCAGCACGGAGTCCCGCGACGCAGCGCGGTAACATGGTGTGCTACTGGAGCACCCCCCAGCCAGATAGCTTTCTACTGAACGCACAGAGAGGAAACTGGTATCTATCTGCTTGTCTGTCTCTGGAGAAGACGGTAAGCTAATTAACCAAAATGTTGGCGTGTTCCTTTTAAAACGCCGACACACACAGAGAGAGAGAGAGAGAGAGAGTCTCTTCTGCCCGCGTCACATAAATCCAATCTGGAGGCACTTTGAGAAGGTCAGCGGTTGAGGCTGAAATACGTTGAACTTTCTGAGTGCCGCGACAAAGTGGCAATCTGGAGCCATCAGCACCGTGGCCCAGCCCGGCGCCCGGCGCTCTTTTAATAGAAAAGCAATGACCCGCTCCCCCCCCCCCCCCCCCCACGCGCCGCTATTCTGCCAGCCTCCCAGAAGAACCCTTTTCAAAACTGCCATTTATTTCTCCTGGACTGAAGAACAGTTGTCCCGAATCAACAAAAGAAGAGTGATTGTATATGATTTCAGCCTCTATTTTCATCAGCTAGTCTCTCCAGGGACCTTTCCTTCGATGTGTTTTGTGCGTCAGACATACGTCGTGGCTCTCCCTCAATTTCAGTTTCTAGCTCTGCCGTGAAATAGCTCTGCTTCTGACGCCGCCCACTCAAACTGCACACGCTGGAATGGGAGATATATTCATACAGATCTGTATGAGGCTATTCTCATGACGCGTCGTACGTTTCCTGCCATTATGGTGCAATGCCATCAGTATGGCTCTTTGACCGCAGCGGTAATTTAATGACGATCACCTGTTATTCGATTATAATAATGGCCATAATTTGTCTACCAAGAGCTGTGTGGTGATGCCGTCACTAAATACAATGAATTAACCCCTTAAGCCCGACGAGCCCGGTACAGGGCCGAGAGTCATATCACGCCATGAATCGACCAATACAGTTCGTATTAATTAATGTAAATATAGGCAATAAAGAATATGAATATGAATATATATATATATATATATATATATATATATATATGAATGATATATACTGTGACTTTCACACATAACAAAGTTCAGAATTGACAAATATTACTTTGGGGAAAGGCTCATTTTCATTTTAAGATTGTAATATTGGCCCAAACTTTATAAACACCGATGTTGTTCTTTGTGGCTTAACTGTCCTCGTGGGTTGAGTGTTGTTGAGTGAGTCTTGTGTGTTTAAATGTGATTTCACTATCTTGAGGTTTCATGTGCTAAACCACATGTTACTGTATCTGATTGTGTACAAGGATCACCCCAGGCTAGATGATTGTTAGATGAGATAAGATAAGATGATCCTTTATTAATCCCCTTGGGGAAATGCAGGTGTCAAAGCAGCATGGGGGGGGGGGGGGGGGGGGGGTAATGCAGAGCTTCACAGTCCGATAATATACTATGAGATGCAATATAAAAAGTACAAAATACAAGATAGTGCAAGATAAGTAGGTAGCAACAACAGTAGCAGCAGTATGGATAGGGGTTTGATTTGTTTGTGGTTGTCCACTTTGAGTTGATGCATGTTCTTGTGTGTGTGTGTGTGTGTGTGTGTGTGTGTGCGCGCGCGCAGGGTAACCTGGACCAGGAGCGTCTGAAGAAGCAGCAGGAACTGGCGGCAGCAGCTCTCTATCAGCAGCTCCAGCAGCAGCAGCTGTTCCAGCTCATCAACAGGTCAGAGGTCGCTCCATCGGTGGGAAACCACCACATTAAAGATGTCCGCCTCCCCCTCCCCCTCCCCCTCCCCATGTGTCATGTCGTCCGGGACCTCCTAGTTCTACAAATGAGCGGTGCAAAGTGTCGGAACACGTCCGCTGTTGCAGCTAGCCAGCGTTGGGGCTAACCTAACCGAGATACAGAGAGCTATATTTTCTGACTTCTTACATTTACATTTTGTCATTTAGCTGAAACACTTTTATCCAAAGCGAAGTTCTGCACGACAAGTCATCAGGAAGGGCACAACTCTTATCAGCTGAGTAACGATGTTCATCAAAGTGTTGAGTGCTACAGTGTAGGTTAGTTTATTAGGACAAGTGCATGACCGTAAGGTTAGTTAAGCTTAAACAAACATTAAAAAAAAATAAAAAATTATTTCAGATAATGGTTGAAGAAGTTGTCTTTAGTCGATGGCGAAAGATTGGACGGGTTTCGGCTGTCCTAACTGGTGGGAAGTTCGTTCCACCATTGTGGAGCAAGGACTGAGAATAGGCGGCTTCTCCTTAATGACCCTCCCGGAGCTCGGATAGGAGTGGGTCTGAGTCTCTGAGGTGGCCAGAAGATGCAGAGCGTAGGGGTCTTGAGGGTGTGAAGTTAGAGACCATTGACCGGAGGTAGGCGGGAGCGGTTCCCTTTGCCGCACGGTATGCCAGGTCGAGGGCCTTGAAGCGGATTTGTGCAGCAATGGGGAGCCAGTGCAGGTCCCTAAGAAGTGGAGTGACATGGGCTGACTTGGGTAGGTTTGAGATCAGGCGGGCCGCTGCGTTCTGAATGAGTTGAAGAGGCTTGGTGGCCGGGAGGCCAGCTAGCAGTATGTTGCAGTAGTCTAGGCAGGAGATGACTGTTGATTGGACGAGGAGTTGGGTGGCTTCTTTTGTCAGGAAGGGGCGGATCCTTCTTCAGCCAGTCTTTCTAAGATTGGGTCCATGTTTGGAATGCAGTTAATCACGAGTGTTTGTGTGTATGTGTGTATATTTCTGTAAATGTGTTCCATTTGTTGGTATGTTTATAATTTAGGTGATTATTAGTTTGATTGTTTTGTTCCTATTAGCTGCCAATTTATTGACCACTAGTCTTCCTGGGGTCCTCACAGGAAAGTGATTCAATAATTTAAAAATAACAGAAAATATGTGCCTAATCAAAATGCTGAGGCTAAAATCTTTATTTTTGAATGTTTTTATTAAAAAAGAAAAAAACTTGTTGCCACCACTCTTTTCTTGTGATGCACGCTGGTGATGTTTTCTATAGTCAGACCACTGCTCAGTGTGTTCAGGCATAAAAAATAATATTGTTTGTTTCCTGTTGGTTGTCAGTTAAGGCCATGGGTAGGTAGGGAATTTATTTTATTTTACTTTTTATTTTATTCTTTCCCACGGCGACTATGGATAGGGAATTTTTTTATTTAATTAAAATGTTCACAACAACATGGATGCATGTACTCTGCCAGCATGTTTAATATCCATAATACTAAAGGTTTGACTAAGATTTTATGAAATCTATTGTAAAAAGAAAAGAAAAAAAGATTTCATCTTCATTTATTATTATTTTAATTTTTTTATCGGCAGGGTCGGTCGGCAACTGAAACAAACCATTTTTTATTTCAGGCCTCATATGGTCATGATGTTTTCTATAGTCAGACCACTGCTCAGTGTGTTCATAGGGTCATGATGTTTTCTATAGTCAGACCACTGCTCAGTGTGTTCATATGGTCATGATGTTTTCTATAGTCAGACCACTGCTCAGTGTGTTCATATGGTCATGATGTTTTCTATCGTCAGACCACTGCTCAGTGTGTTCATATGGTCATGATGTTTTCTATAGTCAGACCACTGCTCAGTGTGTTCATAGGGTCATGATGTTTTCTATAGTCAGACCACTGCTCAGTGTGTTCATATGGTCATGATGTTTTCTATAGTCAGACCACTGCTCAGTGTGTTCATATTGGTCTGTATAATAAGTAGGAAAAAACTAGTAAAAGAGTCAAACGAACATGAAATAAGTAGGACTAAAACTAGTAAAAGAGTAAAACGAACATGAAGTAGGACTAAAACTAGTAAAAGAGTAAAAATAACATAAAATAAGTAGGACTAAAACTAGTAAAAGAGTAAAAAGAACATGAAATGTGCTCTGGCCACCTGTAAAAGGCTCATACACCTTTTATATACCGGTATACAGTATAAAATGCCATGGTTAGTTTTCACCCAAAGCAGCCAAGTCTAGTGTCTGCAGCCACAAGGTGCACAAGGTGCTGCAGACGCTCCTCTACAGCGGACATGGATTGAAAGCAGCCTCACTGCTCCACTTGACTGCAGGTCATCGGAAACGCCTGTATTCGAATACCAACCGTTCATGCTTCCGCGTTCGCGTTTTGCGCTCTGATTGGCCACTGATGTTTCTGGTCGCACCAATCGTGTGACAGCAAGTTCTTTCACGGTTAAGCTTAGGCACTCTTTCGAAGTTGGTTAAGGTTAGAGTTTGTCTTAGAGCAGGGCGATAGAACACCAGCCCTGATTCCAAACTCTAACCAACTTCGAAAGAGTCGCCTAAGCTTAACCAGTGATAAACTAGGCGTTAGGTAGTTTGCTGCTGGTCGAGGCGGAAATGGGCGCGGCACGCCATTGGGCGCACATGTCACATGACCAGAAACGTCCGTGGCCAATCAGATCGCACCAGAAACGGCAGTGGCCAATTAGCAAAACGCGAACGCGGAAACATGAACCGGTTGGTATTCGAATAGACTCGATCGGAACGGCCCATGAGGCTCTTCGTAGTTCCAGCAGGACTTTCCTGGTTAAATAAAGGTTACATTTTTTTTATTAGAATCAAATTTATATAATAATGAAAATGAAACATAAAGGAAATCACAATGAATTCAATATCCAATTAAATAACAAAGAAAAACAACAAATGGATGCATGTGACGTGTGTGTGTGTATTTCTGTGAATGTATCAGTTATGTCTGTTGGTATGTGTATGGAGTGTGTGTTTTTGATTGATTCATTTCCATGTATGTCAAATTGCAACGCAAAAATGTCATCTCAACATGTCAAACTATGGAACTATCGGTGGTTCTCGCACTCCTACAGGAACGGTCATGTTTATGTTGGGGCTCGTGTCCATATATGACGCCTGGAGGGGAAAGTGCTACACCTGGTTTTCAGAACGCTCCGCCTCTCTTGTGTGGCCGCTTAGAGCGTTTCTATTCGCTCCTTTTCAGACAACCAATCATATCACTCACATCCTCTGCGCCTGTCAGTCTGCCCGGTGACAGCAGGAACATCACCAAACTAAATACCAGGATGTCCTCCGTTTGGTGGTCATTCTGACAAATGCAGTAAAATAACAAATGGCTAATAAAAAACAAAGGGGCGAATTGCGATACCAGGCAATAAAAATATAACAAATATACAATGAAAGACAAAGGGGCGAATCACGATGCCCGACAATAGAAATGAATAACAAATGTACAAGAAAATACAAAGGCGCAAATTGCGGTTCTAAACGGTAAAATAACAAATGCATTATGTTAATCAAAAAGCAACAACGCTAGTCTGTCATACAGCGGTGGTTAGCTGGGTGGTGACGGCTACACTGTTGCCATAGAAACAACCCATGCGCAGCATTTTCTTTCTTGTTTTTTTTCAGCCCTAAAGCAGAGAAAGTTGAAGTTTAGAATGATTCATAAAGCAGAGAAAGTGGACGTTTAGAATGATTCATAAAGCAGAGAAAGTGGACGTTTAGAATGATTCATGAAGCAGAGAGAGTTGAAGTTTATTTAGCATGTGTATTGTTTTTACATGTATTATTGTAATACTTTCAGCACCCGGACAGATGAATATTGTGATGGTGTGTGTTTTGATGCGTCTTAATGGACCTGGTTGGACCGTGTGCTGCAGGTGCAGTGAGCAGGGGATGATGCCTTCGCTGAACAGGTCCATGTCGGTGCCGGATACAGGCTCCCTGTGGGACATGCATACCTCAGCTTCACAGCCGTCAGGTACACACACGCACGCAAGCACGCACGCACACGCACACCTCAGCTTCACAGCCGTCAGGTACACACACACACACACACACACCTCAGCTTCACAGCCGTCAGGTACGCACACACACACCTCAGCTTCACAGCCGTCAGGTACACACACACACACACACACACACACACACACACACCACTACACACACACACACACCACTACACACACACCACTAGAGCTGCCGCGGTATTGATGTTTTCCTTACCGCACACATTTGCAAAATATTTCCTACCGCGCGGTTATTACCGCACGCACACAAAAAAAATAAAAGTTTGAATGCATTTTTTTTTTTAGTAGTAGTCTACTCTTTATAGCATATAGCCTGCCTCTAGTCTAAATGTCTATCTTTAGAGGATGACTTTGCAGCATGAATATTGTTTGGGATTCGGCAAGCACGCATTAGTTATTGAAAGTGAAACACGGATTCGAAGTTTCCCCTATGGTCGTGCGCCGTTCACTCGGTGTCGCGGGCAGGGGTGGTTACCCCTAACCCCCCCGACCCTTTCTTATTATTATTACTATAAAGTTACTACTTTATAATAAAGGCATTCGTTTTGTGGCATTAACATTATATAGTTATACGTTCAATAACATCAGCGTATTTACCGGACCATAACAAGGCAAGCAATACTCTATTCATATCTCAGTTCCTTTCTTTGCTCAGAGCGTGCTGAGTTGTCCCATTCTGCGGTCTGTTAATAAAGTTTTCAATCAGACAAGTGTATAGAACGAAGGGCTTTTATTATAACATTCGTTGCAGACAGTAAAATCATTATGTCTCGTTTAGTACTCCTGAAGAGCGATGGTAGTCCACTCCGGCGGAGAGTTAAAGCTAACGTTATTAGCCGTGTTGTGATGAGCTGACATTCAGGACGTAAAAAACGTGTGACGCGTCTCTCTTCTGACCAATCAGTGGTCTGCAATGTTTCACGTGACTTTTCTGGTACCCAATAGGGTCGCTTGGAACCTCGATAGAGTAGTAGGGTATATCTGCAGAGCCGCAAGCCCGACGAGAGGAGGGTAATTTATTATTATTATTATAAAAAACAGCGGTGACGCGGTATTCAGCCTACTCTGCGGTGGCCGTGATGTAACAGCGATACCGCGGTAATGCGGTAATCGCGGCAGCTCTACACACCACTACACACACACACACACACACACACACACACACACACACACACACACACACACACACACACACACACACCACTACCCACACACACACACAGCCAGCCAGCCAGCCAGCACCTGCCACAGTGAAAGTAACCCTCTCTTCTTCTTCTTGTCCAGGCGGTGAAGCCAGTCTATGGGACTTAACAATGAATCCTTCTACTCAGGGTCCAACTCTCGAACAGCTTCAAAAGGTGAGCACTGTCGCCCCCTGGTGGTTGGATCCTGGTAGTCGCACATTTTACCACACAACTTGTCTGTGTTTCAATAGACCGTTTCAATTAGGGCTGGGTTAAAAAAAAATCTATTTCCTGATTTCTAACCGATCTTCATTTGAATTAGCGATTATCGATTCATAAAATCCCAAGATCCATCTTTAAAAAAATATATAATAAAAATAATAATTGAATGTCATCCCCGTTATGCCAATTCCCTTCCTGGTCGTTGCGCACATTGCCCCACTGTCGGTCTGGGGAGGGTGTAGACCAGAGATCGGCAATTAAGTTTGGCCTCGGGATAGGCATTTTCCATTGGTTCTCCCAGCCCACGTCACCATTTCTAGCAGTTCCATTGGCTATAGTGACAGACATGGATAATGATTGTGGAAATACAACAAATCTACAAAACCACTTACTGAGACCATCACCCAGACGTGACATATGCAAAAGTCAATGTTCCAATCAAAAGTACATTCATGTAACTGCTTGAGAGTCAATTCTTAATGTAAACATTGATATTTTTAACAATGCAACATGTTAGAGGGTTCCTTGAACCATTTACATTTTATAGCATTGAATCTAATTTAATCGGAAATTAAATCTATTTGGGAAATCAGTGGCGATACCCAGCCCTAGTTTCAATGTTTCTAAATTAAACATTGAATACATGAAGAAAAAAAAATCCCCCTTTTTTCAAAATAACAATGTTTAGAGTAATTTCAAAGGGAGTCTAACCAAATTCCATTACTGCTCACCCGCCCCTCGGGAGACCAGAGCGGGATTAGCTCTGAATGTAGGGCCGGGCATGTAGTGGTGTTTTAACAGATGGAGTACTCGCATGAATTAGTAGTGCGTTGTTTGTGGAGAGGAGCTCTGCAGAGTCTCGCACAATCTACTTTAGCGCGTGGCCTGTCATTCCTCTGTGGAGTTTGGGGGTGGGGATGTGGGATTCGCTGGTTTTCCTCGTGGTGGCGGGGGCACCGACGCCGGGGGAGATGGGGCGTGAGTGGCGCGTGGGCTGTTTTGTGTTTTCCTGCGGTCATGGCACGCTTTATCGGGGTATGTGTCTTGGATGGGGAGGTGGTAGGGATTGATGTGTGGGGTGTTTTGGGGGGACTGACTGTTCCGGGTTCACATGCCTTCGAGCGACATTGTACTTTTGTACTTATTTTAACAAACCTTTCATGGTAACCATGTATCCATAAACCTCGCTGTCATTATCTTTTAGATAACGCTAGGCTAACAAACCTTTCATGGTAACCATGTATCCATAGGCCTCGCTGGGTTTCAAAGCAAGTTGTTTTGTTTCATTGGCACACATTTGGTGGAAACCAAATAATAATAATACAATTGTATTGCCGAATGTAGCAATCCTTTCCTTTACCATAGAAATCGAGGTAAATATTCGACTATCTTACAAGTTGAAGATGTTCTGAACCCGTCTGACAGTAAAGACAGACTGACCTGCAGACTATGGCGATATGGCCTAAAAATAAAATCTCAGATTTTCTTTTTTTTTAATCCGATTTACGATTTTAATCGATTTTTTTCTGTTGAAAACTAGAAACGCCAAAGAAATCATTCAAATAACCTTTGTTTTTATTTGACACAAAGAAATTATCAAACCAAGATGAATTGAAGTGCAAACCTAACTTTCACCAATCTTCACTTAAAAAAATATATAATAATATAAGGTTACTCTTGATCAAACAAAGATGAATGTCCCTATTGGGATTAATAGTGCAATAACTTGCTTTTTCACCAAACTTCACTTAAAACAAATAAAAGGTGCCTCTTGATCATCAAACAAGAATGAATTTCCCTATTGGGATTAATAAAGTGCAAATCTAACTTTCACCAAACATCACTTTTTGCTAAATAAAAGGGGACTCTTGAAAAAGAAAATATATATACATATATATATATGTACCGTATATAATTTAATTTTTTTTTTTTTTTTTTTAATCGATTTAAATTTTTCAAAATCGTCCTAAATCATTAATTCAAATTAATCTATAAAATCGATTAATCGCCCAGCCCTACTGCAGACCGTTTGTTTTATCCTATAGTGGAAAAGCCTCCTTGAGAGACGGGAACTGTCCATTTGTATCCCATCGGTGCAGCCTCTGACGCGTCATCTTCCTTTTATCTGTTGAACAGTAATCAAGAACTATTTTATTGCACTGTAAAAAAAAATATATATATTTATGTCTGCACTTTATGTGCTCATTTTATGTAGGGATGCACGATATTGATTTTGACACCGATACCGATAACTTTATGCTCAAGCCGATAACCGATATTTATTGTATTAAAAAAAAAATTATGTATATATACATTTTTTTTCTTTTTTTTTTCAACATGAAACAAAACATATCACAATACAATAATAATAATACATAAAAAGACTTCCCAGGACAATAACTTAACACCAACTTAAATGTATATTCCTGTAGTTTTGACCTAACCAGACAACAGAAACAAAAGCCAAGACAACAGTTTTGACTGATAAAGTGACCATATTTATTTTTCCAAATGAAAATTCACAATCCGTCAAAAAACGTATAATACATCCAACCTAAGACGCTCAAAGCTTTTTTTTCTTCTTTTTTCAAAGCTGTCCGCCTTGAAAGAAAGGCTTTGAGTGGACACATAGCCTAGCAGGTCGCCTGCGGCATCACCACCGCTGCGATGGTGTTAGAAGCCTACGACGACGGCGCAAGCACGCTTGTACCTATTGACGAGTCGTTTGCTAAATTAAAGAAGTTTGACAGAAATGACCCAAGGGCTCAAGCCGCTAGCTTTTAAGCAGTCCTTGGTGGTGCAAATTAACCTGGCTACTACGGAGCAATAAGTGACTGCGTATTCAACCAAGGGTTGCATCACAGCCATGAAAGGGGCTAGCTTTGCTTAGCTCCCCGCGTCGTCGCAGGCTTTTAAGATAACACACCATCGCAGCGGTGGTGATGCCGCAGGTGACCTGCTAGGTTGGATGTATCACAAGCCGCTGCACTTTTCCCTCCTCGTGGAACTTCTGCATTGCATTTATTACAAATAGCAAGCAAACTTTTCCCCTCTGAAACAATCCCCACTAGCGTCGCCATCTTTGTTGACATCCGCGCTGCTTTCAAGAAACGTACGTGGCTACGTCACAGCCAAGAAAGGGAGCGCTGGATTTGTGTAAAACGCCCTGTTCCTAAACCACACGCTATCAGTCGTACCACAGTACTGGCAAAACGGGAGGAGCCGACAGTCAAAACAAACGCACTTCAACCAAATTCACCCACACCGCATTTTTTTTTACCAAAAAATATATTATATTATCGGAGCTATTAATAACGTTATCGGGTTTATCGGGATGACGTCATAATTGCTGATATCGGCCCGATAATTATCGTGCATCCCACATTTTTTGTCTGTTCTACTATTTTATTGTATTGCACTATTTTACTCTGTCTATTCCAGGGGTGACATAGAATAAACATTTATAAAAATTTCCATTTGCATGTTCTTGGTATCTGAATCTAGGGACATATATGGATCAGTGTCAGAAATAGTGTGTTACTAGGCTTGAGTAAATTGTAATGAACCAAAGGAGAATATCAATTCTATTTAAAAAAATTAAATAAAAATCTTTGACTGTGAATAACACCATGCTAAAATTGACCAGACCTGAAAAATCTAAGCAAATTAATAAAGGGAATATGATTAAACAGAAGGTTTTGTAGATACAGTACTGAATTCTGCCATCTTTTTTATAATGTAAATTTCTCTACCATTTTTCATCGTATTGCAACACCGTTTTTTGCAAGACGTTCACAGAAAGGTAGAGAAACGAATTGCGTTCTGTTTTATGGCAATAACGTTCAGGTTTGTGGGAAATAATCCCCAAAAATAAGAGAAATAAAAAAGTTTATCCAGAAGTCAGATGATTGACAGGGGCTGGTGTGAGCTGGGTAGGGTAGTTTTTCGAAATTCGAAAGCCCTGAGTCTCTTCCTTCAAAAGACTACACTCACTTTTGGCTGTGCCACTTCCTCCTGTCAATATGCGTCGGTTTCCGACTCAATGCCCTGAGATTTCTATAATCTTATATTTCACTAATAACAATTAAAAGCATTGGTAAACAAACGTACTGCTGAAAATATACACTTTTACTGTATATCTCAGGCTTAAGAGGTTAACCCTGTGAGGCCCAAATTAAAAAGACATTAGCAACTTCAGAGGCCAGAGGGTGGGACATATAAACACATTTACTATCAAATAGCATTGTGAGGCTGAACAACAGGACCAATTGACTATACATGTGCTTACATTTTTTTAAATAAACATTATTTTTTTAAATGGCTAAAAGTGATTTTGTAATTTTGCAACCGTGGGTCTCACAGGGTACTTTTAACCCTGTGAGGCCCAAATAAAAAAGACATTAGCAACTTCAGAGGCCAGAGGGTGAGACCTAAACATGAAGGGTGCCGTGACTGAAAAAAAAAAGTTGAGAAACGCTGGTATATGGTCTGGCTCTTTGTGGTACCACAGTCATTTTTGTGGCTCTTAGTCTCTGACTGGTTGGCCACCCCTGGTCTATTCTATCTTACTCTTTTTTATTATTGTCTATTTAAAACTGAATCAAACCATAAACAAGGTGGCCTGTTTTGATGTTAGATCCTAATGTGAAAAACTGTGATTTTTATATGTCTGCACTTTATAATGTGCTCATTTTATGCCTCGTCTTTTCTCTGTTGTGAAGCACTTTGAGCTGCAGTTTCTGTTTGAAAGGTGCTCTACAAATAAAGTTTTATTATTATTATTATCAGAACGGCTTTGGCCTTGCCGTCCTTTTGTCTCTGTGGGTGTTGAGTTTAACGTGACCTTTTGACCCCGCAGCTCCAGCAGGAGAGGCGAGACGCTGAACTCAGGGCGAAGCGTGAGGAGGAGGAGCAGCGTAAGCGGAGAGAGGAGAAGAGGAGGCAGCAGGAGGAGCAGAAGAGGAGGGACGAGGAGGAGCTCTTCAGGCGCAAGCAGGTGAGGAGAGGGAGAGCGCGCCGCGGGCTTCTGTTTATCATTTGTTTATTAACACTTTCAGTGCCAGCCATTTAACATTGGAAACCCCGTTGAATGCCTGCACCCACTTCAATGATAGCGTTGTGAACGCATAATCTCTGTCTTAAATTATGGTTATGTGTATAATCTGCCCGTCGTTTATCAATGACTTGTTTGCAGTCAACATTGTCGAAACGGATTGTTTTTTTATCGGTTCATTTTCGTTTTATATCAATCTAAAGTAATGGGGTGCAGTTACACAGGGAGAGACGATAGGGGGCGGTATCTTCCCAATTGAGCTCAGAGAGACTCTGCAGCACTAACCCGAGGCTCGATTGATGAAATATGAATTAAAATCGCCAATAAATAAAAAAAAAGCGGCAAACAGACTGAGCGTCGGGGGCACTCAAAGGTCGGCATGAACTAACGACAAAAAGCGGCCGTGGCAACCAAAGTGTTAAAAGGATCCCCATTAGCTGGATGCCTTGAGCTAGTCTTCCTGGGGTCCAAGACAGACATACACAAACATAAAACATAAACACATACATAATCAAGCGATCCATAATCCTAATAACAAAAAGATAAAAATCTATTTCATTTGTCGTAGAAATATATATATATTTTTTATATATATATTTCTACGACAAATGAAATAGATTTTTTTTTTTTTTTTTTTTTTTTTTTTTTTTTTATAAATATTTATTTTTAGCGTTTTTCCAGCTTTTATTGGTCAGACATGACCGACAGAGGAGAGGGTGAGCGGGAGAAGATGTGGGGGAGGACATGACCGACAGAGGAGAGGGTGAGCGGGAGAAGATGTGGGGGGGGAGGACATGCGACAAATCCGTCCAGGAGTTGGAGGCGAGCCCGGGGTCGGCCGTGCGTGGGTCTGCGAGGCAGCATTATGCGGTGTGCCACTGGGGGGCGCCCAGAAAAGATATTTTAATTATTTAAAAATTCAAAGACAAAAAAAAATATCACAATCATGTTCATTCTATTTAGACTAAAGAATGTAGGTGGATGACTTCCGGTTAAGCTACAACATGTAGCACACGCATTTTGCAATTGCTCCGCTCCCACCAACGCTAATTTCGTTTAAAAACATTATTTGGACAGTAAAGAAAGAGAATAGACCACATCGTATGTATTGTTAAGACCCTCTACTAACCATATCAAAAGACAATATGGTTAAAGGTAGAAAGGTGGCAGAGAAAATAACTACGGCAACTTCAACGGCGCAGGACGTAAAAAAACGAGAAAGACGCGTCCTAACCGTCGCTGGTTCTGAGCCGACGGCGACAAGCTCCGAGGAGGAGAAGGAAGAGGACAATTTACCGGGATCATCGATTACGGTCCCCGAAAGAGAGTCAATAGAGACCAACATAAAAGAAGGTACAGATTCAAGCTCCGTGAAAGGGAGAGCAGCCAGATTTATGGATTCCAACGTCACTGCATCTATCTACCATATGCCGCCAACTGAAGAAAGCAGAAATCCACCCGATTTCAACACACTGTCTAACCTGATGGTAGAACAGTCTAACCTGATGAAAGAACAGATGGTAGAACAGTCTAACCTGCAGATTACACACATCAAGGCGCTCGAGGCAAACGTCGATGCTAAATTCGATCGCATCGAGGCTAAATTCGATCGCATCGATGAGAAATTAGAAGAAGTCAAGAAAGCGATCGATGCACAGTCAAAGCGAATCACGACAGTGGAGATTTCGGTGACAGAAAACACAAAAGCAGTCAAGGCGAACGAAGGTAGCATGACAGAGATGGGAGAAGAGATGGAAAAAGTGAAAGATGAATACCGGAGGGAAATAAAATTGCTTAAAAACGAAGTGATGGAGAGGCAACTAGAAACCCATCGTTACCACAGGCGGAATAACATCCGCATTGTGGGGCTTGATGAAGCAGTGAACTGCGATGACATCAACTTTCCAAAAGAGTTATCAACGATTTTGGAAAACTCCGATCCAAACAAAGTGCCAGAAGTGGAACAAGTTTACAGAATTGGTTCCCAGGGGCAAAATATCAACGGGCCGAGAGTCATCATTGTCACTCTGCGGAAAACTACAACAAGGGATGACATCATCAAATATGCTCGCAACCAACGTGGGAAGCTGAAGTATGGTGATAAACCAATATTTATCTACGAAGATTTGAGCAGAGAGGCCATCATCCGACGTCAACCATACAAAGATGTGATGCAAAAGCTGTACATAGCCGGCTACAAGCCAAGGCTAGCATATCCAGCGCTGTTATCATTCTTGGGCAATAACGGCCGCAGGTCAGGTCCATTTACACCCTTTGAAGCTGAGGATTTCCTGAATCAAAATGCAGCAAATAACCCAAAGCATGACGAAAATGCCGGAATCAGTTAAGCCTCTCTCTAAATATATACCAGTGTTGGAATGACTTTATTGTGTTCATCAATGAGGTCATTCCACCAGTGTTGGAATGACATTGTTGTGTTCATCAAAGTAGCAAACGATATGCAAGTCGTCTATAACAAAGTGTACTGTGTATAATACGATTCATAATACATTATAATTTCAGTCTCTGGTCTCTGAGGGGACAAATAAATATCAATGCAAAAAGATCTATCTGGAATATTCTGGGTTTATCGCTCAAATGCCCTGGGTCTCTTAGATCATTCTGGAATGTAAAATAGTCTAGGCACTAGTATATTCTACAACCTTCTAGAATATAAGGCACCATGACAACGAAGCATACAACTCTAACAATAACATTCGGTGTGCATACACATAGCAGATAATAAATTAAATGAAGTGCAATCAGCCCTTAATAATACTTTAAAATTATCCACACATAAACGTATGAGCACAGCAAGGTTATTCTAACAATTTAAGTAATCACTCCATTAAAGGCACATTGAAGCGCTAAAAGGCGCTGCTTTTCTATCTTATCTAATCAGTTAAATCGGTTCTAGTGGCTTCTCCACGTTGATAATTATTTATCTCTTATTCCTTATCTATATCTTTCCATTGATTTTTATTTTATTTAATTTTTTCTTCTCATTACTCTATATTTTTTAAATATAATTTAACTTACATTGTTCTTTTCCAATGTTCTTCACATTAAGGTGTCAATATTACTCTATATTTTTTAAATATATTTTAACTTACATTATTCTTTTCCAATGTTCTTCACATTAAGGTGTCAATATTGATCTACAATCTTTTCCTTTTTTTTTTCCCCCACACGTTGGTGGAGGGTTCAAAGGAATATGTCGATAAAGGTTTATTCTCTTTTTATTTTATTTTTTATTTTTATCTTTAGGTTATTTATCACAATACTTCATTACAGTAAGGGAAGGTGCAAGACCAAAAGCGACATTCTATTGCAATAGAATGGAAATGTTAGATCCTATGGCAATGAGCATAGGAAAATTAGGATTACAATGCTCAGGTTGGGCAATCCGGTGGACCATGGGAGAAAGTCAATCGCGGAGGATGTGTTCTTGGAACACAGGCATGTTCGACTTTCTGGGAGAGGGGAAAATAGGGGATTTTTATTTGTATATATATATGTTTTTAAGCTCAGCTCTCAACGGGACCTCATTAATTGGATGTGCATCTATTGTAGCTTCATACTCCAGAAACATTACCAAAAACTACACGAAAACATGCATAGACTATGGCTAGTTTGAATATAATGGTATGGAACACCGGTGGGATAAACAAACAACACAAGCGCAAAAGCGTGCTTACACTGATGAAAAAAGAACATGTGGACGTGGCTCTATTAAGCGAAACGCACATTTTAGAGGGAGACATAAATACGTTAGCGGATAACATATACCATAATATTAGTCACTCTTCTTTTGCTACGAGAACTAGAGGGGTAGCCATAGTCGTCAGACGCAAATTAAATATCGAATTGAAAGGGGTATGGTCGGATGCTGAGGGGCGCATAACTATAGCTAGGATTATACACAATAACAGGAAAATTGCATTGGCAGCGGTATATGCCCCGAATTTGTACGAAGTGGGTTTCTTCACTTCACTAACAGGAGAAATGTTAAACCATCCCGAGTACTCATATATATGCGGATTTTAATGCCATTTGGAACCCAAGGATGGACAAAACTTACCTTTCCTTCTCCAGCGAACAAAAGAATTCATCTAAAGCATTAAAAGATTGGTCGAAATCAACAGGAGTAACTGATTTATGGCGTTCACTTAACCCCATGACCCGCAAGTACTCCTGTCGTTCGGCGAGACACAACACACTATCCAGAATTGATTACGTCTTTGCATCCCCGAGAATATTTGATAAATACGAAGTGGAAATGACACCCAATGCGCTATCAGATCACTGCTACTTAATCCTGAAAGCAACATTTGGTACACTATCTACCCGGGCCCCAAGATGGCGTTTTAATTCGATGCTGCTTAACAACAAGGAATTCATTACACAAATTAAAGAAGCTCTCACAGTATTCCTACAAGATAATGCTAACTCGGTGCAAGATCCCAGAATATTATGGATGTCGGTAAAGAATATGATCAAGGATTTCTCTGATAGATTTACCTCCATATTGCGCAAAAATCAAAACACAAAACTGTCTGAAATGGAAACGCTTTACTCAACGCTTTTTAATTCTTTAAAATACAACAACTCTACTAGACTAGATAACCAAGTTAACATTCTAAAGACAGAGATCAAAGCAATGTACAGACAAAAATCGGAATTGCAAATACGCAGCACTAGACAACAGCAGTACTTCCAAGGTTCTAAACCTAGTCACCTATTAGCCATGCGACTAAGAATGAATGCAAAATTTGCAGATATAACTGCGATTAGGAAACAACAAGCTCTAGTAACGGAACCCAAAATAATAAACGATACATTCAAAGAATTCTACTCCGATTTATATAACTCGGATGAAGACGCTAAACAGTTAGAAGTACCGATCACATTAGAAGAACTCAAGAAGGCCATATCCGGAATGAAAAACGGCAAAGCTCCGGGAATTGACGGTATCCCATCAGAAATGTACATTTCTTGCTGGGACATATTTGGACCCTTATTACTAAATATGATCTTATACTCAGTCAAAGAGGGAAGCTTCATTGAACACCAAAATACCGCACTCATTTCAGTTCTTCACAAAAAAGACAAAGACCCCACTGAGTGCGGTAGTTACCGACCTTTAAGCCTCCTCGGAACCGATGTCAAACTGTACTCTAAGATATTAGCCATCAGATTGCAAAAGCATATGACGTCTTTAGTTCATACGGACCAAACAGGCTTCATAAAAGGTCGCCTGATCAATGATAACATAAGGCGAATACTGCACGTACTAGATACAGACAAAGAGGACATCACACCTAAGGCGATACTATCCCTGGATGCTATGAAAGCATTTGACAGGTTGGAATGGTCGTTTCTATGGGCAGTATTGGAAAGGATGGGGTTAGGAAAAGGTTTCATTGATATGATTAAAGTACTATACAAGGACCCATCGGCCAGGATTACAACAGGCACATTCATCTCCGATATCTTTCCGGTATCGCGCTCAGCCAGACAAGGTTGCCCTCTTAGTCCCGGACTATTCGATCTATCATTAGAACCTTTAGCACAATTTATAAGACAATCCCAACACATAGAACCAATAGTAATCAAGGGCACACATCATAAAATTAGTTTATATGCGGACGACGTAATATTGTTCATGCAAAACCCCAACAACACATTGCCGCTTATACTCAAGTTGATAGAGAACTTTGGTGATTTATCGGGATTTAAAATAAATTGGCCTAAGTCGGCTTTTCTTCCTCTTAACACCAGTGCAAAAAAAGAGACAACCCTCCCAGGTGCGATACCCATGGTCAAACATTTCAGATGCTTGGGTGTGGAAATATTTCCCACCATAAGACAAACGGTGAAGCACAATTACACAAAAATACAGAACAAAATCAAGGACGACCTGGACAGGTGGGCAAAACTTAAAAACTCAGTACAGGCAAGGGTATCAATAGTTAAGATGGATGTATTACCAAGAATCAATTTCTTCAGCTCAATGCTTCCGTTACCTCCTCCAGAGGGCTACTGGAAAAGATTACAAACCTCCACATACAAATTTATTTGGAATAACAAACCACCTCGCATAAAAAGATCCACCGCACAGAGAAGTAAAGCAGACGGTGGCATGGCAGTCCCAGATTTTTTACAATATTTTAATGCCTTCACATTAAGACCATTGAAGAAGATATGGTTTGACCCCGAGGCTTTGGTATCTTGGAGAAAATTAGAAGAAAACATAGTAGCCCCACAGAGATTGAAAGACATAGCATACACTAAACTTTCAATCAAGCATTGTGAGCGAGAATTTGGCCCAATAATAACCCATGCAATCAGGACATGGCGGGAAACACAAAGGAAATGTCCTAACCCTCAAGTATGGCATAATCACACTCCCATATTCAATAACAATGCTCTCTTAATGGGAAAACGACCTATAAGATTCCCTGTATGGGAAGAAAGAGGCATACACTCATTAGGGGATATTTTTAATAACAAGGGCCTCTGTAGTTATGTCGAAATATGCATAAAGTTTAACCTCACCGAGTCCACATGGCTTTTTTACATACAGTTACGACTTTGTATGAGATCTCACGGTGTTCCATTACACATACCAATTGAACACCACAGATACCACAAATGTTTCTATGAAAGAGATACATTGGGAGGTTTTGTATCAGGTTTTTATTATCAATTACTAACGTCCTCGTACGAAACCCTTCAACTAGACAATGTCTGGAGGAGGGATATACCAGACCTGGAAAATGACTTTGATTGGCAAGGAGCCTGGGCAAATGTCCGACTTACATCAAGGAACCCGGATCATCAACAAATCAATCTGAACTATATTCACAGGACATACTTGACTCCTATAAGGCTGTGCAAAATGGGGCTTATACAAGACTCCAAATGCTCCCAATGTACAAATGGGGACGAAGGAACATTTATGCACATGTATTGGGACTGCCCACCAGTTAAGGCATTCTGGAAAGATGTGTCCCAACAATTATCAATACTCGTATTTTGGAATATACCTGTACACCCCGCGGTATTGCTATTGAATGATGTTTTTGAGTTTGCAGTGAACCCACAACTAAAAAGATTGGTTTTATCGGGTATCACAGTAGCTAAAAAACTGATTGCATCACGTTGGTTTCAACCGGAAAAAATGTGCCGGAAAGTGTGGTTTCTTACATATCTCGATGTGATATATCAAGAAATATCTACAGCAAGAATTCTGGGGCTCAATGAATCCAAAATGTTAATGTGGTTAGAAGTGGTGGAGAGAATAAAAGCTAGCCTATAATGGTGATGTCTGGTTAGGAGTGAGGGATAATGGAGGTACTATCCAAGAGGGGGTCCGGGAGGGGGGGGTTTGAGCTGGAGCATATGTGTGTAGGGTTTTAGAAAATAGGTATTAGGGGTATATTATATACTAACATTTATATAATTGTAACTTCGCTGGATATACACGGTATACGGTTAAAATGTTATTATTGACTATTTTTGTTTTATCCTGTTTCTGTACTTGCATATATTTTAACCACCTTTACTGAAAGTTTCATTATACATTGTGTGTTGAGTACTGACTTTTAATAAGTTTTGTTTTGCAATAATAAAAAAAAAAAAAAAAAAAAAAAAAAGAATGTAGGTGGATGTAGATTCAGAGTATTTTCATAAAACATGCCTTTCCACTGATAGAACTAATGTTCCTTGGAAGGTTATTCCATGACCTCACAGACCGGCAATTGAGTGTTTTTCAGGCTATTTGTTCAGTGAAATGAGTGGTTTAAAACATCCACAAACAAATGCAAGTCAGGCGGCTGGGTGGCGCAGCGGAGATTGCGCTCGTCACCAATGCAAGAGACTCCGGTCTCGACTCCGGGTGTCAGAATTGCCTCCGGCCTTGGGCCGGCCGTCATACTAACTCAATTGGCAGAGTTAGAGGGTGGAAGTCGATGGGTGGGGATTTGGACGTTGTGGACAGCGACTCCTACAGGTCGGTTGGGGGACACCTGCACAGCAGAGACAGGAAGTAGCGGGGGTAGTGTGAGCCTCCCACGCGTTACTCCTCGCCACAGAGTCCGCGCTGGCAGGTGAAAAGATGCGACAGGCTGCCTCCTCGTGTACCGGAGGGGACACGTGATGCAAGGCTTCTATCCTCCCTACAACCGACCAGTGGGGGGCATAGTCGAGCAACGTTCAAGACAGGGGAGGGGAGAATTGGAAAAATACGAAATTGGGATGGGAGAAAAATAGAAAATAAGGAGAAAAAGTGGATAGAAAAATAAAAAAAATTCAGGTCATAACCGTTATTGAATGGATGAATGATCATTACATTCATATAGCGCTTTTCTCAAGACTATAGACACTCAAAGCGCTCCCCACAATGTAGGGTGGGAATTGCCTCCTTCACCACCACTGGTAGCACCCAACTTTGGGCTACGCAGGCTCAATGGCTGCCATACACTGGCACCAGGCACACATCACACTACACAATTACTACCATACACTGGCACCAGGCACACATCACACTAGGGCTGCAACGATTAGTCGACATAATCGACGACGTCGATTATAAAAAATCGTCGACGAGAAATTGTTGCGTCGATTAGTCATTCAAATTTTTTTTTTTTTTTTTTTTGTGCACTACCTATCTTTGTGAGAGTGGCTTCTCAGGGTTCCAGACAACATCATAACATGATGATCCCATAGCAAATTTTGGACATTGAAAACATTGTTCCCCTGCAGGAGATGATGATCAGACTAGACACACAATACATTACACACGCACTCCTCTCACTCACACACAGCGATCAGAGTAAGACACACACATACACACTCCTCTCACTCACACACAGCGATCAGAGTAAGACACACACACATACACACTCCTCTCACTCACACACAGCGATCAGAGTAAGACACACACACATTCACACTCCTCTCTCACACACAGCGATCAGAGTAAGACACACACACATTCACACTCCTCTCACTCACACACAGCGATCAGAGTAAGACACACACACATACACACTCCTCTCACTCACACACAGCGATCAGAGTAAGACACACACACATTCACACTCCTCTCTCTCACACACAGCGATCAGAGTAAGACACACACACATTCACACTCCTCTCACTCACACACAGCGATCAGAGTAAGACACACACACATACACAAATTACACAGTACACACCTCTCACTCACACAGCGATCAGAGTAAGACACACACAAATTACACAGTACACACACTCCTCTCACTCACACAGCGATCAGAGTAAGACACACACACATACACACACACACGGACTCCTCTCACACACGGCAAACAAAAGTTATTTAAAGTACACTTCCACTTTAATTTGTATTATTTAATTTATTTATCTTGTTATGAGTGATTGCTGTATTGTTCTTCAAATACATTTTCATTTAAAGTGACTTAAAGATCCAAATTCAAATGTTTCATGAGTCATTATTTTAATTTGCTATGGGATCATCATGTTATGATGTTGTTGTTTGGTCCTGACAAGAGTCTCAAAGTCTGGGGTGATGGTAGACAAGCAACTCTGCTCAATGTCCAATCTGTTCCTCTGCTCTGTCTTCAGCTGGACCAGAGCTGAGAAGCCACTTTCACAAAGATAGACAATTAAAAAAAAAAAAAAAAAAAAAAAAAAAATTGTTGTTTACATTGGTTTTCGATTAGTCGACTAATCGAAAAAAATAATCGGCAGATTAGTCGACTACCAAATTAGTCATTAGTTGCAGCCCTACATCACACTACACAATGACTACCATTAGGGATGGGTACCTTTCACATTTGAACCGATACCGGTACCGGTACCTGTGAATCGATACCGGTACCCAACGGTACCTTTTTTCGGTACTTTAGTCTCAAGAAATTTAATTTACCTACCTCAGTCGTAAAAAAAAAAATCCAAACTTCAAATAACTACAATTTCGACAGTTTTCGGCTCGTCATTGCTCCGACTGATTTGTTGTTGAATCAAGTCAAATCCTAGGTAAGCATATATTGTGCGTGTGAACGTTGACATGACATTTTTTTTTTTCGGTTTCTCACTTGATTCGATACTCGGTAGTACCGACGTGTTTCGGTTCGGTACCTCAAAAGTACAGAATTCGGTACCCATCCCTAACTACCATACACTGGCACCAGGCACACATCACACTACACAATGACTACCATACACTGGCACCAGGCACACATCACACTACACACTGACTACCATACACTGGCACCAGGCACACATCACACTACACACTGACTACCATACACTGGCACCAGGCACACATCACACTACACACTGACTACCATACACTGGCACCAGGCACACATCACACTACACACTGACTACCATACACTGGCACCAGGCACACATCACACTACACCAGTGTTGTAGTGTCTTGAGTCCCCATTAACCTAGTCCGAGTCCAAGTCATCAAGGTTGAGTCCACTCGTCTACTCTGGCAGTCAAAGAGCTGACAAAAATAATTAAATTAAATAATGTTACAGTATTAATATAGCCATCAAATGATTAGGGCCTAAAAAAAAGGAAAACTTTTATCAATTATCGTTATCGTTTGCACCTTCCGAGTCAGAATGCAGTCAATGCTCAAGTCCGACTCATCAGTGCTCGAGTCCAAGTCGAGTCACGAGTCCTGAAAATCAGTCCTGGACTTGAGTGCTACAATGCGTACACAATGGCTGAATGGTTCAGGAGACTGGGTTTGATATCCGCCAATTAAGGGGGTTGAGGGATGATTAGGTGGCCTTGATGTCGGAGACCTGATTGGGAATTTGGCCAGGATCGTTTTTTGCATTAGAAACGTGAATCATTAGCATTAGATTCACAAATGCAGATTTTTAACAATTGACCGGAATTGTGAAAATGTTAGGATCTGAAAAATGTGTCCCATGATATCAACATCTTCTTCTCCGTTTTCCTCCTCCAGTGTCGCCAGCAGCAGGAGCTGATCATGAAGCTGCTCCAGCAGACGCCCCAGCAGGGGGGGCCCGGGGCGGGCGGCTCGGGCTGGAGCGGGGCCTCCTCCTCCGGGCTGGCCAAGGCGGGAAAGCCCCCGGCTCTGGCCCTGCTGGAGATGCAGCAGGACGCAGAGCGGATGCACAAGCAGCAGCAGCAGCAGCAGAGAGCCCAGCAGCAGCAGCGAGACCGCGTGAGTACTGACCATCTGTAGACCAGCGTGTGAGTACTGACCGTCTGTAGATCAGCGAGTGAGTACTGACCGTTTGTAGACCAGCTCTCTAGAGACTGCGTGAGTACTGACCGTCTGTAGACCAGCTCTCTAGAGACCGCGTGAGTACTGACAGTCTGTAGACCAGCTCTCTAGAGACCGCGTGAGTACTGACCGTCTGTAGACCACCGCGTGAGTACTGACCGTCTGTAGACCAGCTCTCTAGAGACCGCGTGAGTACTGACAGTCTGTAGACCAGCTCTCTAGAGACCGCGTGAGTACTGACCGTCTGTAGACCACCGCGTGAGTACTGACCGTCTGTAGACCAGCTCTCTAGAGACCGCGTGAGTACTGACCGTCTGTAGACCACCGAGTGAGTACTGACCGTCTGTAGACCAGCTCTCTAGAGACCGCGTGAGTACTGACCGTCTGTAGACCAGCTCTCTAGAGACTGCGTGAGTACTGACCGTCTGTAGACCACCGCGTGAGTACTGACCGTCTGTAGACCAGCTCTCTAGAGACCGCGTGAGTACTGACCGTTTGTAGACCACCGAGTGAGTACTGACCGTCTGTAGACCAGCTCTCTAGAGACCGCGTGAGTACTGACCGTCTGTAGACCAGCTCTCTAGAGACTGCGTGAGTACTGACCGTCTGTAGACCACCGCGTGAGTACTGACCGTCTGTAGACCAGCTCTCTAGAGACCGCGTGAGTACTGACCGTCTGTAGACCAGCTCTCTAGAGACTACGTGAGTACTGACAGTCTGTAGACCAGCTCTCTAGAGACCGCGTGAGTACTGACCGTCTGTAGACCACCGCGTGAGTACTGACCGTCTGTAGACCACCGCGTGAGTACTGACCGTCTGTAGACCAGCGTGTGAGTACTGACCGTCTGTAGACCAGCGTGTGAGTACTGACCGTCTGTAGACCAGCGTGTGAGTACTGACCGTCTGTACTGCGAGGGGGATCAATTTGTCAATTTTGCATCTCGTTCCAACTGCTGGTAGCAGCACATTGGACTGAAAACCCTAAACCTATTGGCTAATCGTCAATGCTGTGGTGGATCGGTGGAATCTTTTCTCGGCACGATCCATGCTGTTCCTCACACTACCTCCGGCTGGTTAGCCACAAATCAATCCAAAGTCAATGGGGTCGAGCTCCTGTGTGTACAAGCTGACTTGAAGACAACTCAAATCTACTCCAGAGTGCATGTAAAGTAGGTGTCCGTCGTCTTCAGTACAGGCCGGAGCTCGACCCCACTGACGTTGCATTGGTTTGTGGCTAACGATCTGGAGCTAGTACGAGGAACAGCATGGTTTGTGGCTAACTAGCCAGAGCTAGTACGAGGAACAGCATGGTTTGTGGCTAACTAGCCAGAGCTAGTACGAGGAACAGCATGGTTTGTGGCTAACTAGCCAGAGCTAGTACGAGGAACAGCATGGTTTGTGGCTAACTAGCCAGAGCTAGTACGAGGAACAGCATGGTTTGTGGCTAACTAGCCAGAGCTAGTACGAGGAACAGCATGGTTTGTGGCCAACTAGCCAGAGCTAGTACGCGGAACAGCATGGTTTGTGGCTAACTATCTGGAGCTAGTACGAGAAACAGCATGGTTTGTGGCTAACTATCTGGAGCTAGTACGAGGAACAGTATGGTTTGTGGATAACTAGCCAGAGCTAGTATGAGGAACAGCATGGTTTGTGGCTAACTATCTGGAGCTAGTATGAGGAACAGCATGGTTTGTGGCTAACTATCTGGAGCTAGTACGAGGAACAGCATGGTTTGTGGCTAACTAGCCAGAGCTAGTATGAGGAACAGCATGGTTTGTGGCTAACTAGCCGGAGCTAGTATGAGGAACAGCATGGTTTGTGGCTAACTATCTGGAGCTAGTATGAGGAACAACATGGTTTGTGGCTAACTATCTGGAGCTAGTACGAGGAACAGCATGGTTTGTGACTAACTAGCCAGAGCTAGTACGAGGAACAGCATGGTTTGTGGCTAACTATCCAGAGCTAGTATGAGGAACAGCATGGTTTGTAGATAACTATCTGGAGCTAGTATGAGGAACAGCATGGTTTGTAGCTAACTAGCCAGAGCTAGTATGAGGAACAGCATGGTTTGTGGCTAACTAACCAGAGCTAGTATGAGGAACAGCATGGTTTGTGGCTAACTAGCCAGAGCTAGTGTGAGGAACAGCATGGTTTGTGGCTAACTAGCCAGAGCTAGTATGAGGAACAGCATGGTTTGTGGCTAACTAGCCAGAGCTAGTATGAGGAACAGCATGGTTTGTGGCTAACTATCTGGAGCTAGTACGAGGAACAGCATGGTTTGTGGCTAACTAGCCAGAGCTAGTATGAGGAACAGCATGGTTTGTGGCTAACTAGCCAGAGCTAGTATGAGGAACAGCATGGTTTGTGGCTAACTAGCCAGAGCTAGTATGAGGAACAGCATGGTTTGTGGCTAACTAGCCAGAGCTAGTATGAGGAACAGCATGGTTTGTGGCTAACTAGCCAGAGCTAGTATGAGGAACAGCATGGTTTGTGGCTAACTATCTGGAGCTAGTACGAGGAACAGCATGGTTTGTGGCTAACTAGCCAGAGCTAGTATGAGGAACAGCATGGTTTGTGGCTAACTAGCCAGAGCTAGTATGAGGAACAGCATGGTTTGTGGCTAACTAGCCAGAGCTAGTATGAGGAACAGCATGGTTTGTGGCTAACTAGCCAGAGCTAGTATGAGGAACAGGATGGTTTGTGCTGAGAAAGGACTCTACCGGACAATCAACAACCTTGTTAGTCCGTAGCAAGCGGGCCTAGGGGTCCAAACATCACAACTATCCCACTAACTAACACTTACAACTAGCGATGTTAACAATTAATCGAAGATGAATCAATGTTAACAACATGCAATTGTGAGAATGCAATATGTCGCTGCTGTGGAAATAAACCTTTCGATTGAGGAAACAAATATTGTTATTGTTTGTTAAATTGGCTATTGTTTACAATTCATTGATGAATTGATCGTTAACGCTATCAATGAT
>NC_140165.1:75665702-75807958 GCF_963971535.1 Notolepis coatsorum
TTTGGCGTGCGTATGGTTACATGTGTATTCACATGATACACAGTGCCCGATGCGCCCGTGTGGGGATCGGAACTGGAAGGCGGGTGTGTGACCCACAGGTGGCGGGGGTGACCGAATTGGGGGTGGGGTGGCGTGGGGGGTGCGTGGCTGGTAGGTTTTCAAAGTCAGGGGGACCTTTTTTTTTCTCTTTCTTTTTAAAGTTGAAACCTTATCAGAAAGCAAATCCTTTCTTGAAAGACAAACACTGTTGATATTTGTTTTTGTTTAGCATTTTTTTTCTTTACATTTATATAAAAAGTAAAGCTATTGAAAAATGGATTATAAAAAAAACTTGAAGATTTGCACTTGCCTAAAAAAAAGAAAAAAAAAGAATTTAGAAAAAAACCTAAAAAAAAAATCAAAAACAAATGGGGTTAGTTGTAGAGATGAATATTTTTGTGAATGTGTAAAGCGTGACTGCGAGAGTGGCTGACTGTGTGATGGTTGGTGATGATACCAGTCTGCACAGTGTTTTTCTTTCATTGCTTAACAAGATGTATGAAACATAAGAGGCCATTTTTGTCTTTTTCTGTTCAAATGATAATTTTGTATTCTCATGTGTAGAATGTGTGCGTGTCCCACTTCCAAAAAAGGGGACGTCCTTTGTATGTAAGTTTTGAGAGTGAACGAACGAATGCACGAGTGAAGAATGAATGAGAGAGAGAGAGAGAGAGAGAGGGCAATTGCACAACACATCCTTTCTCTCACCAGCTCTTCATCCCCAGACAGGCGTAACAGAAATGCATATGTTTGTAAATGTTAGCTTTTGCGCTCATCATATGTCAAACCACCACTCGTTTTGTTTGTGTTTGTTATGCATCTCCCTTCGCATCGCCCCCCCCCCCCCCCCCCCCCCCCGGAACACCGTCTCCAGACCTGTGAGGACTGGCGGGACGGAGCGAATCGGGGGGGGGGGGGGGGGGTTCACGACTCGTGTGCGCACGTGTGAACGAGACAGGAGTGTGTGTGCTTGTTCCTTTTACTGTTGGTAGAAATGAGTTCAGAAGATTACAGGTACTCATTTGGGGATGAATGTGTGCTTCTTTTTTTTTGGTATGTATGTGTATGAATGCACATCTGTGCCTAAGAACTTGGATATGGTGAGTGGCCATGAGACATTAACGTTTTTGAGAGCGAGTGATCTGTGCGTCGGTGCTCTGCACAGTGCGATCTGGGTCAGTGCTCTGTTCAATGGGATCTCTGTTCAATGGGATCTCTGTTCAATGGGATCTCTGTTCAATGGGATCTCTGTTCAATGGGATCTCTGTTCAATGGGATCTCTGTTCAATGGGATCTCTGTTCAATGGGATCTCTGTTCAATGGGATCTCTGTTCAATGGGATCTCTGTTCAGTGTGATCTCTGTTCAGTGCGATCTGTGTTCAGTGATCTGTATTCAGTGATCCGTGTTCAGTGCGCCGCACGGTGTGATCTGTGTGGGCGCGCAACACGGTGTCGACGCGCGGCACGGTGTATGTAACTTTCTATGGTAGATATTTCTAGTTCAGCCTAGGGGGGGGGGGGGGGGGGTGATCCATCGGAAGGGTAGTCCAGTCTGTTGTTCCCTGGGGGTGTGATCACATTGCCTTTCGTCAGCTCTCGGACTTGTGAATGAAAGGTGTGGAGTTTCTGACTGCTAAAAGAAAAAAAACGATATATATATATATACAAAGCATCTATGTGCTAGTGCACAGGGTGGTGCATGATATGTTAGCATATTGTGTTACTTATTTCGTTGTTGCAATTTGATAATGACGAGTTTTCTTTTTTTAATGAAAAATATATATGAATATATACATTATATACAAAGTTTAAAAAGTATTTGGACTAAGATTATGAGCACTTGGGGCTGCTATTTTTTGTCGTTTGTTTTTTTGTTTTTTTTTTCTTAAAAGAATTCTCGTTTCGTTTCATTACCGCCATGTGAAGTGCGTTTGTATTATTTCTTTCTTAAGAAAATATTGAATGTATTCCAAAAAAAAGACAAGAAAAACCGTGCTGATACCAGATTTTTTTTTCTCCTCAAAAGATTTCAAAAATGGAAACAAACATACAAAAAAAATAAACCTTCAAAGACATGACGTTAGCAAGGTCTCTTTTTTTGTTTTGTTTTTGATACAAAGGAGAAGGAAGAAAGAACTCTGGATGGAAACAGTTGAACACACTGCCTCTACAATCCTGGTTGTACAAACAATGACTAAGAAATAAAAGAAAGGATTCTTTCTATTCCATACTGGAGTTTTGGTTGTTTACAAAACCACATGGATTTCTGTGGGTGCAGTTTTTTTATTTTATTTTTCTTGTTTATTTTTTATTTTATTTTTGTCAGATGGGTGGGGTTTGCAAGTGCGCTTCTGCAATATGGACATGGAGTGGCTTTTACTTTTTTTTCTCCTTTCTTTTTTGGAGGACGAGTGGCATGGCATCACAATAAGACTGACGAGACAAGATCCTCACCTGTGACCTTTTTCACGGGGTCACGGATCCTGAGACTTAATGATCAACGACGAGCGGAGGAGGAGGAGGAAAAAAATCAAAGATTGTCTTCATGTTGTGTGGAGTGCAGCGCTATAGCTAGAGCCGACCCGGGGGGGAGGTGGGAGGGCGACAGGGGGCGACCTCGCCACGCACCTCGCCACAGCCCTCGTACGAGCACTCACATCCTGCCCTCACCAACTCGCCTATGCACTTTTTGTTCATTCAAGCTGTGAGGTACCATTTTAGGGATGGAGCACAATTACAAACAGGAGGATTGATAATGACTTTGACAAAGTCACTGAAAAAAGAAAACACGCGATATTCCCCATACTGAAATAAGAGACTAGAGAAGAAACGTCTTCTTCCACCTCCTGTACATAACCATATTTTTGTATTATCTTGCAGAGTTAAAAAGAAAAGAAAAAGAGAAAAAAAAAACTTTGCAAATGGATGAAGGAAAGTTCATGAGACAATGATTAAATGAGTGAATGTTCTTCAAGAAAACTCAATCTTTTTTTGAATATAGTTGGAGACGCATTAAACTTCCGATGGTTTTTTCCCTCGGTTTTGCCAGTAACCCTGTTTTTCAGGAACGGGAGGGAATATAAACCACGCGAGCCGAGGCTCGTAAGACTTTGACTGATGGTCACATGTTGTGATTGACGCCGCGGGTCACCTGACTCGGCAGTGTTCGGTCGACGGCGGACGTAATTGGAAGGTTTATCGAGATGCCCCGTTGCCTGCTCTGAGGACCGCTCCGCCCACAGCCCGCCGCCTGCCTGGAGAGCAATAACCACGATGACCTGAGGAGGAACCTCGTAGTCGGTGAGGCGCGTTTCTTCCTTCACAGTCGGCTATGTTCCATTTTGCTCCTGTATCACGCTCGGGTTGGGATTCCTTTCCCACCCGAAGGTGGAAAGGAATCCCAGCCATAGCGTGACACGAGCAAAATGTCCACCATGTGAACACGGTACATTTTTGGGGATCTGTGTTTATTTTTGAGCATCCTGACAGTGATGTCATCTTTTTATAATGTTTTCAGAAAGTATATGTGCAATTTTTCAAATACAAACTTAATTCTAGCGCATTTTTGTCTTAGCAAGATTACAACGGTTCATTTGAATGAATCTAATCCGATTTGAATAAATATCTATATTACGACTGTTTAGTCACAGGGGTAAACATGTCCTGGGGCTGACCTGGGACCAGCGTTCTACAGTGGGCTGCTCGGTCAATAGAATCCTGGGCCCTCATTCATCAACGTGTTCTACGCACAGATCTGTGCTTACCCTGTGCGTACGATCATTTCTAAGCAAAGAGTGGGATTCATCAATTTCGATTTCAACTTGACTCCGTGCTTACGTCTACGCACAGGTCAGAGCACACTTACCTGACGCCCAGTGGTAGAATATATTATTACAACAAGGAAATGAGCTTCTGTGCATAATAACACTGGCATGTTCTGTACGAACCGTAGTTCATTATAGTTCATTGTAAAATAGCAACAGTAGTGTAATTATGGTCAAAACCCTATAAATAGCATTTGGAATAATAGATCTTTCTCTCAGAATGAATGCAGCATGGTTTATATAGCGTTATCGGAATATACGGGGTGTAGGCTACTGACTGACTGCGCTCCGCGTAGCTTGATTGATTGATTGATTGAAAAGTTTATTAACAGATTGCAGAATGGGTACAGTACAGTACAGCTCAGTACATACAATTGTTAATTGGGGATGCAGACCAGAGAAAGACTTTCGTCTTGTTTACATCAGGGTCCCCCATTTTCAATTCATCATAAATCATAAAGCTCAACTCGTTATTATTTTGCGCAGACCGCAGAAACGCGGGAACGTTTTGATTATATTTAAAAGGCTTTACGTTAAACGAAACAAGTGGAATTTCGAAGCTGTAAGCAGAATACAAGTCATATGAATATAGTGTTCTTCCCCCTTTTTACTGTATAAGAATGAATAGAAAACGCATTGCAATGACACCAGATAGTGGACAGACTATGTATATGATGGGATTCAAGTTCGCGTTTTTGTTGATCATAGGCATGCTGTCAGAGTATGATATCTTAATCAAACATTCTAGAACATTTGTCGTCACAGTTCATGTCCTAATAGAACATAGGCTATGGCATGGATCGTGATATTGTGTGGACTGTTATTATTACTGTACCGGTACCACCCATTGTGACAACAGCCTTGTGAGTCCCGCACACAAACATGATGGAATTCAAGTTCATGTATTGAAAGGCAGGCTACATCATACATGCAGTGAGATTCATTGTTCTTGTATATGCTCTCGTATTATTGTTTATATAGGCTACCCAATACTGACATCAAAATAGATTGTAGTATGCCTCTAGAAATCATATGCAGCAGGTAGAAAATTGACGGGAGATCCATCGCGATTTGGAATAAAATTGAGGAGAACTTTAATCCCTGGGTATTAATCAAACAACACGGGAAAAGGCAGTCATATTCCAGCGCGGTATTTATTAGTGTTTGCGCTGCCCAGGCAGCAATGGTTAATAGATATCATATCCGACATCACCGTATGTGTACACGTCTGTCAGCCTGTCTCATGACACGCTTCCCTCGGCTTAGTCCATTTTTCCACATTTCATGGGTGTATTCCATTACCGTATATGGTTAATCAGGGCGTTTCTGGTATGCAAATACGTGAAAGTGTGCACGAGCCTCGGCGCAGAGCCAAGGTGGGATTCATCATGACAGGTGTGCGTAGAGCCTGCGTACGCACGTGTGATGAATCCCGACTTCCCTGTGCGTACACTGGTTCTACATTCCGTGCTTACGTGTGGAAATAGAACATGTTCTACGCACACATTGATGAATGAGGGCCCTGGTCTCTGCGGTCGCTTCACTTCTGCGCTGCTTGGACTCGGCCGATGTCTAGACCTGCTTTTCTAAACTCCTTGCGTTGAATTAGAAGTGAGCGGTCTTGGAGCCTCGTCTTCAACCGTCGGGTTCGGTGCTGGTAATCTGTAGAGGTGGAAATATTTGACCCCACTTCGATTACGATTCTTCAGGCAACGATTCAATGCATCATGAAATCTCTTAATTTGACCACGATTCGATACATTTTTGTGATCAGTCAATTCCCCAGAAAAAATTTGAATACGCAAATGTGGCTGGGGGAACTGACTCACTCAGCATGAATCATGGACTATAGGTCAATAAAAGATCGACCGAAAAAATAATTATAATACATTTTAGAAAATAATTATAATAATCATCGATTCTAACATTTTCAAATCGATGCAGTTGAATCGTCACCTTTAGAATCGATGCATTGTTACACCCCTCAATAATCTGGTCTCTGCCTCTTTCTTTTTGTGCCGACAGGATTCCAACTGTTCCCTACTCACGGGGCCCTTCCCTGGGGGGCGGACGTACAATCCCCCCCACCACTCCTTTCTACTCCTCGACCCCCAGCGCCCGCCTCGGAGCTGTCGAGCCCAAGACCCGCTGTCTTCATCTTGGACTCTGGACAGACGACCGGCGGCGGCGGGGGGAACCTTGTCGGAATGCAATTATTAAAACGCTGAATTAAGAAACTGATCGACGGCGGATTCCATCAGTGTTGGAACTAGTGGAGGTTTGGGGGGGGGTTTGAACAAGCAGTCTATCCTCCGCAAAGACGAGAAGAGGCGCTGGACCCCGCGCAGGTCATCCACCTCGGGCCCCGGAACTCTGGTGGCCGCGGCATCACACCACGGGTGGGCTTGAGTTCGGACGCGCCCTTCAGTACATCTGAGCGTGCAGGGGGGGGACACACACACCTGCAGCTGTAGAAACGGATGGACTGAATTGTAAAATAAAAAATTACAGGACTTTTCAAAATGACGTACAAAACATTCACATAGCGACACGTGAATCTCAAACATGCATAACACGCACACAAGGAATTTACATTCACTCTGGCTCTTCTCTTTAGAACCACATGTACGCACATAAGTGAAGAGCCTATGTCGATATCGACACAAATGCGCGCACGCACACACACTCACACGTACACACACATGTACACACACACACACGTACACACACTGAAGCGGCGAGGCTCAATATTATAAACATGAGCGTTCTGCTTTGTAAATAATGTAAAAGTTTGTGTTTTTGTTTTCTTTCTCTGCTAGTGGGTTTCATTTCATTTGTTTTCTCTTCAACATGCCTTAACTTGTACAGATTGGTCTCGGACGGCTAACTAAAAATTTTCTTTAAAACGGATGATAAAAATTAAGTTAGAAACCACCTCAAAAGAAGTGTCTTTTTAAATGAGGAACGCTCTACCAGACGTTTTCTGTCGGCTAACTTAACCGCCGTGTCTGTTAAATCTATTCGCTCGACGCCGATGCATCTTACTCATTGGCTACAGAATAGAAAAGTAGGCGGTCCTTGAGATTATTTTTGTGGTGGTTTGCTGTTTTTATTTACGTAGTTGTTTTTTTCATTTAACGAAGTGGATTTGTTCAGATTTCCTGTTTAGATGGCTGCTGAAGGGCTGGAGTCTGTACTGTCGGAGCTGAGCTGACTGGGGGGGGGTCCCCCAATTGGATTTGAGTGTTAATTGGGAATGGTTTCATGATAATATTGAATATAACTGGACACTACCTAGAAAAGACTTGATAGACCACTGCACTTCCGCGTTACATTGAGCTCATGGAGGAGAGAGCGGGGGAGAACATGAATGGATGAGAGCCTTGACATTAAGTGGTTGTAGCTACGGCTGTGGGGGTGCCTGAGACATGATCCAATAGACTTTTATACGCAGGAGTCTCCTGAACACGGAGAGACCAATCCAAATCACTTTCTCTGCCGAGTTATAGTAATTTTCCCGCACCTACTCTCGAACTCTGCATGCGCAGATTGATAAACCTAGATCTCTGGACAATCCAGAGAGACTCCGTGGGCAATCTGCGAATGCGGAGTTCGCGAGTAGGTGCGGGGAAAGTGACTATAGCTCGGCCGAGAAAGTACTAATCGACTTGGGATTGGTCTCTCCGTGTTCAGGAGACTCAGCCGTATAAAAGCCTATCTCCATGTCATGTCTCCAGCACCCCCACAGCCGTATCTACAACCACTTGATGTCAAGGCTCTCATCCACATTCATTCATTTTCTGCCCCCGCTCTACTCCCATGATTTCAGAATACCGGAAGTGTTGTGGTGGTCTATTGGCCCTGAACGTCATGACGTCAGAGCCGTGACACGAGGCCGGGCGCTGAGTCTGTTCTTCCCTTGATGGACAATGGGGGCAGTTTTACGGTTGAGCCTTGTTGGTTTTGAAAGCAGTGGACCCACTGTTGCCATCGGTAGGCTTGCATGGTTTTTAAAACATATCTGTGAGGGTTTGCTAGTAAACCTAGTGGTGGGTCAGAAATGGGCCTAGTCGTCGTCGTTCCCCCCCCCCCCCCCCCCCCCCAGGGCAGGTGTCGTCCGGTTCCGTCCAGGCCCAGGACACCTCTTGGTCTATGTGCCAGAAGGTGCTGAACAGATATGAACTTGCAACTTGCCAGTTTTTTTTTTATGTTGGAAGAAAATGCCTTTCTGTTCTGCTAAGTTTAAAAGTAGGTTTCTCCTTTCACCACGTAATGCCTGATGGAGACGAACGAGATTAGGATTAGAGTTGCAAGATGGAACCGAATGGAACATTTTAGCCCGTTAGCTTAGCTCTTATTGCTATATTCTCTTTTTGTAAATGATGTGTGAAAATGGATATCCATGCCATATTCCAATGCCCGAGATGGTTGAAATACAATTGAATGTATAGTCATGTTTAAATATCTTTTTATTAGACATCTTATGTAGATGTTTAATTATAGGCAGAGAAAACTAAAGGTCTCTTTCAAACATCTCGGGCAGTGCAATTCAACGATGTCATCGCACTGCATTTCTGAAGAAAAAAAAAGTCTTTGAAAGAAAATTAGGAAAATGTATTCTTATATCCGAATCACAACCAGACAGTCACATTTCGGTGGAATTCCTATTTTAGTTGTGCTGTGGTTATAAACTCTGCCACCCGGGGAGATCTTCAATTTGTGTCTTGTGTCGTCAGCCCTGGACACCTGGTCCATTGTGTAAAGTGCTGTCGCCGTGGGCAACACGGTGTTCTAGAATGTTGGATTCTCACAGAGGACTCGTCAGTCCCGCTTGATTCTTGAGGTATTTTAAATGCTTAGAAATCGTCCATACTGCAGCTGCAACGCTCTGTGCAGCGTCTGTGTGTCCTTGTTGGTGATTTGAGATAGAACGCTGTGCTTGATTTATCCAAACACAGTTTGAGACTCTGGAATACTGTGTCCTAATTAATTGTATTGTCAGTTTTAATCGGCAGATGTTTTTTCCGGGGATGGTACGTTTATGTACGTTAAGTTACAGTATCTGGTCCATCGTTGGCGAGTTAAAACTATATGATTTCTAAATGAGATTCCATAATCGACAGTAGTTGTAACTGGGAAATATGGTTCCTTCAACACTAAACAATACATCCACCTTTTCCCTGTTTTATGAAACTCATTTATAATGCGTCTCAGTTTGACATTTTTAAGAATGTGACCGTTTGTTGTCTTTGGGGCTGCATCAGTGTCAAAGGGCAAAGGGCACATACTGGTTAGCACTCTAGTTTGCAGTTAAGTTTACTGTAGTACACAGGTTTGAATGCCTCTGTGTGTTGTCAGTCTCTGTTGATCCCCTGTCAAAAGATCTTCCATCAGTTGGGTCAAAATCCCCCTCTGATTTTGAACAGCAGAATAATTGAGGCGTGATGTCTTGGATGTTTCCAGCAGCAACACCCAGGGGGAGATCAGATGGGACGGCGAGTCTGATGCATCTCAATAGGTTCATGACGTAAATACACATTTGACTTGCAGATTTTGGGCACGTTTAACCCCAGTCAGCTCCGCTCCTTTTGCGTAAAACATGGTTGAATGTTATTGAAATAACATACATGTAACAAGAACATTTTGGGGGGAAAAGAACAAGTGATAGTGTAAATAGTTTGGCTTTTGTTTGTTTGAAGAGAACAAAAATATAAAATAATAAACAGCATTTAACAGTGATTGACTTGGTATTCGTCTTTGTGTGTATATGAGAGGAAGAGCTCCCCCCACCAACCACCTCCAATGTACAGTTGCCACCCCACCTACCCAACCTCCTCCAATGTACAGTTTCTTCGTCAAATGTATATACTCTCTTTTTTAGACTCTTGTATCACAAACAGTACTGTATTTGTAAATCTGGTATGTCATCATAAATCTATAGATGTAGCAGTACTGTATCTGTATGTCAAATATGTTATGATGAATTGAAAATGGGGGACCCTTATGTAAACGAGACGGTTTCTCATCTCTCTGGTCTGCATCCCCTTAACAATTGTGTGCATTGAGCTGTACTGTATTGTACCCATTCTGCAATCTGTTAATGCAATGTTCAATCAATCAAAGCTGTTGCAACCATGAAACCGACCTCGTGACCAACGTGGCCGCCCCCTGTGTTCTCGCGATAGTTCTCGTGACCAACATGGCCGCCCCCTGTGTTCTCGCGATAGTTCTCGTGACCAACATGGCCGCCCCCTGTGTTTACAAACCAACCGCATGAGCTGCTCTTCTTCACTAAAGTCCCTCAGAAGACACCTCGCCGCACGGGCAGCCAAATATAGAAGAAACGACCGATAACAACACTACCGGATAGAGCTTGTTTTTACAAAACAAAGTCGTAAAATCAGACCAACCTGCAAACAGGTAGAATGACATCGAAGCAGCAAGCAGCTAACATTATTAGCCTCGGCTAGCTGGCCTGCGTGTGTGAAACATAATAATGTGTTTACTTGTAGCAGAAGTAACGCTGTGAACTTGCTAAACACCCATTTTAATATAATGAATATATGCATGCTTCACTGATTCAGTTGCTACGCATAGCTAAGCTAACTAACCGGTGTGATGGTGGCTTGCGTCGTGGTACAGTTTCTACGTCAAATGTATATACACTCTTTTTCTGGACACAACAGTACTTTAGTATTTGCACATCTGGTATGTCATAAATGTATAGATGTAACAGTACTGTCTATCTGTATGTTATGATGAATTGAAAATGGGGGACCCTGATGTAAACAAGACGAAAGTCTTTCTCAGGTCTGCATCCCCTTAACAATTGTATGTATTGAGCCGTACTGTACTGTACCCATTCTGCAATCTGTTAATACAATGATCAATCCTTACCTTATAACTTATACTCACTCAACTCGCCAACACCTCATTCACAATCGACACTTGACACCTTTTCACATAATTTGCTTAATGCAACATGATACCGTTGCATTGCTTTTAATAAATATGTATAGGCAGTTTTGTTATCTTATTAAATTAAAATAACGTCGGCTAACCTAACGACTAATCACTACGTACGTTATTGTCTGACTTGTCGTGGCGGCTCCCTTCTCACCAGTGTCTGTTTGGTGCTGTGATGTCCCCGTCCTGTGGCCGAGTCAAACCGCCACACTGCAGGAAGAAGCACTACCCCAGTAGCACCTACCTCACCCACGTCTGACGGACAACCAGCAGACGAGACCCCCTGACTACAGGCCAGCACTTGGGACGCCAGCTTGAAACGAGAGACCACAATTAGAGGAGAAGAGAGATGTCCGGTTCGGTGGAGAGTGGCGAGGTGAGCGGCTGTGTGACGGGGTCAGCAGCAGGGCAGGACACGGAGGCGGACGGCGAGCCCCCGCACTTGATGCCAGTGTTACCCGAGGGCGAGAGCTTAGAGCTGGGCGAGACCCCCCCGGAGGGCGAGGGGTCCTCCTCCTCCCCATCCGCCAAACGACCCAGGCTGGGTGAGCCGGATCTGGAGACCCCGGCACCGGCGCTCAGTGAGCCAGCAGCAGTGGAAGACCTGCCGCCAACGACACAAGGTGCGGTGTTCTCCGTCTCACAGCGTCACGACACAGTCATCGTCAAAAGCACAGAACCAACATGCTCTTTCTTGACTTGGATTCAGGTGGATGAATCGCCTAATGCAGTAATTATAGTAATATTATTAATATATGTTTTTATGGAAGAGGCCACTGAATTTGGTAATATTATTGTCTGCCTGTCCCTAAGACAAAAAGACAACAATTTGTTGGTCTAGCACTACACTTGGTACTAGGTTATTTTTCCCCTTTAATTCTCTACTTTAATTTGCAATCCTCATGGAACCTTGCTCTCCGGTGCTCGTGACAAAAGTGCCCCTTCAAGGTGAGGAGTGTGGAGGAGGAGGAGAGGAGGTTGTGAGCGGAGGTCGAGGAGGCGAAGTGGAACGCCATCAGAACAGTGACGGAGGAGGCGATGGTGCTCCTCCACCACCAGAGGGGGGTGAGGAGGAGGAGAAGAAAGGAGATGAAGAACAGGAGAGGAGTGAGGAGGAGAAGAAAGGAGAGGAAGAACGGGAGAGGAGTGGATCCGCTGACAGCCCCAGTGATGGACCGCGGTGAGTGGATAATTGCCCTGTGATGTTGTTTTGTTCTCCATTTTGTTCTCTTGTCTATAGCAAGCCACCAATATTATCGGTCAATACTATCTGACGTTTTTTCTTGTGCGAAGAACGAAGTCACCAGAACCTCCTATGATCACATTTCTTCTTTGGAAGCTCGGCTATGTGATCAAGGGCAATATGAGGAAATTACTTTTGTATTAATGCTGTCACTTATTAGCAGATTGTACAGTATCTGTATGTCTACTATCACGGAGTTAAATGGTAACTTATGTAGTGAGATCTTAACCGGAACCATTCTGGCCTGTACCATTGTAGTGTGTAGTTTACACTTTGCCAAAATAATGTTGTTATCTTTCACTGTTTGCAACCAGTTAGTTAGTTAGTTGTCCATTTCTCCTTTGTTTGAGACTCACTGACTTGAGGCCTTCTTTGTTCTTCCATACTATTCGCAGCCTGGGCCTAGATTTCAGCCAGAACCCTCAGATGCTGACTGGTTCCTGGGCGGAATACTCCAGCCTCCCAGAGAACTACCTGAAAGGATGCAAATGGTAAGCTCTCCAAAAGATTGTCATATAAATAAATAAATGGTGTCATGAGTACTTGCTTGGTTATCAAGGGAAATGCAGAGACTACCGATAGTTTTGAAATGTTTATTTTTCAACTGAAACATACAAACTTAACCACATGTAATTTTTATATAAAATAATTTATAAATAGGACTATTCCCAGGTGGCAATAGGAATATTAACATGTTAATTATTTTGATTACATTTTTAAAATCTTAACAATTAATCACATTACGCTTTTTGACACCAGCAACCTCCCGTAGTTACTTTGATTTCCTGACTGGGAGGCTGGTGACGTGTTTGTTTACATTCCTGAATCACATGATGCACCACGGGGAAAGTAGTACCGTGAGACCCGACATCCTGAATCACATGCACCACGGGGAGAGTAGTGCCGTGACCCGACATCCTGAATCACATGATGCACCACGGGGAGAGTAGTGCCGTGACCCGACATCCTGAATCACATGATGCACCACTGGGAGAGTAGTGCCGTGACCCGACATCCTGAATCACATGATGCACCACGGGGAGAGTAGTGCCGTGACCCGACATCCTGAATCACATGATGCACCACGGGGAGAGTAGTGCCGTGACCCGACATCCTGAATCACATGATGCACCACGGGGAGAGTAGTGCCGTGACCCGACATCCTGAATCACATGCACCACGGGGAGAGTAGTGCCGTGACCCGACATCCTGAATCACATGCACCACGGGGAGAGTAGTGCCGTGACCCGACATCCTGAATCACATGATGCACCACGGGGAAAGTAGTACCGTGAGACCCGACATCCTGAATCACATGCACCACGGGGAGAGTAGTGCCGTGACCCGACATCCTGAATCACATGATGCACCACGGGGAGAGTAGTGCCGTGACCCGACATCCTGAATCACATGATGCACCACGGGGAGAGTAGTGCCGTGACCCGACATCCTGAATCACATGATGCACCACGGGGAGAGTAGTGCCGTGACCCGACATCCTGAATCACATGCACCACGGGGAGAGTAGTGCCGTGACCCGACATCCTGAATCACATGATGCACCACGGGGAGAGTAGTGCCGTGACCCGACATCCTGAATCACATGATGCACCACGGGGAGAGTAGTGCCGTGACCCGACATCCTGAATCACATGATGCACCACGGGGAGAGTAGTGCCGTGACCCGACATCCTGAATCACATGATGCACCACGGGGAGAGTAGTGCCGTGACCCGACATCCTGAATCACATGCACCACGGGGAGAGTAGTGCCGTGACCCGATATCCTGAATCACATGCACCACGGGGAGAGTAGTGCCGTGACCCGACATCCTGAATCACATGATGCACCACGGGGAGAGTAGTGCCGTGACCCGACATCCTGAATCACATGCACCACGGGGAGACTAGTGCCGTGACCCGACATCCTGAATCACATGCACCACGGGGAGAGTAGTGCCGTGACCCGACATCCTGAATCACATGCACCACGGGGAGACTAGTGCCGTGACCCGACATCCTGAATCACATGCACCACGGGGAGAGTAGTGCCGTGACCCGACATCCTGAATCACATGCACCACGGGGAGACTAGTGCCGTGACCCGACATCCTGAATCACATGATGCACCACGGGGAGACTAGTGCCGTGACCCGACATCCTGAATCGCACGCGCCACGGGTATAAGCACCCCTGAATGTCTTCATAATACAATGTTTCTGAATGGACTTTTGGATTAAACCAAGTTGTATGCAGTGATGTGCCAGTTATTTAACGTTACACATGTCAAGCTGGGGGTGGACGGTATGGTCTAAAATTTATATCACTGTATAATTTGAAGCATAGACGGTAACGGTATATATCACGGTATCAGTGTTTCCGTTAGAATATTTTTTTTTGCCTGATAGGCAGGCTATATAAAGAATGACATCCTCAAGGCATGTAGATTTATAATATTTTAACTTAAAACTAGGCTACTTTTGCGTATAAAGTCATTATATTCCAAATAAAATAATTTAGCGCTTTCAGGTCTGGTCACAGCTTTCAGCCGTTGGGAGGGGGGGGCGCTGTTTAGCGGGCCTGTGACCAGACCTGAAAGCGCCACTGGCTCTACGGCTCTGCAGCTGCATGCTATTCGCAAAACCACTGCTGCAGCCGTCCTCCCGCTGCAGCCGTCGTTATCATAACACTACACGCATATCATAATGTTTACAGCAAACTAAACTGTAGTTGATCACCAGGTATGTTTTATTAACGTAGAATAATTCATATAAGAAAAACGATAGGGACATCTCTTACCTTTCTCCACTGGTTAAAAATGCCAGGAACTGAAATTGAAACTTGCTGTGCGCCGCGGTGATATGTGTTTATTATGAAATGACAATTGCGTGTTGACACGCCCACTGCGCGAAGCCTCCTAAATAACTTTTTCCAGTTTGCACATATCTATTATCTATGACTAATTCTATCTATTTTTAGGGGCAAATGCGATTGAAATAGTCGTGCTGTGGTTACATGACGTCATTGCTATTTTAGAGCTGCTCTACCGGTTACACGGTATAGTCAAAATCCATACCGTAGAGCAAATTAATACCGTTTATACCGTCCACCCCTATGTCAAGCTATGCACGCTTTGCTTGCTAACATTAGATGGCAGTGTCGATGAGACTGAGGAGATGTTGTTTCAACAAATGGAATCACAAAATGGATTACCATGCAAAACGTTATTGAAGACTCCTGTGACCAGTCAGTACGTACATCACTATGTACGTCTAACTTTTCCTAACCATTTTGTGACTGCAGCATTTTCTATGTTATGTGCGCAAATATAATGCGTATATGCATATATTATACAGCTCTTTAACGGTTTGGATTTGGACATTTAATGCTAGAAGTTTGAGGGCTTTCACTTGCATGCATTCAGCGCACACACACACACACATTTATTTCGTGACAAATGACAACCAGCACAAACAAGACTGACAGCGGCAGACGGCAAGCCACACACGCAGGCGCCATCTTCAATATTATATGTGTAGTCTCTGTTCTACACGCACCCTGTACTGTGTGCGGTGATATACCCACCTCCAAAATAAAATAACCACTTCATCACTGACTTCTCTGATTTCTTGGATGAAATAATGCCTAAATATGACCACGCTTTAACACATTCCCTGCCATAACTTATATCCATCAATATAGCCAGTCTGCCACCACTCTAAGCCTATGGAGATGTTCACCTTCTTTGCAGGGCTTTAACTTTATAAATTGTATTGCTAAATTGACATTACTATGGCCCATTCAACATCGATTATCTATCGTTCAGGATGTAGGAACGTTATACTTTTTCATTCAAACATTCATACAAAAATACCTTCTAGAATATAAGTGTTTTTATCGTTTTCTGCAGTAATTCCTAGAACGTGAGTTATAGGCCTAAACGCATAATAGATTATTGATTGCCGTTTATTCCCGATAACACGCTATATAAAAAAATTCAACTGTATATGATCCTATACGTTATGCGTCATCATGCGCGGAGGAAAGGGGGGGGGGGGGGTCGTTTATAATTCCGTGATCGTCAGTAAATGCTTTCTGTAGTAAGGGTGATATATCAGGGCTGTACGCTAAGCTTTTTCACTAGGGGCACACTTGCCCCTAAATGAGAAATTTAGGGGCACAGAATATTTTTTAGGGGCACATTTTTTAATAACAATTTTACCATTATAGTGCAAAAAAATATGTTCCTCCTGCCTCATTACTGTGGTCCTTTTATTTAACATTTAAGTGCGTTTGTTTTCAGGTTTGTATCATTTATAATGAACCAACTGAGAGTGTGTAAATCACTAATAGAACAAAAACAACAAACTGTATGTGTGTGTGCGGCTTGTGTAGTGCTCCTTGAATGAGATCACCACAACACACACACCATTGCATTAATCAGGAGGACAAGAAACTCTGCATACCTTTGTTTCACAATGAAAAGTGCTTTATAAATAAAATGAAGTATTATTATTGTAAATAACCCCATGAAAGGTTTATTATTTTTATGGGTAATTACCTGCTTCATATTTGTGATGTTACTGGTTTCAGGGTGTGCCTAAAGTGATCAATGTGTTGGGCCGTTTATAGAGATCTATGCCAATTAATGTTAAGAATTGAGAGGCTTACTACGGTATTTGTATATGTGACCTTTATTTTGAAAACCGTGTTGCGACGCAACCTTGTTTAAGTTTGCGCTTTTGACAGTGAAATGTTCAGTTCAACTTAGCTCGAAGGAAAGACTCTAATCAAAAAGGTTTAATTGACCCGTATGAGGCTCTTACGGTAGGACTTTGATTGTTTATATAAGAGGAATGTAATACTATGCAAAACGAGAAATAAACAGTGATTTTACCAGCAGTAAGTTGCAAGCCACTTTCATGCGGGGAACCGTGACAATTATTAGTATCATCTTATTTGCATATTGTCTCATTATTAGATAGATAGGTTGATACTTTATTGATCCTCGGAGGAGGGAAATTTAAGTAGACAGTATTTCACGTCCTAATAGTGGGCTACTACTCACCTAATGCATGGCTGAACTGAACGTTAGAAGTGTCCGTGTCCCCATCAATCATCACTGCCAGATCCGACTTAATTTCACCGGCTATGGTCTCTTTTTTTTTTTATCCACTTTTTCTCCCATTTTTCTGTATTTTTCTCCCATCCCAATTTCGTATCATCCAATTCAACCCTCCCTTGTCACGAACGCTGTTTCTTGCCTCCCACAAGCCGGCTGCAATGTGGACTAAGTCATACATAGCACAAGTCCCCTCCGGTACTTGAGGTAACAGCAGTCGCATCTTTTCACCTGCGCAGCTCGATCTCTCAGTGGTGAGGAGTAACGCGTGGGAGGCTCACGCTGCCCCCGACACTTCCTGATTCTACTGCGCAGGCGCACCAACCGACCTGTAGGAGTCGCTGTCCACAACGCCCGATCCCCACCCATCAGTTTCCCACCCCCTAATACGCCCAATGTGTATTAGTACGGACGACCAGCTAAACTGAAAGCAAATGTGGCGCGCTGGGCTCGAACAGGCAAGCCCAGCGTCTCTGTCGCCTTGCCCACTACGCCACGTAGCCGCCCTACCGGCTATGGTCTCTTATCATCTCTCCACATCGGACGTGGTTGTCATAAGATGGACTGCTATCCGCTCCGTTGTTCTTGCAGAGCGAAATTAGCGGCTTAAACTTATTGAAAGGAAGTTCTTCTTTGGCGATGCAATAGGCCACATTCAGTTTCATTTAGATTGTTCGCTAGGAACTATGGGATTTGGTGTTGGATGTATGGACTCTACCAGACAGGAACAAAGCGGGGCTCGCAACTCACTTGTAGTTCCAAGGTGATTTTAATAAACAAAAAAGGCAGTAGATGCAACGTTTCGACCTTACCGGTCTTCCTCAAGCATGCATACAACACAAAATGACATTTTTATACAGGAAGTGAAAAATCAGCCCCACCTGGTGATCAGGGGCGGTCCCAAGACTTGCATGATTAATACATATTATACATGATTAAGTAACAATTTTATCTTTTCATTAGACATTGTTTTTAGGAGATTTTCTATGAGAAATATCTATACTACACACACTATTAAGACATAATTTACAGATAGGCAACAGGCAGTAGTGTGTAGGGTAAAAATCCTAGCCACTGAAAACAAAAACAACAATGAAAAAACAGTCTATTGACTGTCTCCCTCTATAGGTTAAATTTATAAATAAGGTCTAATGTCAAAGTCTTCATTGAGTCCTGTTGGTGCCATAGTTTTAAGATAATGGATCCACCATACTTCTCTCCTCAGTAGGAGATTATCTATATCTCCCCCTCGTCTTGGAAGATGCACTCTCTCTATTCCAAGGTATCTTAGTGATGAGACATTGTGGTGTGCCTTTTTTAAATTTAAAGCTACTGGGCTTTTTTCATCCTCATTCCGTATAGTACTCCTGTGTTCAGCAATACGTGTTTTTAAAGCATGTGTTGTCTTACCGACATATGCCTTACCACATGGGCACTTAAGCATATAGATTACATTGGTAGTTGTACATGTTATTTTGCCTCTTATTTTTATCTCTTTCCCAGTTGTTGGGTGATAGAAAACAATGCATTTTTCTGTAAAGTGACAGACGGGGACATGGTATTTAATCGCACGATAGACTACAACTACCAAGTATATAGCGTGACCCAGATTCACTTCACACGCAAATCTTTTTTTCCCACACGGGCTATCGCAGTAAATTCATTCATTGCCGACAGATTTTTTCGTAGCACCGGGCATTATGTCGCACTGTACAGCTCTGGTTGTAGGCTAATGTTTTACTATTTTTTTAATTAATTTAGCAGTGAAATGCGAATCAAGGGTTGAAATCACTACTCGCAAGGTTGCCCCCAAATATTATTTACCACTCGCACAGGCCAAATTAAGGGGCAATTTGCGATAATCTCGTCGCAGTGTACAGCCCTGTATATTGATCAGATCGGTTTGCAGTGAAATGAATAAACAATTGGGCTGAAAATAACGTTAGCGTCCTCTTACCGTTCGCCAATGAGACTGGCGGTGAAGGATTCCAGGTATAGGACGTCGATCGCCTAGGTCCATTTCCGGTTTGTATGTCGCAATAAATGCCGAAATCATATCGATTATTTTTTTTTTTAAACTTTGACCAGTCACCTGGTTCTTTTAGCGTTTATCGCTTTTCTTCGCATTCATACTTGGTCAAGTTCGACCGACAGAAGCAGGCTGAAAGGGTTCAGATGGGGGGGAAGACACTCTGGGAAAGGCATGGTTGCCGTCCGGGATTCGAACGCACTCAGCCCCAGATCCGCGCGAGCGCGGTTGTCCACGGCGCTGAAATAGCACTCGCGGTACGTGGTGAGCTACTGGAGCTCCCCAATCATATCGATTATTAAGTTTATAAAGCGATCCATTATGTACATAGTGTCTGTCGGGAGCCTTGCGACAATATCTGATGGCCGGATGAATTTAATCGACGCACACCTCCCACTTCCTGTTGTTCGAGTGTAACTCGCCCGACCATCCACCAGGCGGCGGTATTGAGCCGTCGTTGTATTGAGCCGTAGGGTCCAGCTGCAGCGCCGGAGGTGTATGAATTATGAATGCCATGGCGAAAAAATTAAATATTGATCTCAATATCGCTGTACAGTGTGGTCTGGCGTTCAAAGCATGGCGGGCATAAACGTGTTACAGCGTTTCCGGCGGTGGATGTGTTAATTCCGGGTGATGTGAACATACACGTGTGTTGTCCTTCTAAGCCGCTGGCTAGAGACTTTTTAAATCGTATTGACTCATTTGATCTCGTGCAGTCTTGATCTTGTGTCTCTTTCTCGGCTAGAGGACGTCATTTCCCACATGAAGCCCTCAGGCCTAATTTAGATGGACTATAGATTATTATTATATTATAAAACATTATAAATGACAGCCTTGCAGGTGATGTACCTGTACATTTTAAACATGCTGTGGTGCAACCGCTGATTAAAAAGCCCAACCTGGACGCCTCTGTCCTAAGTATTGGGAAAAATCACACTTGTTCAATTGATGTCTTTTCTAAACACGCATGGCATTCTGGAGATGCTCAACGACAATAACACTATGTAACAAATAGGCCCGCCGCGATAATCAATAAATCAATTAATCGGCGCGATAATAAAAATGAATGCAATGATTTTGACGAGCGCGATTAATTGCTATTTGCGCGTTTGTTTTAATGAGGCGGAACCAGTACCTCTTGTCAGTCACTCTCCGTGTGGGGGGCCGCTGGCGTTACTACGAAGTACAGCACGGGAGCTCCGTGGGGCAGTAGCAACGCTACATAGCTTTACTATATTTCTCAATAGCGTTGCTCCTTTTAACCAAGTAGCGTTCTTTGTAGTGTAGCTATTTTTAGACCCAAGTAGTTACTCGCTACTGCCCGGAGAAACTGGACTGCTAAATAAAGATTAAAGATCTAGCGTTGATGCTATCCAATGCTATCAACATTAGCTAAATAGCTAACAAACTAAATACAATGTATAGCATAGCTACAACACACAATAACGTTAATACAATTACATGCATCATTGTTTACAATGAACGGGTGGGGCTAGTCAAAGGACTGGACACGGGGACAAGTTAAACATGAATTAATTAACAGGTCGTTTCGAGTTGCGCTCCCGTGCCTACGCACCACAGGGCTATTCTATTATATACGGCTTTGACGCTTCCTCCTCATCGTTGATTGCCTGTAGTAGCTGCATCTAACGTTAGTAGCTAACGTTAAAACTAACCTAAAGTTGGGGCGGTTAGGTGGTCGAGCGGAGATTGCGTTCGTCACCAGCCCCGGAGCTGTGAGCTTGGTTCGCCTGTTCGAATCCAGCTCACAGCTCCGGGGTTGTCACCAGCTTGGCTGGCCGTCTGCACTGATACAATTGGCTGTATCAGAGGGTGGGAGAAGCTGGCGGGGTGGGTCCGGGTCGTTGTAAACAGCGACTCCTACAGTTCGGTCGGGGCGCCTGCTAAGCGCGGATTGGACGTGAGGGGGATAGTGTGGTCCTCCCACACGCTACGCCCTCTCAATGAGAATCCGCGCTGCCAGGTGAAAAGAAGCGGTGATTGGCTGGACGTGTGTCGGAGGAAGCACGTGGTAGCCTCCACTCTCCCAAATGATCTGACTGTGGGGGGTAAAGCGCAGCGACCAGGAAGGGACTGGGAATTGGCATACGACTAACATTGGGATGGGAGAAAATCGGAGGAAAATGGAGGGGGAAAAAGACCAAAAAAAAAAAAAAAAAAACTAACCTAAAGTTAGTTGTTCACCAACAATCTCAACATTTGTTTTATCATTAGCTCAAAAACACAGAACCGGACGAGACAAGTTGTCCGCTCATAGGTGCTGCTAGGATAATAACAACAATACTTCCGCTCCGGTCGGTGGGTTTCAAAATAAAAGTCTAAAACACCGGAAAAGACGTTTATTTTGTACAGCGTTTTCCTCCACGAGTACTCGAGTACATCATGTCATCAATCGATCTGGATTATTTTTGCCCGTCCCTAGTTTATCCTGTGCTGAAGTCTCCATTCCAATAGAGATAGTATATATTTTGGTGTTTATTTGATTATTGTTTCACTGCCTTTTTATTTATTACGTTTCCACAGTTTTTTCCTCATACTTTATTAACATTTTGTACATGGTACCGCAAGGTACATTAATAATACATGTACATGTTAAAAGGATGACACAAAAAGCCAGACAGAGGGCTTGTTTCCAGTTTCAGTTTGTTTTATAATAAACAATCAAACTGAGAATTTTTTTATTTAGGATATTTAAAATGTCTTCCAATGTTAAATAAAGGTTTATTGCACTTTGAAACGGTTTCCTTGCATTATTATGCTATTATTATATTAGAAAAAAAAAAGAAAAAGGTTAATTGAAAACTTTTGGGAAATACATTTCTCAAAAAAAAAAATCTCTCAAAACCGCAATAATATCGCTTATCGCAATAATTTTCTGGGACAATTAATCGCCGAGCAAAATGTGTTATCATGACAGGCCTAAACTACACTCACAGCACACACATCCACACGCACACACTCACTTTAAATAAACTCACCGTAGCACCCACTTTACTCACTTTAGACACTTTAACACACTTTATATTTATTGGTAAAGAGATTTGCACTATAATTCATACCTCATTGCACCTTACCTAAGTTGTACCTCATCCCATTTCTGCATTGTACTGTATACTGTACTGTAACTCACTGTTACAATTTTTTTTTTTTTTAACTTACATTTTTATTAGCAGTTTTTTGATAAACAACATAAACAGTACATTTCGACATACACAATTATAAAGACATAATATCAAAAATAAAATAAAAAAAACGAATAAAAGATTGACAAAAATGAGAAAAGAAAAAAGTGTGACATGGGTTCTTCAGTCCATTCTATTTTTACATTGTTTATTTACATTTCAATTTCTTTTCTTGTTTCCTTTTCATTCTTCTGTGATGTCAAGCAGATCAATACTGTGGTGGGAAGGAGCTTTTTCCAACTTAGGAGGCTGTCCAAGGTCAAACCTTTTTTATCCCGTTCCGTTTTTGAAACGGTTATCCATGCTTTTATGACCTCTCGCCTTGATTACTGTAATGCCCTGTACGTGGGCGTCAGTCAGGCCTCCCTCTCTCGTTTGCAGTTGGTGCAAAACGCCGCTGCCCGTCTGCTGACGGGAACGCGAAAGCGGGAGCACATTTCCCCTGTGCTGGCTGCCCTCCACTGGCTTCCTGTGCGTTTTAGGATTGATTTGAAGTGTTTTTAAATGTTTGAACGGCTTGGCACCGGGTTACCTCTCAGACCTGCTGGAACCCTATGTTCCTCCAAGGTCCCTCAGGTCCTCTGACCAGCTCCTCTTGGCCGTTCCAGGCTGAAGCTTAGGGGGGACCGTGCTTTTGCAGTGGCAGCCCCAAAGCTCTGGAATGAGCTGCCACTGCATGTTAGGCAGGCCCCCACTCTGCAGGTGTTTAAATCACGCCTCAAAACACACTTATTTGCTCTGGCTTTTGTTTTTTAAACCGTTTTTGAGAGACTGGCCTTTTTTATGTGACACATTGTACTGTTTTATTATGTGCTTTTATTCAATTTTTATGTTTTATGTTTTATCCTATGTTTGTGGACTTGTACAGCACTTTGGTCAACTTTGTTGTTTTAAATGTGCTATATAAATAAAGTGGATTGGATTGGATGTCGTTTCTTGTCTTCCTATATTCCTCCCACTTTTCCCATTTTGACTCAAATTTCTCCTTGCAGCCTCAGCATATGTGTGATTCTCTCCATTTCCTGTATCCCCTCTATTATCTCTATCCATTGTTCCTTCGTCGGTGCTTCTACCCTGTACCACGGTTTAGTCAAAGCTTTCTTGGCTGCTACTAATAGTATCTTAATCAGATATTTGTCTTCTCCCTGAATTTCTTTCTGTGTTAAGTTCCCTAGGTATAGTACTTGACCTGTCTGGGGTATTTCATATCCTACTATTTCATTTATTATCCCTCCTATCTCCTCCCAGTAGTTTCTTATTTTCTGACATTCCCAGAATATGTGTGTGTGATTCGCTACTTCTTGCCCACATTTTCTCCAACATGGCTTTTGTGTTGGCATGTAATTGCCCTGTATTTCTGGTGTTATAAAGAATCTAATTATGTTTTTCCACCTAAACTCCCTCCATATCCTTGATCCTGTGGTTGATGTGTTATACCATTCCTCCTCTGTTATCTCTATTTCTAATTCTTTCTCCCACTTTTCTTTTATATACAAGGTTGTAATTTCCTTACTGTCCATTATTGCCTGATATAGTGCTGATATAACCCTCCCCTTCTTTCCTTCATATGATTTTACCATTATCTTAATGATCCCATTCTGTTCTTTGTCTCTGTCTTGTTTTATTTCTTTGTTATAGTAACCTCTAATCTGTAAATATCTAAAGTGGTCTCTATTCTCTAGTCCGAATCTCTCTTTCAATTTTTGTAGAGTCTGCATCTCTCCTCCTTCTATCATTGTACATATTGCTGTTATAACCCCCCGTTCCCATCTTCTGAACCCATGGTCGTCTATCCCTGGTTTGAATTTGTTGTCGTGTTACTTATTCATCTCAGTATCTTGGATTCTTTTTCTAGCTTGTATTTCTTTACTATTGTGTTCCATACGTTTATAGTGAATTTGGTAATTGGGTCGAGTAGTTGTTCCTGTTCCTTCTGAACAGCTCCCTATCTCCTATTAGTGCCTGCACTTTGAATCCCTCTCTTTTGGTTTCTATGTCTTTCCATTTGGCTTCATAATTCACATTGCCCCAGCATGCCACTGTTCTAAGCTGTGCTGCATAGTAATAGTCTTCTAAACTGGGTACTGCCATTCCTCCTTTGTCCTTTGGTAGTTGTAGAGTCACATATCTGATCCTTGGCCTTCCCCCCCCCCCCCCCCCCCAAATGAATCTTGATATTTGTCTATCCCATTCTCTGAATTGTTTTTGTAGTATTAATATAGGTAAAGACTGAAATAGGTATAATAACCTTGGTAATATGTTCATCTTAATGATTTCGATCCTTGCGCTGAAATCTAGGGGCATTACTGTCCATCTTTCTAGGTCTCTCTTGATTTTCTGATTAATCTGTGTATAGTTTGCATCGTATAACCCCTCTTGTAATGTTCACCCCTAGGTACTTGATCATGTCCATGTCCCATTTAATTTAGTATTTTTCTTTGATCTCTATCGTTGGAGTGTAGTTCAGTGTTAAAGTACTGTTACTATTTTTACTCTGCATTGTATATTGTACATACGGTATGTATATTGACTGAACACAAAACATACCTTTGACTTTCTATTTGATACTTTTAATCTTTTTATCTAGCACACTCCCAGGGGCTCATACAGAAAAAAGCATTTCATAGAAAAGTATGCTGTATTTTTTTATGACTACTAATAAAGACACTTGAAACTTGAAGTTGAGATGTTCCAGTCTGATTATAAAGCACTGCACAGCACTCTTTAAGAGTTTTTTAATGATATCTCTTTGGCCACTGACTCTGGTGACTCTGTTGTACTGTTAGGATCTAGGATCTATACGTTAGAAAACATGGCGTCTCCTTCCACTGTTGCGCGGATGATGGTCAAATCGACCTGCCCTTGAAACTAAATAACCCAAACAATTTAAAAACCCTTTGTTAGCCTTGAAGATGTCAAAGCCTGGTTGGCCTTAAACCTTTTACATGTTAACCCTTTCACTACCACACTACAGAAGGTTAACCCTTTACTATCACACTACAGACGGTTGTCTGTAGTGTGATGGTAAAGGGTTAACCCTTCTGAAGTGTGGCAGTGAAAGGGTTAAGATGGACAAATGGATCAATGCTGTAGTGGGAAAGAGCTTTTTCCAGCATAGGAGGCTGTCCAAGGTCAAATTTTTTTTTGATCTCAGTGTTTTTGAAAATGTCATACATGCTTTTATGACCTCTCGTCTTGATTATTGTAATGCCTTGTATGTAGTTAGTCCAGAACGCCGCTGCTTGTCTGCTAACTGGGACACGTAAGCCAGAGCACATTTCCCCTGTACTGGCTTGCCTCCACTGGCTTCCTGTGCGTTTTAGGATCGATTTGAAGATTTTGCCGTTGGCTTTTAAGTGCCGGCTGAGAGCGGCTTGGCACCGTTCTACCTCTCGGACCTGCTGGAACCTTATGTTCCTCCAAGGTCCCTCAGGTCCTCTGATCAGCTCCTCCAGGCTGAAGCTCAGAGGGGACCGTGCCTTCTCAGTGGCAGCCCCAAAGCTCTGGAACGAGCTGCCTCTGCATGTTAAGCAGCCCCCACTCTGCAGGTTAGGCAGGCCCCCACTCTTGCAGGTGTTTAAATCACTCCTCAAACGCATACTATATTCTTTGGCTTTTGACAGCTTGAGAGACCTACCTTTTTATGTGACATACTGTACTGTTATATGCTTTACTGTGTGCTTTTGATCTCTGTGATATTAGTGATGCACCGATGTGAAAATTGTGGCCGATTCCGATATTAATATTTCTGTTCTGGCCGATACCGATATTTACAGATGTCGATATCTCTGTATAGAAAACACTTTTTTATGATAATCAAATAAAGAGCTATTTTCCAAAACGCATTTTTTTTTTTTTTTTTTTTTTACTTTTGTAACTTATTTTCAGAAATGACTGATATTTTTGAACTAAAACATGTGAATACATTTTTTTTTATATAAATATCGGCCCATATCGGCCCTATTTTGATATCGGACCGATACCGATGTGTAAAAAAAAAATTGCCATATCGGCCGATATATCGTGCATCACTATGTGATATTAAATTATTAAATGTATTTAATTAAATCACAAATCACAGCCTTTTTTGCGGTTATATAATTGCTCAGGTTGACATTGCGATGCAGCACTAATCCTCCCGGTCTCTCCCTCTCCCCCCCCCCCAGGGCCCCTGATGGCTCATGCATCCTGACCAACAGTGCAGACAACGTACTACGTTTGTACAACCTGCCCGCAGAGCTTTACAGCTACGACTGGGACTTACTCACTGAGCTGGTGAGCCAGACAACGGTTATTCAAGGAAATGGTATTCAATTGTTGAAAAGATAAAAAAAATATATATTAAAAGGGATTTAATACTTTCTTTGAATTTCTTTATGAATAAGTAAATTATATCCTACACTGGTTGATGACGGCCTGGAAATAATTTAATCACAGGTAGAAAGAAAGAAAGAAAGAAAGAAAGAAAGAAGTATTTATTTGCAGATTAACCTCTTAAACCCTAGCCATATTTTCAGAAAATTCGCCTAAAAGTACATACCCAAGTAAATGGAAGATTGCTCCACTTCTTCTACACTGGTCATTTGCATGTTCTTGGTATCTAGGGACATCTATGGTATCAGAAATATTGTGTCTGTTACTATGCTTGAGTAAATTGTCATGAACCAAAGGACGGTGAATAACACCATGCTAACATTGACCAGACGTGAACAATTGCCACTGAGCTCATTCAACACCTTCTTGAGATCAAGTGTACAAGTGTCGCAACTTTGGACGTGGTCTAGGTAAGACTTCAGGCTATGGGGCCCCAGCAGTGTTTTCAGCTAATGACTATAGAGTAGATAGCATCTGTTTGCAAAATAATTCAGAAGAAAATGAAAAAAATTTGTATCAGTGTGTTCAAACCTCTGTAACTCGGACAATAGCACTCCGAGTGATTCTTCCTGTTGTGGAAGAAAATTCAGAGTGATTCTTTCAAAATAGCCCAGACTTGTGCATATGCTACAAATGGTTCCAGAATAGTGTCCAATTTACTTTCAGTTTGCAATCGACAGGCGTTTTATGCAAAATCTGCAGGACTGTTAAGAGATTAACATGGCTTTACATTTTGCCAAAGAGGCTAGATTAGTCAAATGAAGTACAATAATACATAGATTCTTAAATAATAATAAATAGAATTAGGGATATCCGATATTATCGGCCTACCGATATTGGCATTAAAATGTGATATCGGAAATGATCGGTATCGGTTTAAAAAAAGATTTTTTTTTCTTTTCTTTTTTACATTTATTTAACCTTTATTTACCCAGGCAAGTAAGAACAAATTCTGATTTTATTTATTGTCAAAAGTATGCATAATGTTGTGTTAATTCCACGACGAGAGATATGTAATGTTAATTACCTGAAATTATTCTGTTTTTTGGGGGGGGGGGGGGGGGGACCCTGCATATATCGGTATCTGTTGATATCGGTTGATATCTGTATCGGAAATTAAGAGTTGGACAATATCGGTATCGGTAAAAAAGCCAATATCGAACATCCCTAAATAGAATCTGAAATGTGATGGTATATACAATATTAGTATAATAAATAGAATAAGAGGTGACAGTATATACAGTGTTAGTATAATAAATAGAATCTGAGAGGTGACAGTATATACAGTGTTAGTATAATAAATAGAATAAGAGGTGACAGTATTGGTATAATACATAGAATCTGAGAGGTGAAAGTATATACAGTATTGGTATAATAAATATAATCTGACAGGTGACAGTATGTACAGTGTTAGTATAATAAATAGAATAAGAGGTGACAGTATTGGTATAATAAATAGAATCTGAGAGGTGACAGTATATACAGTATTGGTATAATAAATATAATCTGAGAGGTGACAGTATATACAGTGTTAGTATAATAAATAGAATAAGAGGTGACAGTATTGGTATAATACATAGAATCTGAGAGGTGACAGTATATACAGTATTGTTATAATAAATATAATCTGACTGGTGACAGTATATACAGTGTTAGTATAATAAATAGAATAAGAGGTGACAGTATATAGTATTGGTATAATACATATAATCTGAGAGTTGACAGTATATACAGTATTGGTATAATAAATATAATCTGAGAGGTGACGGTATATACCAGGGGTCAGCAACCTTTTTGACATGGAGTGCATGTTTGAAATATAGTTGTAACTAGTGTGCCTCAACAATATTCCATGCATCGTAATATTTTTTTCTCATAATCAGGTCTTTTTAATGATAATTTTTACATTATTACATCATTATTGTTATTGTTATTATTAACAATATTATTATGATGGTTGTATCAACCCTAAATCTGAGTTGGGGGGTGGAATGCAATGCAGACAAAACAGCTGCATACAGTGCGACCATTTCACTCACATTTGCCCATTCATTTTTGGACACATCACACACCATTGGTGTGTGTACTGTACGTGTGCTGTCATAGCTCCACCTACAGGCCTAATGGAGAACACCAGGATGTGAATGGAGGGTGAATGTGAGGTATATCGTGTAAATAAGTTTTGATTGATCGCAAGACTACACTGTAAAAAAAAATATATAATAATAAGTTACCAGAACTTAAAAATATTGAGTTCAGTTACTGTGCATTAAGGTTTTCAGTTTTCAATCCATAATAAGTTAACAGAAAAATAAGTACACAACCACATTATTTCAACCTAATAAAACTATGTTTATTTTAATTGTTTTAAGAACACAAGTTGACTTGGTAATACTCACATTTTGAGTAAAAAAATGGCTTTTAACATGTGCAATGTTCAATGAAATAGAAAAATAAATAATACAATTTGTTGATTAATCCCACTGGTCATAATGGTGACCGTAATAATGTTTTTGTTATAAGGCTCTGCAAATGTTACTGAATGATGGATGTAGCAATGTATTTCCAGCTAAATTGAAATAATAAACAAATAAAGGGTCTCAATTAAATATGTGGTAGTAAAAAGAACCTGTGGGAGGATTTCAACAAGATAAATGCGACAACAGTGCAAAATATTTCACTATAATATAATTTTTTTTTTTTTTTTTTTTTTTTTTTTTTTTTTTTACTGCTGCCCCCTGTGCCTATGCAAATGCCCCCGCGTGCCTATGCAGGCATGCGTGCCTAGGGTTGCCGACCCCTGGTATATACAGTATTGGTATAATAAACATAATCTGAGAGGTGACAGTATATAAAGTGTTAGTATAATAAATATAATCTGAGAGGTGACAGTATATACAGTATTGGTATAATAAATATAATCTGAGAGGTGACCGTATATACAGTGTTAGTATAATAAATAGAATAAGAGGTGACAGTATTGGTATAATAAATATAATCTGAGAGGTGACAGTATATACAGTGTTAGTATAATAAATAGAATCTGAGAGTAATTAATGGCCCCTGCTCTTCCTCCCCTCAGAGTCCAATCCTGCGCATGGCAGAGGGGGACACCATCTATGACTACTGCTGGTACCCCAAGATGACCTCTCTGGAGCCAAACTCCTGCTTGTGAGTTCAGCCTCCCAAACCACCACAGCCACGTCCAAATATATTAGACTGACCATATCCCTCAACTCTTTAAACTACACCAAAAGATTATTGGTCATTTTTATACTGATTATTTATATAATCTCATACATATCCCAAAACAAATTAATGTAGTTAATGAGGTTGGATATGGCTTCCAGTCTGTGTGATCAGAAGACACAGTCCTTAGGGCGGCCGGGTAGCGCAGCGAACTAAGCGTCTGTCTACCACCGCAGAGACAGTGGGATCGAATCCAGCTGCCGCGGCACCTCCCGCTCGGTCGGCCGTCCATACTGACACAATTGGCAGTGTCAGCGGGTGGGAAAGCCGGTGGGGTGGGTCCTGGTTGTTGTAAACAGCAGGGCTCCAGACTAACTTTTTTCACCACCGTCCCAGAACCGTCCCGAAATACAGTTTTAACCGTCCCAATTTTTTTTAAATATATATAATCTATCAACGTCGATTTGATCATATGGGGACATATTTTGTGCTGATAATGGCACAGAGGGTGAGACCAACTGTGTACCGTACCTTTTGATTATTGTAAGCACAAAGATAATAAGCAGCTATAACTAGAACGTGTCAATAACATACAGTTCCAATAGACTAACATTACACTTCTGTGATTTAAATGTGTCCTTACCTTAGACTCAGGGGTTGTATTGTTGGATGCAGTTCCCTGTTGGTCGTTTCTTTTTTTTATAAATATATATATTATATAATTATACTTGTAGTTGTATTATCTGCGATACATCGCCACCACGCAACAAGTCAAAATTATCGCTATCTGCAAACAGCTCCACTGTCTGTGTGTATACTCTGCTTTGGTCAAATCACATTCAGCATGCCATCTTCGCAGTGTTGTTCTGAAGCATGATAGCTAATTAGCCAATGTTCAGCTGCAAAAACGAATAATGGAAATTATGTTAAGACATTGATATCAGGAGCTATCTGTAGCTACTGCTAGCCGGCTAGATGACGTTAGACAATGCATCATGTATTAAATAAAGTGAACTATTTAGTTTACTGGGTCATTTCGTTAAAACAGTGAGCTAACGTTAGCTACCTAGCTAACGGAGGTCTCATGCTGGCCGATTAATCGGCACGGGACATCCCTATCATTCTTAAACTGAAATGCGCATTTGCTGATATCAGGAGCTATCAGTAGCTAGCCAGTTAGACAACGCCTCATGTATTAAACTAAAACTAGTTGACTGTGTAGTTTTGTTTAAACGGTAACGTTAGCGCATGAGCGATAGCTAGTTAGCCAACGCTAGTCAGCACTTGCGAAAACGAATACCAAACTGATTATATCAGACATTGATATCAGGAGCTATCAGTAGCTAGGTAACATTAGACAACGCCTCATGTATTAAACAAAAGTGAATAGATGACTGGGCCATTTTGTTTAATGCTTGTTATGTTGAAAGAGGAGCTCCGAGGTGCTCATCCACTCGACTCTTGCCGTGGTTTGTTGACATGCCACGGGTCTGGGAGGAGGAGGAGGAGGAGGGGCAAGCCGTGCAGCAGCAGCTGTGTGGCTATGAGAGAAGAGCTAGTGAACTTAGTGTGGTTTGCTGATGAGAATGGTGGGCAGGAGCTGCAGCTGGATTAGCGTATCGCTGAGTTGGGAGGCGGAGATAGTCATTGGATTCGGCAAATCACGCTACGTTTAGACTTCAGTGAACTCTGTCAACTTAGTCAGCACGAGACATGCACCATTTGACAGCAATATATGCGCGCACTGACAGTCGGCTAATTGACATTTCCTGTGAAAAAAATAAATCCTCTTCGTCCCGTTTGTGTCCCGGCAAAGATTTCTGTTCATCCCAAGTCAATATTTGATCGTCCAGGGGATGACGGGACATCATTAGTCTCGAGCCCTGGTAAACAGCGACTCCTACTTGCCTGCACAGCAAGGGAAGGATCTGAGAGAGGTAGTGTGATCCTTCCACACGTTACACTCTCCCAGTGAGAGTGTGCGCTGCCAGGTGAAAAGAAGCGGTGGGCTGGGTACACATGTGTCGGAGGAAGCATGTGATAGTCTTCATGCTCCCAGACCGACGGTATGGGGTAGAATGCGCAACAACCAGGAAGGGGATTGGGAATTGGCATAACGACATTGGGATGGGAAAAAAAGAAAAAGAAGACGGTCCTTGTAATTGAGCTATAATTAACTTCACTGCACTCTCCACTAGTGTAACTGCTCTGCTGCACCAGGGGAGAAGGCCTTCATAATAGACATAGAATCTGTAATGCAGTAAAACGGGCAACCTGTAGGCGAAGAAACCCTGCTTGGTATTTCACTTTGTTTACATTTTCTGTCGTGGTCTAATGTATGGAGTTTAAGGCCTAATGTATGTAATGAAGTCTAGGATTTAATTTATACTGTGAATATCTCCAGACCCCAGCAATAACAACCCCTCCCCTATCTTCACCCCCACTTCAGAACAAAAAACATTTTAAATAAAGTGCTATACAGAGCAGGGTTTTTTTTTTACCTAGAGTTCACTGTTTTTACAGATTCCACCTTTTTAACCGTAACAGGCAGGCAGAAAAGTGGCCATTCTTTTTTACTTAAACTTGGGGACTGCATACTTTTTTTGCAAAGCTTAGCTTCATACTTTATACTCATAGCACATGCATGAGCCTGGTCTCTTTTGAAAGATAACATTCTGAAGTTACTAATGCAATAAAGCATAATCACTTTTAGGTCTAATGAAATAGAGTAACAGAGGTTTGAACTTGAGTTGAACTTGAACTTGTGTACTCACATTTTTCTTTAGTGGTTTCCAGATTCCATTATTCCAGCATAAAGGTATGAGCTGGAAAACACTGCGGTTCCATAGCCTGAAGTCTTATGTAGTACAGGTCCAAGTTTTATAACAATCCGTTCAGAAATTTGTGTTTGAGAGAGGTTCGAGTAAACCATGCGCCAAAAAAAAAAGAGTTCCGAAATCCATTTCTGCCATCCACCTCCATGCGTTCTGAAGTCTGAGTCACATCTAATTTTTGCTCGTCAACTTTCACCTACTTCCTATATTCGCATTGGGGTATCGTTGGAAGCGGACACTCGTTGGCTACAACGCTGATCAATAAGTTTCGCCATCAGCGGTGATTGGTCAGTTCTCCAGCGTATACTGTCCGGCGTGGTCATTTGACGCGCGGCGCATAAAAAGACTTGCCTGACATATCATCATGTAACTCGAGAACCAAGGCACGGAATTGGTCGAGTGAGGTGGCGTTCGAATGGCGGAAAATGGATGTTTCTAACACTATATTATATGTTCAGTGAAAAAAGCAGCTCCGAGCCGGTAGACGCTCGCAAAGTGCCGCGATGTGCGTGCATGGTGCGACTGTGCGTTGTCGTGGAATATACGGCTCATCGTTTTGTCCTTTAATATTTCCCATTACAGCGTGGTAACAGGTTAATGGACAAAATAGAATCTTGCAAGATTAATGCAGAAGGCTTTTGTTGATGGAAAGGCTTAATTTCACAAATGACCAGGAGCATACTGAATATGATATGATATGACACATTTATTTATATTGCGCCCCCCAACCAATAGTTACATCAGCCCGGGAAGAAAGAAAACAAAAAGACAGAAAACAATAGAAAAAACAGACAAAAATGCATGCAGGCCATCCAAGCAGACTGAGAACAGACAGACAGACACCTTCAACTTCAAATTACTTTATTTTCCTTTCGGAACTTCATTTGTGCAGTGGTTGAAAGACAAACATAGTCACAATACATAGACACTCACCACTATATATAAAAAATAAATAAAATTGTTAAAACTACAATAAAAAGACCACTATATAAAAAAAAACACCAACTACATTACAACTACAGTACTTAAAGCATGATATATTAAAAACCATGTGGAGCAGTTCTGTATGTATATAAATAATAAATAATAGTAGTACAGGTACATAGTATGTGTCCATCAGGTGGAAGGGGGAGTGTCTATTTTAAGTAGTCCAAAGTCCTTGGGGGGGGGGGGGGGGGGGGGGGGGGGCAGTCCGGCCTCCACCAGACCTAGGTGTTCAGCAGTCTGATGGAGGTTGGCACGAAGCTACCTAAGCCCCTTTTGTTCAGTGATGAAGCTCTGTATCGACGGCCTGAGGGCATTAGTTTGTAATGGGTGTGAAGGGTGTGTGTGTTATCTACAACTATTTGGGAGGCCTTTTTAACTGTCCGTTTCTTGTGGATGCTGCTGAGTGGCTCCTGGTCCTTCCCAATGATCTTGCCGCTGACCTTAACGACCCTGTCGAGAGGTTTCCGGTTGATGCCACGCATCACTCCAAACCATGATGTGATGTTAAACGACACCTGTAACACAAAACTAGCTCAAGGATTGTCTATGGAGAAAAGGTGAGTTTTGAGCATGGCCTTAAAAGTCCATAGAGTGTTTGCATGGTTAGCGGGAGCTTGTTTCGGCGCTGCGATTGAGAAAGCTCGGTTCACCATTGGTCACCGGCCTTGATTGTGGGATCTTAAGGCAGAGGGATCTGGAGCTGGATGAGCGGACCTGGAGTTCCTCCATGTACGCCGGAGCGAGACCGATTAAGGCTTTGTAGGCGAGATGTGGTCCCTCATCCTGGTGCCCGACACGAGCCCGGCGGCTGCGTTCTGGACGAGTTGAAGGCGGTGGATGTTTTTGAGAGGGCGTTGCGATAGTCCAGTCTTGAGAAAATCAGAGTGAGGATGAGCCTCTGAAGGTCGCTGGGGGAGAGGAAGGCTTTGATTTTTGCAATGGTGCACAGTTGGAAAAAGCAGGACTGTGCCACTGCTCACACTTGTGCATGCATGTGTTAGGGCTGTCAAAAAAAACAAAATAAAAACGACTCCTTTAAAAAAATAAAAATAAAAATCACATACTGTAGTTTGGAACCATTCCAATATCTATTATTGCAAATGTGTCCACAAGAGGGCGAACCACTACAACAGGAGACATGACTAGTATAGGTCACATTTATTTTAATAAAATAAATTACCTTTAAGATCAACATAACTCCATATAGAATAATGTATTCTCTCTCTCTCTCTCTCTCTCTCTCTCTCTCTCTCTCTCTCTCTCTCTCTCTCTCTCCACCTCTCGGCATGTGAGGAGAGAGTGGTGCTAGACTGAGAACGAGGCAGTCTCTCTCGGAGCGAGATCAAATGAATGACGGTCTCCTGTCAGTCATGCAGCTCCTTCAGGCCCACGTGAGAAGTGGAGAGGAAGACGGAGCTGGGTTATCGAATAATAACTTAACACAATCAAATGTTTGTGGTTTTATTTTACAGTTTTAATATAGAATATTCATTGACAGCCCTTGTGTGTGTGTGGTTGGTTCAGCCGAACTTAAGACACTCCTTCACAAGAGGAGGAAGCTGTGTGTGTGTGACTCTGTCTCTGATCCCCTTGGAGTTGGTGTTTGGAGCCTTCTGTGTGGAGAGAGTGAGTGAAGAGCGGGGCCCGCGTCCTGTCTGCCTCTGTGTGGAGAGTGTGAGTGAAGAGCGGGGCCCTCGTCCCGTCTGCCTCTGTGTGGAGAGAGTGAGTGAAGAGCGGGGCCCTCGTCCCGTCTGCCTCTGTGTGGAGAGTGTGAGTGAAGAGCGGGGCTAGAGCTGCCGCGGTATTGATGTTTTCCTTACCGCACACATTTGCAAAATATTTCCTACCGCCGCGGTATTACCGCACACACACACACACAAAAAAAAAGTTTGAATGCATTTTTTTTGTAGTCTACTCTTTATATAGCATATAGCCTGCCTCTAGTCTAAATGTCTATCTTTAGAGGATGACTTTGCAGCATGAATATTGTTTGGGATTCGGCATGCACGCATTCGTTATTAAAAGTGAAACACGGATTCGAAATCTCCCCTCTGGTCGTGCGCCGTTCACTTTGTGTCGGTACCCCCCCGACCCTTTCTTCTTATTATTATTATAACGTTACTACTTATGATTACAAAGGCATTCGATTTGTGGCATTAACGTTAGTATAGTTACACGTTCGTATTTACCGGACCATATCAAGGCAAGCGTTACTCAATTAATATCTAAGTTCCTTTCTTTGCTCAGAGCGTGCCGAGTTGTACCCATTCTGCGGTCTGTTAATAAAGTTTTCAATCAGACAAGTGTATAGAACGAAGGGCTTTTATTATAACATTTCGTTGCAGTAAAATCATTATGCCTCGTTCCCTGAGGAGCGACGGCGTCGGTAATCCACTCGGGTCTCCGGTGGGAGCTAACGTACTATTAGCCGTGTTGTGATGGCTGAGATTCAGGAAATAAAAGCACTGCAAGATGCTCCAAGCATGTGACGCGTATCTCTTCTGACCAATCAGTGGTCTGCAGTGTTTCATGTGACTTTTCTGGTACCCAATAGGGTCGCTTGGAATCTCGACAGAGAAGTAGGGTATATCTGCAGAGCCGCAAGCCCAACGAGAGCGTAATAATAATAATAATATAATAAAAAACAGCTGTGATGCCGGTATTCAGCCCAACGCTGCGGTGGGCATGATGTAACAGCGATACCGCGGTAATACCGATACCGCGGCAGCTCTAAGCGGGGCCCTCGTCCCGTCTGCCTCTGTGTGGAGAGTGTGAGTGAAGAGCGGGGCCCTCGTCCCATCTGCCTCTGTGTGGAGAGTGTGAGTGAAGAGCGGGGCCCTCGTCCCGTCTGCCTCAAGTTCAAGTTCTTTAATAGTTGTCATACAGAAGTACAGAATACTTTCATACAAAATGCTTCTTACTGTTACGCTCCAGAGACTGTGCTAGACAAGATAGTATCAAATAACATAATAACATAATATAGCATGAATTTAGAAGAAGAAAAATGAGGTCACAGTGTTCGGTATAGACATATGTACAATGTTCTGAGTTACCATATAATATACAATACACAATACTATGCAGTGTACTAATGTACAGTACTATCTAGTGCAAAGCAGAAATGGGATGAGGTACAATTTTAGGTACAATTTACAGTAAGGTGTACGAGTTGTAGTGCAATCCTTCATCCATAAATATAAAGTGTGGGGAGTGGGTGCTACAGTGTGTTTGTTTAAAGTGGGTGTGTGCTATAAAGTGTGTGGAGTGGGTGCTACAGTGTGTTTGTTTAAAGTGAGTGTGTGCGTGTGGATGTGTGTGCTATGTGCGTTTGGTGGTTGTTGTTGTGTAGTGTTCATTCATTGTTCGTTTAGCAGCCTGATGGCCTGGGGATAGAAGCTTCTTCTGAGTCTTTCTGTGCTCGCCTTGAGACTCCGGTATCGCTTGCCTGACCGCAGCAGTTCAAAGAGGCAGTTGTTCGGGTGACTGGAGTCTTTAATGATTCTCTTAGCCTTGCCCTTGCAACGCTTGTTGTAAATGTTCTGGAGGGTGGGGAGCCCCCCTCCAATTGTGCGTTCGGCTGAACGTGTCACTCTTTGTAGTCTGCTTCGGTCTTGTGCAGTGCTATTCCCAAACCAGGAGGTGATGTTGCCGGTCAAGATGCTCTCTATTGTACATGAGTAGAAGTTCTTAAGGATCTTCTGGCTGACTTGGAACTTCCTTAGGCGCCTGAGGAAGTAGAGGCGTTGTCGTGCCTTCTTCACAACACTGTCAATGTGTGTGGTCCATGTCAAGTCCTCGGATATGTAGGCTCCGAGGTACTTAAAGCTGTTGACTCTCTCAACCGGTGCCCCGTCGATGCTGAGGGGGCTGTAGTCCTTGACCCCCGACCTCCTGAAGTCCACAATCATCTCTTTTGTTTTGCTGACGTTCAGGGAGAGGCTGTTTTCCTGGCACCATCCCGCCAGGACCTTGACCTCTTCCAGGTAGGCCCTTTCGTCGTTGGCAGAGATCAGGCCCACCACCACTGTGTCGTCAGCAAATTTGATGATTGTATTGCTACTCCGCTGAGCCACACAGTCGTGTGTGTACAGGGAGTAGAGGAGGGGACTCAGAACACAGCCCTGGGGGGCCCCTATGTTGAGGGTGATGATGAGGAGGTGCAGTTGCCTGCTCTCACCACCTGGGGTCTGCCAGTCAGGAAGTCCAAGACCCACTGGCAGAGGTCATAGCCCAAGCCCAGGTCCCTGAGCTTGGCTATGAGTATGGAGGGGACTATGGTATTGAATGCCGAGCTGTAGTCGATGAATAGCATTCTCACATAGTTCCCCTGCCTCTTGTCCAGGTGTGATGCTGCTGTGTGCAGCACATGGGCTATGGCGTCCTCCGTGGACCTGTTGGGGCGGTATGCAAATTGCAGGGGGTCCATGTTGATGGGGAGGGAGGAGCAGATGTAGCCCTTTACTAGCTTCTCAAAGCACTTCATGGCTATGGAGGTGAGAGCTACAGGGCGGTAGTCGTTGAGGCAAGCAGGCTTGGATTTTTTGGGTACAGGGATAATAGTGGACTTCTTCAGGCAGGTGGGGATGACAGCCTGTTCTAAGGACAGGTTAAATATGTCAGTGAATACTGGGGCCAGTTGGTCGGCACAGACTTTTAGGACGCGGCCGGGGATGCCGTCCGGACCTGCTGCCTTCCTGATATTCACTTTTTTAAAGGTCCGCCTCACCTCATGCTCTGTTACCCTGAACACTGCGCCTCCATCAGCAGCCGACCCCCCCCCCCCCCCCATTGCCGTGGCTTGTGAGCTGGTGTTGTTATTACCAGCATCAAACCTCGCATAGAAGGTATTGAGGTCATTTGCTAAGGAGATGTCACTGTTCAGTTTGAGGGAGGCGCCTTTGTAGTCTGTCATCGTTTTGAGCCCCTGCCACATAGCTCTAGAGTCAGCTTGTTCAAACTGGAGTTCAATTTTATCCCTGTAGCGCCGTTTGGCCTCTGACACTGTCCTCCTTACGTTGTATCGCGCCACCTTGTGGTCATTCATGTTGCCTGCCACTAGGCCGTCGTTGTATGCTTTGGTGTGCTCTCTCAGAGCTTCACGGACGGATTTGTCTACCCAGGGTTTTTGATTTGGGTAAACTTTCATTTTGGTAGTGGGGATTGTTTCTTCCACCCTAGTACAAACATAGTCCAGCACTGTTTCCGTGTAGACATTAATGTTATCTGTGTCGCGGAACACATTCCAGTCTGTGTAGTGAAACACGGACCGGAGCGTCTCCTCTGACGTCAAATCCCATTTCTGCACCTCTCGCGAGACTACAGGAGTACTTTTAATTCTCTGTTTGTACTTTGGTGAAAGAAAGATGGACGCGTGATCTGATTTACCAAAGCCACTATCAGAATGAGCCTTGTAGCCACCTTTAAATTGCGTGTAACAGTGATCTAGGATGTTACCGCCTCTGGTGTTGCAAGTCACATGCTGATAGAAGTCAGGCAATACCTTTCTCAGATTGGCGCTATTGAAATCTCCCAGCACTAAAATGGCGGCGTTAACATTTGCCATTTGTATTCTATTTACCTCGTCGTGGAGTCTGGAGAGCGCAACCTTGTTGCTGGCTTGCGGTGGAATATACACTCCGATCAGGACGATCGCCGTTAACTCCCTCGGGAGGAAGAAAGGACGACACTTGATGGTTATATATTCCAGTTCTGGGGAGCAGTGGTTGGATAATTCCTTCACGTTAGTTGGATCGCTCCAATTTTTGTTAAACATGAAGGCAATACCTCCTCCACGTTGTTTACCGGACTCTGCTGATGTCCGATCCTTGCGATGGATAAAGAAGTGATCTGCCGGTTGAATTGCGTGGTCTGGAACCTCCGGTGTGAGCCATGTTTCGGTGAAGCAGAGGACGTTGCAGTCCCTAACGTCTCTTTGATATTGAATCCTTGCTCGGATGTCATCCAGTTTATTGTCAATTGATTGTACATTGGCTAGCAATATACTGGGCAGTGGTGTACGGTGGCGTCTGGATCTCAGCCTGTTACGGATCCCAGCCCTCTTCCCACGCCGTCTGGTTCCCCTGTTCCTGGGATCAAGGAACAAAGGATCTGGTCCTACTCTCCGGAGAATTTCTTCAGGCCATTGTTGCGGTTCGGAAAGCTGGTCCAGTGAGTAATCCAGTTGGTAAGTTTCCCGTAATCCAATGTCTATGAGTGACTGACGGTCATACACGTTAGATGCACCAACAGTTGGTACAAACAAAACTCTAAAAACTATAAATATTAACAAAAGTAAACACAGTCTCGACGGAGCGTACAGACAGGCAGCCGGTTGTTGCGGCGCCATCTTTGTAACTCTGTGTGGAGAGTGTGAGTGAAGAGCGGGGCCCTCGTCCCATCTGCCTCTGTGTGGAGAGTGTGAGTGAAGAGCGGGGCCCTCGTCCCGTCTGCCTCTGTGTGGAGAGTGTGAGTGAAGAGCGGGGCCCTCGTCCCGTCTGCCTCTGTGTGGAGAGTGTGAGTGAAGAGCGGGGCCCTCGTCCCATCTGCCTCTGTGTGGAGAGTGTGAGTGAAGAGCGGGGCCCTCGTCCCGTCTGCCTCTGTGTGGAGAGTGAGTGAAGAGCGGGGCCCTCGTCCCGTCTGCCTCTGTGTGGAGAGTGTGAGTGAAGAGCGGGGCCCTCGTCCCGTCTGCCTCTGTGTGGAGAGAGTGAGTGAAGAGCGGGGCCCGCGTCCCGTCTGCCTCTGTGTGGAGAGTGTGTCGGATCATCTCCAGTCTGAGTGAAGAGTGTGCCCCCGGTCCCGTCTGCCTCCTGTTAAACCATCTGTTTCAGGCCCGTAGTGCTCGGGGGGACGCCTCGACCCCGCTAACGCGTTTCCTAAAGGCCCCCGTGAGTTCCAGACTTCGGGCTCCTCTCTTCTGCCTTTGTTCTCCCTCCCACACGCTCTCTCTCTCTCTCTCGCTGCGTGGTGCGCGTTCGGGCGGGGCCGTTTAAGAACCATGCCGTAATTATGACATAGTCTGTTTTTTGAATTTTTTTGACTGTGTGCGCTGGGGTGGAAAATACATGAATGATGCCCTGCCGTTTCCCCCATGTCGTTGCGGGGCGACGGAAGGTAGAGGGCCCTCTTAACGAGCCGGGACCAGGCTGCCAACAGCGCCCGGCGCTTCCTCCGATGGTTCTCTCTGATCGGGGCCCAGCATGGGCACCGCCCCACCCGGCCAGCACACAGCCTTTCCTGGGTGAGAGGAGAGAGGGGGGGGGGGGGGGGGCCTGGGGCACGAGGAGGTGATTATGTGGAAGGCCTTAAGAGGCCTGTGTGTGTGTGTGTCTGCCAAAAGCCATCCGTCTGCAGGCCTCCCTGCCTCTTAACGAGGGTGAGGATGTTAGTGGGAGCTGACGGGGCGCGGCCATCGCTACCGCAGGTCAGCTGATCTGCACCCAGGCCCCTGGAGCGAGAGCAGGCAGGTGGTTGGAGGATCTGAGAGAGGGGGGGGGTTAAAAGGCCCAGTTGGTGACCCAAATGTTGAACGGGTGACCCCCCCCCCTCCCCCAGTGCCAGAAATAAGAAGCGTAAGAATCTAGTTGATTGACTGAGCTCTTGAGATCAAGGATTTAAACTCTGCGACAGAGGGGAGAATCTCAGGGTGTTCGTTTGGAGCCGTTTTCGAAACCTGGAGCGTTTACTCCCCAAGATCGGTTAGTTTGAGCTGAATGAGGGAACAGTTTGCTTGCGCGTGGCGTTTGTTTACAAGTTTTGGTCGGCTGTTAATTAACACTTTCAGTGCCAGGAGGAGGCGCCAGAGTTAGCGCTTGAATGCCACCATCGGCGCCAATGTTAACCTTAATATCGCCTAATCTATGTTTTAAATTATGGCTATGTGTCTAATCTGCCCGTCGCTTATCAAAGAATCCTTCTCCAGTCAGTGCTGTCAAGGCAGATTGGTTTTTTATCGCTTCATTTCCGTTTGAGAGCATTTTGAAAAGCACCCGTTTTGAGGTAAAAAACAGTCCATTCTGGGCCATTCTATGATAATCGTCTTTTACTGGAATATTCCAGAACGTTGATATTTGTCTGCCTATTTATGAATCGTTTTCAAATAAACGCTAGATGATCAATATTATACGTACACGCACGCCCATTCGAGCCGTGCACGGATAATCGCCGTGTTCATTTCCTCTTGGATTTTTACAGTGAAACCGATGGAGGACATTTCACAAAACAGCTTATATCTTCATCAAAATGAGTCTGATTATCCTAACACTGATAACATAGATTCCTTACCTGACATCAGATGGTATCCAACTGGTATATTCCAATTCCTGATCACCATTCGAAAAAATCGATAAGTGTATAGATCCAACGTGATACAGTAGAACACATGATTCCGCGGGGCTCAGAGGCTCCAGAATGAACTCTGATAACCCCGGCTGCATCAGTGGACTGGAAAATGTGGAGTACAGGATTTTTTTCCCCATCCATTTTCATTGAGTCCATTCCAAAATCCCTTAGGTCATCTGGGAGACGATAGGGGGGGCGCTTTTTTCCACATCTGATCGCCGGCGGCGCTCGGGTAGACTAGGGTAGGCTCGCGTGATGCAATATGATTTCAGATCGCTAAAAAAAGAAATAAAAAAAATCCGAGAAATCTCGTGAGTGGCTTTCAACGAGATATTAATAATTCCGAGAAAACTCGTGAGTGGCATAGAAAGTGTTAACACAGCCGTGTGAACACAAACCCAACCAAGGGGCAAGTGTGTGATATTAGTCCCTGAATCGGAAAACAAAGCATACGAACTACAGGTGTGAAAACGCCCTCGAGCTTTAAGGACTGTTGGAGTTCATTCCATGAGCTAGAGGGGCTTCATAGCTAAATGCATCGGCACATGCTCTCTAACCAGTGAAAATTAAGAGTTGGACTATATCGGATATCAGTAAAAAAGACAATATCGAACATCCCTAATATATACAAATACAAGAGATGTGTCTAAAGAATTATGCATAACAAAGTTCTTCACATATTCTAAGAATGCACCAACTTACTCTTTGATGCACAATAAATTATGGTTTGGAAACTTCGAATGTCCCACATAAAACAAGAATGGACTAGCATGGCTTTTACACGAGACTAAAGTAGAATGTTCCGTAAGGCTGCCTATAGCACTATCGACAATGTCCACAAGGGGAGCTGCTCTACAATGGAAACCCTGGCCTTTTTTGATGAGCAGTATGAGTAGGGTTGGGCACCGAAAACCGGTTCTAATTAGGAACCGGTTCCTAACTTATCTGCATTGCGATTCTTAAAAAAAATAATAATTTACTTTGTTAATTAATACCCTAGTTACAGTTAGGGATGCACGATATTGCTTTTTTGACACCGATACCGATAACTTTATGCTCCTCAAGCCGATAACCGATATCGATAACCGATATTTATTGTATTATAATTTCTTTTTTAATGTATATATTTTTTTTGATCACAATTCTTTTTTTTCAACATGAAACAAAACATATCACAATACAATAATAATACATAAAAAGACTTCCCAGGACAATAACTTAACACCAACTTAAATGTGACCTAACCAGACAACAGAAACAAAAGCCAAGACAACAGTTTTGACTGATAAAGTGACCATATTTATTTTTCCAAATGAAAATTCACAATCCGTCAACAGCTTGTGGTGCATCCAACCTAAGACGCTCGAAGCTTTTTGTTCTTCTTTTTTCAAAGCGGAGCCTTGAAAAAGAGGCTTTGAGTGGACACATCACCACCTCACATCACCACCACAACGGGTCACCTGCGGCATCACCACCGCCACGGTGTTGGGGGCCCGCTTGTACCTATTGACGAGTCGTTTGCTAAATTAAAGAAGTTTGACAGAAGGGCAACCAGCCAGGCAGCGCCATTATCTCACGGGACGAGTAGCTACATTAGTTAGCCAACAACCAGCCAGGCAGCGCCGTTATCTCCCGGGACGAGTAGCTTCATTAGTTAGCCAGCAACCAGTCAAGCTAACGTTAGCTGGCTCCAGCAGCTTGTTGATGTCGTCGGGAGCATTTAGCCTGCTGGCTACCTAGCTCCACTTCAACCAGCATCGGGAGATCCAGCAGCTTGTCGATGTGCTAATAGCCTCAGCAACCTAACGTTAGCTGGCTCCAGCAGATCGACAAGCTGCTGGAGCCAGCTAACATTAGCTTGCTGAGGCTATTAGCACATCGACAAGCTGCTGGAGCTCCCGATGCTGGTTGAAGTGGAGCTAGGTAGCCAGCAGGCTAAATGCTCCGCGACGCTGAACTGCATGCGCCGGTCTGTCTGTCTTGTGGAACGTCTGCATTGCATTTATTACAAATAGCAAGCGATCTTTTTACTCTGAAACTCCGAGTACCGACGCGGCCATCTTTGTTGTTAACGTTAACTTGCGTGGCACGTCACAGCCAAGAAAGGGAGCGCTGGATTTGTGTAAAACGCCCTGTTCCTAAACCACACGCTGTCAGTCGTAGCACAGTACTGACAAAACGGGAGGAGACTTTAGTCAAAACAAACGCACTTCATTCCAATTCACCCACACCGCATTTTATTTTACCAAAAAATATATTATATTATCGGAGCTATTAATAACGTTATCGAGTTTATCGGGATGACGTCATAATTGCTGATATCGGCCCGATAATTATCGTGCATCCCTAGTTACAGTACAGCAACCAAATTAAACTGTATCAAGTCAACTGAAAATGTGAATAGTATGAAAGAAATGTAAAATTTTCAAAAAAATAGAAAATTCTCCTGCGAAATAAGCTGTGACCTGCACCTCAAAGAATCGGAATCGAGAATCGTTCAGAACAGGAATCTATATGGAGAATCTGAATCGGAACCGGAATCGTTCAAATCCAAACGATGCCCAACCCTAAGTATGAGTACTTCAGCCTGGTATCGGTATCCCCTAGCTTCTCTCTCTCTCTCTCTCTCTCTCTCTCTCTCTCTCTCTCTCTCTCTCTTGGTCTCTGTCTCTATCTCCTGTGTCTCTCTTGGTCTCTCTCTGTCTCTCTCTTGGTCTTTCTGTGTCTCTCTTGGTCTCTGTCTCTATATCCCCTGTGTCTCTCTTGGTCTCTCTCTGTCTCTCTCTATCCTCCTTCTCACCCCCTCTCCTCCTTCTCTATCTCTCCATCTGCCAGGACCGTGTGTTATTGCGGGCCCCCCTGCAGAGGGACTGAAGAAGGGCCTCTGTTGTTGCCCGCGCCTTGAGTTGTGCGAGTTCTGGGCAGCGCTCCAAGCCAGCAGCGGTGCAGCATTATAATTGGGTGCTTCCCTGTTGGCGGAACAAAGCCGGGTCTCGCGGTGCGGGGGGGAGCGCGGCTCGGCGGCGGTGGAAGCGGCTCGTTTCCTTTTGTCTAATTGAGCAGCGGTGATGTTTCGCCGTTAGTTCAGCGCTTAACAATCGGAGTTGAAAAGGCTCTTGTTTTTTTGTTTTTTCTTGGGGCCCGAGTTGAACGGGTAAGAGAGAGCTGTGTAGAGCTGGGAGGTGTAGTTTAAAGGGTAAGAGAGAGCTGTGTAGAGCTGGGAGGTGTAGTTTAAAGGGTAAGAGAGAGCTGTGTAGAGCTGGGAGGTGTAGTTTAAAGGGTAAGAGAGAGCTGTGTAGAGCTGGGAGGTGTAGTTTAAAGGGTAAGAGAGAGCTGTGTAGAGCTGGGAGGTGTAGTTTAAAGGGTAAGAGAGAGCTGTGTAGAGCTGGGAGGTGTAGTTTAAAGGGTAAGAGAGCTGTGTAGAGCTGGGAGGTGTAGTTTAAAGGGTAAGAGAGAGCTGTGTAGAGCTGGGAGGTGTAGTTTAAAAGGTAAGAGAGAGCTGTGTAGAGCTGGGAGGTGTAGTTTAAAAGGTAAGAGAGAGCTGTGTAGAGCTGGGAGGTGTAGTTTAAAGGGTAAGAGAGAGCTGTGTAGAGCTGGGAGGTGTAGTTTAAAGGGTAAGAGAGCTGTGTAGAGCTGGGAGGTGTAGTTTAAAGGGTAAGAGAGCTGTGTAGAGCTGGGAGGTGTAGTTTAAAGGGTAAGAGAGCTGGGAGGTGTAGTTTAAAGGGTAAGAGAGCTGTGTAGAGCTGGTGGGTGTAGTTTATAGGGTAAGAGAGCTGTGTAGAGCTGGGAGGTGTAGTTTAAAGGGTAAGAGAGGTGTGTAGAGCTGGGAGGTGTAGTTTAAAGGGTAAGAGCTGTGTAGAGCTGGGAGGTGTAGTTTAAAGGGTAAGAGCTGTGTAGAGCTGGGAGGTGTAGTTTAAAGGGTAAGAGAGAGCTGTGTAGAGCTGGGAGGTGTAGTTTAAAGGGTAAGAGAGCTGTGTAGAGCTGGGAGGTGTAGTTTAAAGGGTAAGAGAGAGCTGTGTAGAGCTGGGAGGTGTAGTTTAAAGGGTAAGAGAGCTGTGTAGAGCTGGGAGGTGTAGTTTAAAGGGTAAGAGAGCGCTGTGTAGACAGGGTACAAAATAGTTACACGCCCAGCGCCACTGGCTTGTAGATTTAATGTTTGGCCGTCATAAATTAAGGTCTGGGCGCCATCTGGCGGCCAACAAAATCCACTGCATGGGTCGGCATTAATATGATGCGGGAGTGGTGAGTTGAAACGAAAGTGAAACTGTGTGTGTGTGTCTTTAAATGTAAATGAGATGCGCTCTGCTCACAGGTCATGGTGAGTTGAATGCGTGTGTGTGTGTGTGTGACTTTAAATGTAAATGAGATGCGCTCTGCTCACGATGTCAAGTTTGTAACATGAGACGCACATGAGGTCTTACATCACCCTTTATTTAGCCTACAAGAAAACGCTGCAATCGCGTTTTGGATTGTGCTCAGATATTTTACTATTTCGCATTTGACCAAATATGTGGAGGAGGCATATTCCCTGCAACAGGTTCAAAGATAACTTCACATTTATTGGCAATTCGTTTCCTTATATCGCTTCCTCCAGGGTTCCTTCCAACTTGTGTTGACAAAACACCTGGGCTGCTCAGCTACGGGGAATCAGCGCGCTCTCTCTAGACTAGAAAGGTGCACTCAGTAGAGCACAGATGTCCGCCAGGGCGGCAGCCACACATAATAATAATAATAATAATAATAATAATAATAATAATAATAATAATAATAATAATAATAATAATAATAATAATAGATTGGATTTGTAATGCACTTTTGTGCTACACTACATGGTTAAAACAGTTAAAATAAATAGAAATAAAATAATTATTAGTAAAACAAATAAAATTAAATACAGAATAAAAATAAGATAAAAATAGAACATAGTTAATTAAAAACATAGTATAAACAGACAATTTAAAAACAAAAGCACAATAAAATTAAAATAAAAAGCTAACAGTCAAAGGCCTTTTTGAACAGGTAGGTTTTCAGGCCTGCCTTCTCTCTCTATCCATCTATCTACCTCTCTCTCTCTCTGTTCAATGATTTAAAGTGGCCAAACGTTACAATATAAATACTAATTGGATTTTTGGCTGGTAAAAAATCTGCCTGGCTAGTAGTTTTTAAAATCTACCAGCCAAATGGCTGGTAAGTCAAAAAGTTAAGTTTGTTCCCTGTGTGTAGAGCTGGGAGGTGTAGTTTAAAGGGTAAGAGCTGTGTAGAGCTGGGAGGTGTAGTTTAAAGGGTAAGAGCTGTGTAGAGCTGGGAGGTGGAGCCATTATGATCCGTAGTTCCATCATTATGACTAGACTTTAACCTGTGTTTTATAATTCGATGATGTGCTTGATGGGGAGCGTTTATGCTACAGGGAGGAGAAGTGAGGAAAGACCAGGTGAGAAGCTGAGGAGGAAGGGGCTCAAGTGTGCAAAACATAAACAGTCATTAATATCCAACATGCATACATATACAAAGTATAAGAAAGAAAGTATATAATAATTTTTTTTCAACAATAGTACCTTTTTTAGAACGATTATCATCATCCATCGTGATGTTTCACTGTGGACACGGTCATATTTCAGTAAGACATCATCCGTCCCTAATATCATCCCTTGACCCAACGTGTTTCCATCTGCCTCCTGAGTAGGGGTGGGGGGGGAAATCGATACGTAGTAGTATCGCGATACTTTGCGTGGCGATACTGTATCGATATTTAATTATTATTTATTATTTATTATTATTATTTATTATTTAATATTATTAATTATTCATAATTTTTCTTTTTTGTATAAGGAAGTTGCATTGTTCATTTCAATACCTGTAATAGTACAGTAGTCCACACACACACATGTGCATTCAGTTAAGTTGGAATATGACTGTAATTAGGGATGTCCGATATTATCGGCCTACCGATATTATCGGCCGATATCGGCATTAAAATGTGTTATCGGAAAATATCTATCGGTTTTAAATTTTTTTTTTTTACATTTCTAGGACCTTTATTTACCCAGGCAAGCAAGTAAGAACAAATTCTGATTTTATTTATTGTCAAAAGTATGCATAATGTTGTGTTAATTCCACAACAAGAGATATGTAATGTTAATTACCTGAAATTATTCCGTTTTTTGGGGGGGGGAACCCTGCATACATCGGTATCGGTTGATATCGGTATCGGAAATTAAGAGTTGGACAATATCGGTATATCGGTATCGGTAAAAAAGCCAATATCGAGCATCCCTAACTGTAATACAAACAGTTCAGTTTGTCAGGTACATGCAACACAGATTACAGTGTTTACATCTGTCTGCTTGAGAAAATGCCATGTTCTGCAATACAATTGATTGAAGTGAGATGAACAGACTGAACTTTATTTTATTAGATAAAACATGTTGACAGTTTTACTTTGCAGCTGAAAAAAAAATTGATTTTTTTTTTTTTATAATAAATATTGCGAGGTCTCTGGCGATTCCCACCCCTACTCCTGAGCCACTGTCGCCTTCTAGGCCATCCAGTCCTGTTTCAGTCAGTTATCTCACTGTCTTGTGTCTCTGTCCCCTTCCGTCTCCCTCTGCCCCGTCCCTCGCAGTCTGGCCAGCAGTAGCCGTGACAACCCCGTCCACGTGTGGGACGCCTTCTACGGGGACGTGCGGGCCAGCTTCAGACCCTACAACCACCTGGACGAGCTGACGGCGGCCCACTCCCTCTGCTTCTCCCCTGACGGCTCGCAGCTCTACTGCGGCTTCGACAAGATGGTCCGGGTGTTCCGCACCGACCGGCCCGGCAGGGACTGCGAGGAGAGGCCCACCGTAGGTCGGTTCCTTAGCTAGAACTCAGGGAGAGGTGAAAGACTCTGTCCTTAGCCGGGTTGAATGGGTTTAGCCGGGTTGAATGGGTTTAGCCGGGTTGAATGGGTTTAGCCGGGTTGAATGGGTTTAGCCGGGTTGAATGGGTTTAGCCGGGTTGAATGGGTTTAGCCAGATTGAATGGGTTTAGCCAGATTGAATGGGTTTAGCCAGGTTGAATGGGTTTAGCCGGGTTGAATGGGTTTAGCCAGGTTGTATGGGTTTAGCCGGGTTGAATGGGTTTAGCCGGGTTGAATGAATTAATGAATGAATGATTGAAAACTTTATTAACAGATTGCAGAATGGGTACAGTACGGCTCAATACACACAATTGTTAAGGGGATGCAGACCAGAGAAAGACGTTTGTCTTGTTTACATCAGGGTCCCCCATTTTCAATTCTTATACTTATATCAATTCAATTCAGTGTGTAATGGGTTCAGCCAGGGCCAGCGTGAGGCTGTGATCACATTGGATACCTGTTTCTTGCGCTCAAACGCGAGGTGTGGCGGTGTACACATAGAGAATGGAAAGTGCACAGGGCTCAATGAGTGATAGCACTGATTACTGTTGCTACCTCAGCTAACGTTACATAACCGGGTTCGCACAAGGTCCTTGAAGTGCTTAAAGTGCTTGATTTCTTACAAAAAAAACTCTAGGCCTGTAATTCCTTAAACGGCCCATTTTTTAACAAGGTGCTTAAAAAGTAATTGAAATTTAAATCGACCATTCGCATTGAAATTTCTGTTCATCCATGATATAATTGTTCTCGATCAAGAATTTTTTATTTTTTTTATCAAATCTGACGAGTCGCTGTCTCGCTCGCTCCGACTGCTTTTCCAATTTTTTCCGCGTCCTTGAAAATGAAAAATAGTGCTTGGAAAAGTACTTAAAAGTCCTTGAATTTCATTTTGCAATGTCTATGGGAACCCTGCATAGAGAATGGATAACTTTGACTGTGGCTACCTCAGCTAACGCTACACACTACTCGCAGGCCTCCAGGCGTGGCTACCTCAGCTAACGCTACACACTACTCACAGCCCTCCAGGCGTGGCTACCTCAGCTACTGTAACGCTACACACTACTCGCAGGCCTCCAGGCGTGGCTACCTCAGCTAACGTTACACACTACTCGCAGGCCTCCAGGCGTGGCTACCTCAGCTACTGTAACGCTACACACTACTCGCAGGCCTCCAGGCGTGGCTACCTCAGCTAACGTTACACACTACTCGCAGGCCTCCAGGCGTGGCTACCTCAGCTACTGTAACGCTACACACTACTCGCAGGCCTCCAGGCGTGGCTACCTCAGCTAACGTTACACACTACTCACAGCCCTCCAGGCGTGGCTACCTCAGCTAACGCTACACACTACTCACAGGCCTCCAGGCGTGGCTACCTCAGCTAACGCTACACACTACTCGCAGCCCTCCAGGCGTGGCTACCTCAGCTAACGTTACACACTACTCACAGCCCTCCAGGCGTGGCTACCTCAGCTACTGTAACGTTACACACTACTCACAGGCCTCCAGGCGTGGCTACCTCAGCTACTGTAACGTTACACACTACTCACAGGCCTCCAGGCGTGGCTACCTCAGCTACTGTAACGTTACACACTACTCGCAGCCCTCCAGGCGTGGCTACCTCAGCTAACGTTACACACTACTCACAGCCCTCCAGGCGTGGCTACCTCAGCTACTGTAACGTTACACACTACTCACAGGCCTCCAGGCGTGGCTACCTCAACTACTGTAACGCTACACACTACTCACAGGCCTCCAGGCGTGGCTACCTCAGCTAACGCTACACACTACTCACAGGCCTCCAGGCGTGGCTACCTCAGCTACTGTAACGCTACACACTACTCACAGGCCTCCAGGCGTGGCTACCTCAGCTAACGCTACACACTACTCACAGGCCTCCAGGCGTGGCTACCTCAGCTAACGTTACACACTACTCACAGGCCTCCAGGCGTGGCTGTTCATATCTTGTCGTGGTAAGACCTGGTCGTACTAACGAGTTTTGTCGGAAACTGCCAAAAATGTCCTTCTCCTCCATTATCGATTGGTTTGTTTTGCTGGCGATTTCTCTTCAGATACCCCATATTTGTAATCCCTCCCCTCCCTCGGTTGATTTGTTCAGTCCGTCGACAAGAAGGTGTGCACCTGTCACAACAAAACCAGTGAAAACCATAGAAAAAAGCCACAGGCACGTTCAAAAAGGTGTCCAGTGAAGAAAACAAGAAAAGAAAAATACAAGTTTACATTTAACACTTTGATCGCCGGGGTTAAATTCATAATTTACCATCCCTCGCCAGCCCTATTTAACATGGAGAAGTTCCCCTTCTTTGCAGGGCTATAACTTTTTAAATTGTATTGCTAAATTGACATTACCATGGCCCATTCAAAGTCCTATATCTATTGTTCAGGGTGTAGCAACGTTATACTTTTTCATTCACATATTCATACTAAAATACGGTCTAAGTATGTTTTTATCGTTTTCTGCAGCTTTCTCCAGCTTTCTCCAGAACTTGATTTATAGCCCTAAATGCATTATATTGATGATCAAATACAGTTTGGTAGGAATCTGTGCGAGATAAAAAATGTCAACTGCACGTACTTCTAGAAGTTACTACGTATGATCTGATGTTGACCGGATGGGCGGGGGATCGTTTATAATTCCGTGGGCAACATTATATCATTCATCTAGTGTGGGTGATATGATCATTAGAGCAGTTAGTATAGAAGACATTACAAAATAACGCTGAAACTCACCGTAGCTTCCTCTCGCCGTTGGAAGATGAGCGTGGAACAGAATTTTTTCTATTATGGGATGTAGAAATACCCGATCCATTTCCAGGTTGTATAATAGTATATACGTCCAAATCATGTTGTTTATCGAGTTATTGGCAACGGATCGATATCCATTGTGTCGAGCTCGAGTCCCGGGACCTATAGCGAGTGATCGGACCCAATTGAAATGAGCACCAGCTTCCACTTCCCTGTTTCTTCCCTGGGCGATCCGCCGATCGGCCACCAGATGGCGCTCTTGAACCGTTGGAGAGTTGACAGGGGCTCACCAGTACATATAATGTCTCCGGGGGAGAAATATGATTTCGATCACAGATTTTTGAAATATTGATATCAAAGACGCTGTCCAGCGTCATCGGCAGAATAAGCATGGCGGGGAAGGACGTGTTCCAGCGTCTTCGGCGATTAAAGTGTTAACAAGCCATTCAGAACTGCCCTCACTATTTATGTCATTCATGGATACATCCAATCATAGTTAACCTAACGCTAGGAGGCGGGAGCTGCTGCTGACCTGATCTGCCCTGGTTGGAGGTTTGTTTACCTCTGAGCATGAGGCGACCAATCAGGGACAGACATAATGAAGGTTTGTTTACCTCTGAGCACAAGGCAGCCAATCGGAGAATAATGAGACACTCTGATGTACTCCATCTATTTCCAAAGGAATGAGGACTTTGAAAGTGGTTCAGCCACTCAAAAACAGGCTGTTGAATTCTGTTGAAAATAAATTGGGATTAAGGAATAAATGGCTACATAGACTCAAGGAATTTATATACAAATTGTTGAACAGATGATGGGATCTTAGAAGTGGTTAAAGCGTGCGCTATTCTTTCATTTGAACTTGAAAATCCTCTCGGGTTGTAGCAAGATGCAGAACACGCATTTAGATTTTGAGGGAATTCGGCTTAAAGGAACACAGCAACATTATGGGAAATGTACTTACCGTCTTCTCCAGAGTCGAGACAAGAAGATGGATACCGATTTCCTATCCGGCTGCAAGCTATCCTAGCTTAGCACAAATTAATGGAAGCGGATACAGACCACTAGCCTAGCTTAAATCTCAGGGAGAGGTGTTTTTGGCCAACAGCTAGACTAGCTGATTCGTATCTGCTTCCAATAATGTGTGCCGTGCTTGGCTAGCTTGCACCTTTCTTATTGTAATTAAGTAATAGCTCACTTCAGGCCGTGGCATATGGTTATTATGAATGAATGAAAGATTTTTAACAGTATAAAAAGTATAAACACAAATATATCTGTTAATTTGATATATATATATATATATAAAATAAATACCATATAATATACACACTTCCTCTTCCAGATACCTGTCAGCTCTCCGAACTACACCCCCTTAGCTGTGATATAATAACCATATATGATGGCCTGTCGTCGTGAGCTCTTGGTTAAGTGTGTGTCCCCCTCCCCCAGTGAAGAAGCAGGGTCAGAGTGGCATCATCTCCTGCTTCGCCTTCAGCCCGTGTGAGTCCGTCTACGCCTGCGGCTCCTACTCGCGCACGGCCGGCCTCTACTCCTGCCAGGACGGCTCCCTGCTAGCGCTGCTGCCCACGCGCCACCACGGGGGCCTCACGCACTTGCTCTTCTCCCCCGACGGGAAGTACCTGTACACGGGCGGGCGCAAGGTGAGGAGGAGGGACGTGTACACAGGGCGGGGGGGGGGGGGGGGCGCTGCAAGGTGAGGAGCACCAGCACTAGGGACGAGTAATGTCTTCCCAGATCGAGTACTCATGTAATCGATTACTCACGCCCATCCCTAACACACCGTGGTGGAAAATATAGCTGAAGCTAATAGGGCTGTCTTAAATACTTTGAAGCTTCGAAGCTTTGTTCGATGGGCATGGGATTCGAATATGAAAATAAATTTGATTATGTAAAAAAGGAAAGAAAGAAAAAAATATGAATATTTTGTTTTTTTGTTTTTTGCAAAATCAACTCTGCCTCTCTTTGTTAACACTTTGGTTGCCTAAGGTTAAATTAATGATATACCATAGATTGCCAGCGCTATTTGTCTATGGAGAAAGTCCCCTTCTTTGCAGGGCTATAACTTTTTAAATTCTATTGCTACATTGCCATTATTAGGGCCCATTCAAAGTCCTATATGTATTGTTCATTGTGTAGCAACGTTAAACTTTTTCATTCACATATTCATAGTAAAGTATGGTCTAATGTATAAGTATGTTTTCATCTCTTTCTGCAGCTTTCTCCAGAACGTGATATATAGCCCCAAATGCATTATATTGATGATGAAATACAGTTTGATGGCAATCAGCGCGATATAAAAAATTCCAACTAGACGTACTTCTAGAAGTTACTACACGTCATCTGATGTTGACCGGATGGGCGAGGGGGCGTTTATAATTCCGTGGGCAGCGTTATACCAATCATCTAATGTGGGTCAAATGTTGATAATATCAGTTATTATCGAAGACGGTAACGTTACACGCTGAAACTCACCCCAGTCTCCGCGCGCCGTTGGGCGATCATCGTCGAGTAGAAATTTTATCATTATGGGATATATTATTACCCGGTCCATCTCCAGCTTGTATAATGGTATATACGTCCAAATCATGTTGTTTATCGAGTTATTGGCAATCAATCGCTATGTAGTGTGACGAGCTAGAGTGCCGGAACCTATACCGAGTGCCCGGAAGTAATATGGCCGACCAGCAAAACCTCTACTGCGCTTCCTGTTAAGCGGTTGCGCCGATCGGCCACCAGATGGCGCTCCTGAACCGCCAGAGAGCTCAGTGGGTCCTGCTGGTGGATCTCAGGCCAGCGGAGGGACATTATGAATCCGATCGCAGATTTTTGAAATATTGATATAAGGACGCTGTACAGCGTCCCCCGGCAACTTTAGCATGGCCAGGAAAGACGTCTAAAGACGGGTCCCGGCACTCAAAGTGTTAACTACAACAAGCAATGCTGTTTGTTATTTAAGATGAGGTCGGACTCGGCACTGACAGATTTGTGTTCATTCTGCTGCTTTTATAAAGCCTCAAATGACGGCTTACAATATTTCATGGAAGCAAAGTGTTTTGTTTGTCTAAGATTTAAAAAGATTTAAACTTCACAGCACTGACAAAGTTGAACAAAGTGCTGTACAAGTCCCATAACATATATTTAAAAAATAATAATACATTTTTTATTTTATTTTTTATTTATTTTTCTCGAAGCTTCGAATTAAAATCGAATCTCGGCCCCGAAGCTTCGAATTCCAAAAAAAAATCGAAGGTCAGTCCTAGAAGCTAATAACTTACTCAGTCTAAAGAGACCTGGTTAATACGATTTATTAACTCAATCAAAGTATCAATACAAAATGGTAAGAGTTAGGCTGGATGACTCAACGAAGTGTTTAGCTAGGACACCAGGGAAGAGAGCCCCCCCCCCCCCCCCCCCCCACTGGATCTTGGAACACTACAGATATTGAGCGTCATTATGTAAAATGTCTTGTGTCACCTGCCTCTGACCACTAAAATAATAGAAACCCATACAAACGCTACATACACGACATTGGGAATAAAAACACTAATCTCTCAGCACTGCTTTGGTGGCTAACATTGACTGGTCTGTCCTGTCCCTGTGTGCAGGACCCAGAGATCCTGTGTTGGGACCTGAGGGACCCAGGCAAGGTCCTCTTTTCTGTCCAGAGGAACGTGAGCACCAACCAGCGCATCTACTTTGACCTGGACCCGTAAGTTCACCCAATAAACCTTTCCCCGTCTGTCTCCGTTCCTACAGCACTGCTGTCTTTATGGGAACACGCCAACTTTTTGGGAAATTAGCTTATTTGCCATCTACCCTAGACAAGCAGACACATACCCTTGTCTTCTCTGTGCATGCATTAGGCTTAGGGAACAGCCGCACCGTTAGCCACGATTTCATCACCTAAAAAGCTCAGTTAAAACAAAATAAAAAAAGCAACAGGGCTTTTGAGGTGATGAAATCACTGCACCCAGGCAGCAGTGGTTCGGCAAAAAATAGTTGAGTATATATCTGCTTAGAAAACGAAAATGTCAACAAAAAATATATATTTCTCCATGTGGTAAATACACTAGGCTACACTGGCACACCTACTTCCAGTGAATGACGCTAAGCTAGGCTAACGGTGCGGCTGTTCCCTAAGCCTAATGCATGCACAGAGAAGAAAAGGGTATGTGTCTGCTCGTCTAACTCCAGGGTAGATGGCAAATAAGCTAATTTCCCAAAAAGTTGGCGTGTTCCTTTTAATCCTGTGTGTCTAGTTCTCAGCGCTCCTCGTTGGCATGTATTCTCTGTGTTGGTACTGACTGTGTGTGTGTGTAGGTCAGGGAGGCACCTTTTGAGTGGAGACACGGAGGGAGTGATCTCCGTGTGGGACACCCTCACGGCGCCCGAGGACGGCAACGAGGAGAAACTGCAACCCCGGCTCCAGTTCCCGGCCCACCGAGGCTGCACCAACGGCATCAGGTACACACTTCATTAACTCATTCAGTGCCAGGGATTAGACGGGTCCCGTTATAGCAATGCCACGCTTTAAAGATAGGAGTGCGTCACCTTGTTTGTAGAGCTATATTCTTTTAATTTTTTTATTGATCTTTTTCCCCCTCCTTTTTCCTCCGATTTTCTCCCATCCCAATGTTAGTCGTTATGCCAATTCCCAATCCCCTTCCTGGTCGCTGCGCACTTACCCCCCACAGTCGGTCTGGGAGAGTGGAGGCTATCACGTGCTTCCTCCGACACATGTCCAGCCAATCAACCGCTTCTTTTCATCTGGCAGCACGGACTCTCACTGAGAGCGTGTAACGTGTGGAAGGATCACACTACCGCCCTTAGATCCTATCCGCGCTTAGCAGGCGCCCCGACCGAACTGTAGGAGTCACTGTTTACAACGACCCGGACCCACCCCGTCAGCTTCTCCCACCCTCTAATACTGCCAATTGTATTAGTGTGAACGGCCAGCCAAGCTGGTGGCAACCCCGGAGCTGTGAGCTGGATTCGAACAGGCGAATCCAGCGTCTCCGGGGTTGGTGACGAACGCAATCTCCGCTACGCCACCTGACCGCCTTTGTAGAGCTATATTCTATATTATAGCTATGGATACAATACTATGGCCCATTTGACATAAACTATCTATCATTCAATATGTGAAAAAGAATAAACGTGTTGTACCGTGGTGAATATAAGTAAGGGATAATGTATAGCTACGAGGTCATTGTCGCAAAATAATTGACAGACACAGAGTTTAAAATACCGAGCTGCCTCGGCGAGGTGTTTTAAACGTCAGTGAAGGTCAATTATTTTGCGATGATGACCGAGTATAGCTATACATTATCCCGCTTATTATTACATGGCTAACTTACTAACAATATACCTAATTCATTTGACAAATCGCAGTTGTTCTGTGGCTCTGTCAGCCCAAATAAAGTGATTATTATTATCGAGGGCAGCCCGGCAGGTGTGTCTGATTGGCTGCACTGAAACAGTGTGTGTCAGTGGGGCTTGATTACTCCAGCTGCGAAAAACAATAATCACCGGTGGTTATCGAAAAATAATTCACCGCTGTCGGGGGCTATTGACCAATCACAAGCGAGCATTTCGGCGAATGTGAAAACGCCATGTAATAAGTATAGTTATAGCGTGGTCTGGGGTAATTCCCGAAAGGCTGAGTTATAGCCTTATATCTGAATTCTACTATAAGCGTTGCCGTTTCTTGCGTGTCCAGTCCAGGTGATTGATTCCCAAACCAAATGTATATAATGGGTATTATGTTTCATCATGAATGTATGAAAGGGGGGGGGGGGGGGGGGGTCAGTCTAAACCAATGGGGTGCAGTTACACAGGGAGAGACGATAGGGGGTGGTATTTTCCCAATTGAGCTCAGAGAGTCTGCAACACTAGCGTGAGGCTCGATTGATGAAATATGAATTCAAATAATAAAAGAAAATACGACAAACAAACGTTATATGTCGTTGGTGGCACTCAACTGGCGGCATGAACTAACGTCAAATCGCGTCCCTGGCACTCAAAGTGTTAACATTAGATGTCTTGAGGAAACTAAGTCTCTGGGAGTTTATTTATTTATTTTTGTCCTTTCAAGTTTTCTCTGTTCATCGTCCAAGGACAGAAGAATATATTTAGGCCTACTTTCATTTTAATCTAGTTTGTGTATCTATGAATAACCTCCCCCCACCCCTCCTCTGTCTCTCTCTGTCTCCCCCCCCCCCTTCTCCCTCTCTCTGTCTCCCCCTCCTCTCTCTCTCCCCCACCCTCCTCTCTCTCTGTCTCCCCCCTTCTCCCTCTCTCTGTCTCCCCCACCCCTCCTCTCTCTCTCTCCCCCCACCCTCCTCTCTCTGTCTCTCCCCCCGTCTCCCTCTCTCTCTCTCCCCCCTCTCTGTCTCTCTCTGCCTCCCCCTCCTCTCTCTCTCTGCCTCCCCCTCCTTTCTCTCTGTCTCTCTCTCTCCCCTCCCCTCTCTCTCACCCCCACCCCTCCCTCAGTGTCCACCCCTTCATGCCCTTGCTGGCCTCCTCCAGTGGACAGAGACAGTTCCCGTCTCCCGCGGACAGCGAGGGCGAGTCGGCTTCAGACGGTGAGGAGGGGGGCGGCGTGGTGTCGGCCCCCCCCCCGCGGGACGCCCGGCAGGACAACGCCCTGAGCCTGTGGTGGGCCGGTCCACTCTGCCCCGTCACGGAGGGGAGCCCGGACCAGGAGCGGACGGATCCGGCAGTCATGGAGGGCTGAGGTCTGGTACCACACCCCTACCTACCACCCTCTCTCTGGACTCAACCAGACTGAACTATAACTGCCATGTATCGTTTGTATGGAGATCTCGTTAGTTGGGGGGGAAAAGAGCTAAATGCAACCCGGCTGAGTGGGGTTAGTTTGGAGTCGTGGCCAAGCTGGTAACGTATCTTAAAAAAAAAAAGTAAAAGGGAATTGAACACTTAATATGCTACAGGTAAAGAGACACCTCAACGTTGTTGTCGGATACATTCCTACTGCCAGACGTCACTATTTGGAGAAAAACCCAATACTTTTCCCCTTCATCTACTCTAAAAGTCCGTGCTAACGGGACAGTTTTAGAGGAGACTGTTCAGAATGGGCCGACTGCTTGTCCCCCAGAATTGCTGCTCATCCGATCAACTTCACACTCTGACACTGCCCTCCCTCAGGGTCATCGGCGTCACATCCGCCAATCTTAAGGTTTGACGTTATAGCGCCACCATCTGGCACCAAATGGCATCAAATCCGACACTGCGCTCCCCTGGATCCCCAGCAACGCACCCCCGCCGAGCGCGAAGAAGACGAAGGAAGGATGTGGAACGTTAGTGTTACCATCAAAAGGAACGGGTAGCACTAGCCGCAAGCTAACAATGCTAACACGTTGTAACTTCACTTAATTTTTGCCCATATTGTTTGAGTGACACCAACTGTTGACACCACTGTTGGTTGGAAATGGAGGCACCAATTCATTGCAATGTTAAAACCTATATAGGCCTAATAATAATAATAATAATAATACAACAACAACTTAAAAGATATAATATAATTCCGCCAAACAGCGACCTCTAGACCAGAGGTTCTCAAGCTTCTTGGTTTGTGACGCCCGTTCGCGACCCCCTACACAGGCGACTGCAGACAGACTGGTGAACTTTGACAGAAAATTATTTTAGTTTCCCCCTTTCAGGCTATTCAGCAACTCGTTTTATTGTGAATGTCCCGCAGAGCCTGAGGTTTGGCCCACACAGTAGCAGCCCACTCAACTCCCAGCCCACAGGTCGGACCAAAACAAAGAACGTTTAACAGCCTGCAGTACCCAGCGGTGTCGCCTAGAGGTCGCTGTTCGACAGCATCACAGATTCTACCCTTTTTAAAAAAAATAAAAAATAACCACAACAGGCACTCTATTGTAATTATAAACTCACTCTATTGTAATTATAAACTCACTCTATGGTAATTATAAACTCACGATCACCTGACTGGTTTCTGACTGCTTTCGTGTAATTCTGTTGGCATCGACGTGCATTTACATACCAAAGTAAGAAAACAGCCGAGCCAAAAAAGTTATTCAGTCGTACGAGTCGTGTGACTATAGTGACATTAGTTGGATGATTTCCATGTGGCATTTTTCTAACGGATTTAAATGAATGTTTTTGAGTGGAACTCTTCAACAAACGGTCCTAACAGTTGGAATTCTTAAGACAACTTCCCGATGTTCCTGCTTAAGCCTCTTTTTTTTTATGTAAGATGGAATCCAGATTCATATAGTGAAGGGGAAGGTCATCGTGGAAACCATTTCGCCAGAATGTGACAAGTGCCCGGAGGACACAAATAATAGTAACTTTAAAAGAATATGAAGATATACATTTTAATCTTAAAAAAAAAAAAAAAAAATTGTTTTTTAAGAGCCTCCCAAAAACCCACTCAGGTTCAGACGAGAGACGAGCGAATGGACCAGCTCTGCGTGCATCACACTGCTCATCCTCCGGTCTATATTGTGTCTATAGGAGTGCTTGTTTACCTCTGTGTGCGTCTACAAAGCTGCCCAGAGATTTCTTGTTGCTATAGTTACAGTAAGTGCCATTTGTTACCGAGCTTGGTTTTCTTGTAACCTGATGGACTGGATCTCCTGCTTTCCTTCTGTTTTCTTCTTTTCTCTCGTCCCCGCTGTTCGTGCCCCGAGGTGTCGCCGTGTCCTCGAGGTGTCCTCGCCGTGTCCTCGAGGTGTCCTCGCCGTGTCCTCGAGGTGTCCTCGCTGTGTCCTCGCCGTGTCCTCGAGGTGTCCTCGCCGTGTCCTCGCTGTGTCCTCGCCGTGTCCTCGAGGTGTCCTCGCCGTGTCCTCGAGGTGTCCTCGCTGTGTCCTCGCCGGTCACATGTATATTTTTGTAAAGGCCGTGAGCATGAATGGATTTCGAATGTATAATCTGTAAGCAGTTAGCCTTTTCGGTTTGATTTCCTGTGTCATAACTATCTGCAAATGTATTTTTTCTATTTAGATCGAGTGAGCTTGTGTCACCACCACTGTAGTGTATTTTGTGTGATTTTCTATGGAATTTGTTTTCAAATTAAATTTGTATCTGGGTGAACGGTTTTGTCGCAGCACACATCATTATTTGCATGAGTGCATTCATAATATATAGCGGTACTTGTAATGCTGTGTTTTGCAGTTCATTGGAGACCTTTTACACAATTTGTAAATATAAATATACCCATGTTATTTCTATGGTACGGCAATGGAAGAATTAGCACTCACAGAAAATGTCCTTATAGTAATTCTATTGCACCAACATGGTCATTTGAATGGCTAATCCTCACACCCTCTTTAATCCAATCCAATCCACTTTATTTATGAAGCACATTTAAAATCAACAAAGTTGACCAAGTGCTGTACAAGTCCTGCAACAAATATTTACATAAAATAAAAGGATTAAAAACCACACAATAAAACATAATATACAATATGTCACATAAAAAAGGCAGGTCTCTAAAACGGAAAGCCAAAGGAAATGGATGTGTTTTGAGTAGGGATGTTAGATATTGGCTTTTTTACCGATACCGATATATGCAGGGTGTCCCCCCCCCTGCATATATCGGTATCGGTATCTGAATTTGTTCTTACTTGCTTGCCAGGGTAAATAAAGGTTAAATAAATGTAAACCGATTTGAAAACCGATACCGATAATCACATTTTAATGCCAATATCGGACATCCCTAGTTTTGAGAATAGAATCTTTTTTTTGTGAACAAATCTTTTAAATAATTTTTTTGACATGACATAAAACTACACACAAGCATTACAGTAAATATCCACAATAAATCACAGGATTATACATTCCAATATTTGAATCAATATAAATGTAGTTTACGAGATATATACATTATACTTGCAATACAATACATACATATGCTCTTACTCGCTCTTCTTCCCCCCCCCCCCCCCAGGACCCCCCTTGGATAATCCATCCATTATTTCGCTTCTAACCAAGGATTACAATTGCATATGCTAACCTTTATTCTCTCCACCACTTCTAACCAGATTGCAATGCTGGCTTCATTGACACCTAAAATTCTTGCTGTAGATATCTCTAGATAAATCACATCGAGATAAGTAAGAGCCCATACCTTTAGGCACATTTTATCCGGTTGAATCCAGCGTGATGCTATCAGCTTTTTAGCAGCCGTAAGACCGGACAAAATTTGTCTCTTTAGCTGTTTAGTAGCTGCTATTTGAGAAACATCATTCAACAACAATACAGAAGGCAGTACAGGTATGTTCAGAAAAAAAAATCTGGTAATTGCGTGGTTACTTCTTCCCAGAATATCTTAACGGGGGCATTCCCAGTACATATGTATAAAATGTACCGATATCGCCCCTTGAACACAAGGAGCATAGAGAGTTGTTTAAGCCCCATTCGGTTCAATCTTATAGGAGTCAGGTAAGTCCTATGAATATAATTAAGATTAATCTGTTGATAATCCGGGTTGCGCGACGCTAGTCGAACGTTTGCCCAGACTTCTTGCCAATCAAAATCCACTTCCAAGTCTGGTATATCTCTCCTCCAGACTGAGTCTAGGGGGAGGACTCCATACGAAGAAGTAAGTAAGTGATGATAAAAGTCTGATGCGAAGCCTCTCGATGTCTCCATTTCATAGAAGAATTTGTGATATCTGTGGTGCTCAAGTGGTATCTTTAATGGGACTCCATGAGCCTTCAAAGTTGCTAATAACTGTATATAGAAATAATAAGTGGAGTTGGTGAGGTTAAATTGGTTATAAATTTCATGATAGCTACAGAAACCCTGTTCGTTGAAGATATCTCCCAATGTATGTATGCCTTGCTTTTCCCATTTGGGATATCTGATAGGTCGTTGTGCAATAAGGAGTGCATTGTTATTGAATAGGGGAGTATGGCTATGCCATTTATGTGGGTTAGTGCATTTTTTCTGGGTGTCACGCCATATCCGAATTACATGTGTAATAAGAGGACCAAATTTCAAGTCGCATTGCTTAATTGAAAATTTGGTGTATACTATATCCTGCAGTCTATGTGGTGCCACTATGTTTTCTTCTAATGTTCTCCAGGATACAGATGCTTGATAATCAAACCAGGTTGTCAGTGGTCTTAAAGAGAACGCTTTAAAATAGTGGTAGAAGTCTGGAAATGCTAAACCTCCGTCGGCTTTGTTTCTCTGTGCGGTGGATCTTTTTATTTGTGGAGGTTTGTTCCAAATAAATGTATATGCAGTGGAGTGTACTTTTTTCCAGTAACCATCAGGGGGAGGTAACGGTAACATTGAACTAAAGAAGTTGATTCTAGGTAAAACATCCATCTTAACTATTGATACTCGGGCCTGTACTGAGTTTTTAAGTTTTGACCACCTGTCAAAGTCATTTGTGATCCTATCTTGGAGTCTTGTATAATTATACTTCACCGTTTGGCATATAGTAGGGAATATTTCAACTCCAAGACATCTAAAGTGTTCTACCATTGGTATACTTCCTGGAAGGATTGTAGTCTTCGCAGAGACATTAAGTGGGAGGAAGGCCGACTTTGGCCAGTTTATCCTAAATCCCGATAGATTGCCAAAATCATCAATCAGTTTGAGAAGATGAGGCAGTGAGGTGGTAGGGTTTTGCATGAACAATATTACGTCGTCCGCATATAAACTAATATGATTCTGTGTGCCCTTAATTGAGATTGGCTTTATAGATTGGGATTGTCTTATATACTGTGCTAAAGGCTCTAAGGATAGAGCAAATAGTCCGGGACTAAGAGGGCAACCCTGTCTGGATGAGCGCGACACAGGAAAGAGTGAGGAGGTGATTTTACCTGTTATAATCATGGCCGATGGGTCTTTGTATAATACTTTTATCATATTAATGAATCTGTTTCCTAACCCCATCTTTCCGAGTACTGCCCATAAATAAGACCATTCCAACCTATCAAAAGCTTTCATCGCATCCAAGGATAATACAGCTGTAGGTGGAATGGCATCCTTGCTGGCGTCTAATACATGTAGTAACCGTCTTATATTATCCGTGATCAGGCGGCCTTTTATAAAGCCAGTCTGATCAGGATGAACTAAAGATGTCATATGCTTTTGAAGTCTGATGGCTAGTACCTGCACAGTATTGTATATTGTATGGTAACTACGTCTACGAACATTGTACATATGTCTAAACTGAACACTGTGACCTCTTTTTTTACTTCTAATTTTTACTATGTCTTTATTTCATACTTATCTTGTCATGCACAGTCTCTGGAGCGCAACAGTAAGAAGCATTTTGTACAAAAGTATTCTGTACTTCTGTATGACAACTATTAAAGAAACTTGAACTTGAAACTTGAACTACCTTAGCATACAGCTTGAGATCGGTTCCGAGGAGACTTAAGGGTCTATAACTACCACATTCGTGGGTTCTTTGTCCTTTTTAAGGAGGACAGTTATGAGTGCCATATTGATGTCCCTGGGGAAGTTCCCCTCTTTGATTGAGTATAAAATCATATCAAGTAATAGGGGTCCAATTACATCCCAACATGAGAGGTACAGTTCTGGTGGTATACCATCCCAACCAGGAGCCTTACCAATTTGCATTTCAGATATAGCCTCCCTAAGTTCCTCTAATGTAATAGGTGTATCTAACTGTTTAGCGTCTTCCATTGAGAGTTTAGGTAGGTTAATTTGATTAAGAAATGTATCCAGTTTATTTTGATCGAAAACCATTTCTGATTTATACAAGTTGGAGTAAAACTCTTTGAAAGTCTCGTAAAAAATGTTGGGGTCTGTAACAAGTCCTTGTTGGTTCTTAATAGTAGGGATATCTGCAAATTTTGCGTTGGATCGTATCTTCATAGCTAGTAGGTGACTTGGTTTAGAACCATGAAAGTAATAATGTTGTCTTGTGCTACGTATTTTAAATTCAGATTGTTGTCTTAAAATGGAGTTAATCTCTTTTTTTAACACATTAATTTGAGACTCCAATTGAACCGAGTAGTTGTATTGTAAAGAGGAGAATAACGACGAGTAAAGCGTTTCCAGCTCTACCAATTTTGAACAACGATTCTTGCGTAGGTTGGAGGAAAAGCCTGTTGTGTAATCCTTGATAAAACCCTTTACCGACATCCATAACATTCTGGGGTCCTGTACCGAATCCGCATTACTCCGCAGGAATTTAATAAGTTCAACTTTGAATTGTATAATGTATTCATTGTTTTTCAGCAGTGTCGAGTTAAATCGCCATCTTGGGGCTCGGGATGACAGTCTACCAAATGAACCTTTCAGGAGTAAGTAGCTGTGATCTGATAGTGCATTGGGCACCATTTCCACGTCATAATTATCAAATAGTCTTGGGGATGCAAAAACATAATCTATTCTGGAAAATGTCTTGTGTCTTGCAGAGCGAAAAGAGTACTCTTGGGCCGTTGGGTTGAGTAATCGCCATAGGTCATTTACACCTGTATTCTTGGCCCAAAGTGCATTAGATGCATGTTTCTGATCATTGGAAATGGTGGGATTAGATTTATCCATCACGGGATCCCAAATAGCATTAAAATCCGCGCCAATTATAAATGAATACTCGGGAAGGTTCAACATTGCTCTAGTGAGTGTAGCGTAGAAGTTGGTGTCGTAAAGATTTGGGGCATATGCCGCTACCAACGCGATTTTCCTGTTGCTGTATTTTATTTTAGCTATGGTTACTCGACCATCCACATCAGACCATACGTCCAACAATTCAATATTCAACTTCCGTTTCGCGACTATAGCAACCCCACGGGATCTCGTTCCAAAAGATGAGTAGCTAATGTTATGATATATTTTGTCCGCTAGCATTACATTGTCTTCCACTAATAAGTGCGTTTCGCTTAAAAAAGCCACATCAACCTGTTTGTTTTTCATCAGTGTAAGCCCGCTTTTGCGTTTATGTTGTTTGTTTCGTCCCCCAGTATTCCAAATCATATCAAATTGACGGCGAGTGCCATACCTTGCCATACCAAAATGACGCCCCTGGTATGAAGTACCAATTCACAATAGATATATATCCAATTATTGAGAGCCGAGCATGAAAACATACATATATACATATAATCCCCTATTCCCCCCCCCCTCCCACCCTTACATGACCAGTCAGCCCAGAATGAGCCATTTATCCTTAACTTTCCTAAGCAAATTGCCATAGGATCTTAAACTCTTAATTCTACCTTAATAGAATGTCACCCGTGGCTTAGCCACTCTCCTGTTAAAATAATAAAATAAAAAATATGCCTCAAATATCATAGTATATTCACTTAAACCTTATACTAACATGTATAAGTTAAAACACCCGAAGAATAAGAAAGGTGTATAGAACCAAATTATAGAAACCTCAAAAAATAGAGAACATTTGTTTAAATCTTAATCTAACTTTGCCAAACTTAAACACTTAAATGAAAAGGAAGGTTTTAAATACGTGTATGCAGTTCGTCCCCCAAACAGGGGTGGGCAGTATTCCGTTGTAAAGGTTGTTGTTCTTCCAGATATGATTCTTGTGTATGGTCACAAATTGTTGTTTATGTTCCAGGGCTTTCTGCATGCCATAGGGTGATATTATTCCAGAATATTCCGATATGACACCGAGCGTTGAAAAAGTTTAGAGTATTCCAAAATGTCAACTACATAGCATGACTTGCATAAAACCCATTAATCTAGCGGGCCCAAACAGCGAACCTTTACAATAATATAGTATCTAGCGTCACATATTAAAGCTTGTTTGATGCCGCTTTTGGTGTCCAAGTTATAACGAAGTAATCAAAAAATTAAAAAGAGAATAAGACTTGGCCTCCTCCGCGTAGTGGGTCCCTCAAGTACTCCTCAGCGTCTTCAGGCGAGGAAAGCTTTACCCTTATTCCAGCTTTACCCTTATTCCAAAAGACGAGACATCACTTTCTTGTAACTGGCTCGTAGGGATACAACCTCGCGGCAAAAATCTTCGTAGAAAAACACTGGTTTCTCGTTGTGTTGCAGATTTCCCCTCTTTCGTGCCGCCCGGATAATCGTATCTCTTATTCCAGTTTGACGTAGGCTAGCAATAATCACTCTCGCTTTATTGTTGGTGTTGTCTCGGATGCCAATTCTGTAGCGCTGATCCACTATTGGTGGTGTAGAGAGGATATCTAATCCTAGGGGGGGCGCAGAGGCATGACAGGGGGGGCCTTGAGATAAAAAAAAAAAAAAAAAAAAACATTTTTGACAGCTCTGAAAACAAAATATAGGGCCAAGTTGAGCCTTGAGGATGACATGCGTGTTGCCTTGTCAAAGACTGACAGCAATAAAGACTGTTTGCTTATTTCCTATGTTCGCTTTGTAAATTCCCAGTCACTGAGTGAAGATCTGCTGTTTTGCAAATATGTCAAAAACAGAGCGACAGCTGATGAGCTCTTCAAAATTATTGACAGTTACCTGACAGAACATGGACTGAAATGGGAGAACTGTGTGGGCTTTTGCTCTGACGGTGCACAGGCCATGGCAGGGAAAAGGAGGGGGCTACAGGCGCTCATCAAGGGGGTCTCGCCAAACGCGCAATGGACGCACTGTAAATTCACAGAGAGGCGCCAGCGTCAAGACAGCTTAGTCCTGAGCTGAATGAGGTTTTGACAGAAGTTATAAACGTGGTAAATTTCATCAAAACCCGACCCCTGAAAGCGCGCCTGTTCTCTGCGCTGTGTGAGGAGATGGGAGCTGACCATTCTGCAGATTCTACAGCGAGGCAAGGTGGCTCTCGCGAGGAAAGGTGTTGTCAATTTGAAAGGTCACGATATTGGTGTTATTTCAATAAATTTAAACATGGCCCATTTCATGACTATTTTGTTGGGGCGATGGCAGGGGGGGCCCAAGATATTTTGGTCCGCCAAAGGGGGGCCCGACAGAAAAAGTTTGAGAAGCACTGAGTTAATGGATGGAGGGGGGGGGGGGGGGGGGGCGTTTACTTGCAATGGATGAAATAGTGTATAGTGCAGCAATGCAAGTCCGGTTCACAGTTATTGTTGTAATGGAGAAGTAGGAGTTATGTCACCTGGGGTTGGGGACGGGGGGTGCGGGGCGGCAAGTTGATGTTGATCGTTGAGCAGCCTGACAGCCCATGGATATAGGCTGTTGGTCAGTCAGCTAGTTCCGGACTGGATGGATCTATACCTTCGAGGCGTGATTTAAACACCTGCCTGCCTAACATGCAGAGTGGGGGCCTGCCTAACCTGCAGAGTGGGGGCCTGCCTAACCTGCAGAGTGGGGGCCTGCCTAAGGGGGTCTGCCTAACCTGCAGAGTGGGGGCCTGCCTAACCTGCAGAGTGGGGGCCTGCCTAACCTGCAGAGTGGGGGCCTGCCTAACCTGCAGAGGCAGCTCGTTCCAGAGCTTTGGGGCTGCCACTGAGAAAGCATGGTCCCCCCTAAGCTTCAGCCTGGAGGAGCTGATCAGAGGACCTGAGGGACCTTGGAGGAACATACGGTTCCAGCAGGTCCGAGAGGTAGAACGGTGCCAAGCCATTTAAAAGCAAACAGTAAAACCTTCAAATCAATCTTAAAACGCACAGGAAGCCAGCACAGCTGCTCTAATGCTCTCGCTTAATCTACATTTCTATGGTCCATGACAGTCGACATCTTTCAGTCCAATATTTGTGAACATTAACAACTCTCCCAAAGCCAGAAATAGATGGATATATATAATATTTTTTTCACTTTCGTGGATATTTGTCTACAAACAAACATCAAGTACAGATATAGCCTTAAGCGTTCAAATTAACACAAAAGTCACTCATATTTCTTTTGTTATTTACATGAAACGGAGTGGGAAGAAGCATAATTATTTAATCCCACCCCTTTTTACTCATCAGATCATACTTTAGTAACTTTACTAATTCATACTAAAGCTGCTCGTTTTATTGTCATACTTATTGAAAAAAATAACTTTGTTAACAATTATTTTTTAAATAATTCCTTATTAATATTTGCCAAAACTGTAGGTTGTCCTGTATAGTTTCTCTAGCCATTTTATACATATATACAACTACATACCTACATATGCACATATATATACATACATACACACACATATACTGCCAGTTATCAAACCCCTTCTTCATCTCTGTAAAACCATTTGACTATATTTTATTTGAAACTGTTTTATGTTTTGACATTGCTTTAACTCTGTAAACAAAATCAAACCGTTCCATAATTTTACTCCGCAAATTGAAATACAAAGACTTTTCATGGTCGTTCGAAAACTGTCTTTTAAAATTAAATGTTCCCCTTAAATTGTAACCCCCATCTTGCACGTTGAACAATCTTTGAATATTTCCTGGGAGTTTATTATTTTTTTGCTTTGTACATTATTTGTGTGGTTTGATACATTACAATATCAGTACATTTTAATAGTTTTGACTTTAAGAAAAGTGAATGAGTATGTTCCAGATATCCAACCTTGTGAATGATGCGCACAGCTTCCAGGGACAACATTTGAAAATGAGCTTGGGCTAACACTGTCTCACACATTTACAGTAATGTTCATTAATGTGTGTTGTCATCGTTCAAATAAAGTCTAAACTAAACTTATATTTCTTCTTTAAAGCTGCGTTTTTAGGGTTAGAAAACATTGGGGGCTTTACACACAAATACGCAATTTTAGAGTAATTAGAGACGAATACTGAAGAACTAGATAAGAGGTTTTTAAAGTGAGGTCCAGGTCCATGAGAGGGATCTGGGCAGTCCCCATAGAAAATTCAAAGTTAACGGGACCAAATCATCAGTTTCTTATTTATTTAACCTTTATTTAGCCAGATAAAACATTGATCTGGTCCAAGAGGCCCCAACAGGAGTACAAATATACATATATACATATATATATACATACTGGACATAGACGCCTGCGTAATGGAGCATTCGGAGCATCTGCTCTCCCACTATTGAACTTGGGGGAGCAAAGGTATGCTCTTGCTCCACCACTTTTTGATCATATGAGAAATATGATATATCCCCCCCCCCCCCCCCCCAATATATAAATGTAACCATAACTACGTAATTTCAATCAAATTAATAATACGCAATGACACTTAATAGCAAGTTTTTAAGTTTCCAAAGATTGCGACCCCCCCCGTGCCCCCCCATATGGTTTGATCCAGTACCTCTCCCACCCCCAGCAGAGCAGACAGTAGGCTGAGTGTAAATATCAAAGGCCACCAAGTGTGTCATTTGGTGGCAGGCAGGATTTTCCAGTAAGTTGTTTATTATTTATGTTAGACATGTCTTTACTAGACATGTCTTTACTATACATGTCTTTACAATAAAATTACTTTTTATTTAATTTTTTTATAATAATAATAATAATAATAATAATAATAATACAATAAATAATACAATAAAAGTTTGAAAATGAAGGGATTATGTCCATGAGTGTCATTTTTAGAAATTAAGGCCTGCCTCTTATATAAGCCTCTCTAATAAAGGCCTGGTGCTCTTTGCAGCTGAGGTAAATAGAAGACCCGTCCTATATTTGAGGATTTATGGTAAATCAAGATGTTCAATTATCTTAAGGTACAATACCTGAAATGAAAATGTGTGTGTGTGTGTGTGTCCAGCCAACCAGGTAACATGGCAGAAAAAAGAAAGAATACAGACATCAGAGCATTTTTCAGTACACCAAAACGCAAAGTAAGAACCCTAGTAGTCTAATAGCTCGACAAAGACTTAAAGGGCGGGCTCCACAAATAATGGATTGCACGGTGTTAATTGCAGCCTTACTTACAATTCATTATGAATTGTAAATGTGGGACCCTGATGTAAACAAAACAAAAGTCTTTCTCTGGTCTGCAACCCCTTAACAATTGTGTGTATTGAGCCGTACTATATTGTACCCATTCTGCAATATGTTAATAACATTTTTAATCAATCAATAACAGATTGCAGAATGGGTACAGTACAGTACGGCTCAATACACACAATTGTTAAGGAAAATAGGCTATATTTACAGCAGACCCTGTTATTGTTCCTTGTTGGTATTTTTTCTCGTTCTTATTTCTTTTGTATTTTATTTTTTTATTATTTTTTAAATAAACACAAACAAACATGACAACACACGATAAGATATACAAGCATTAGTTGACAGTGCACATCCAATGAAATCACATTTTAGTTAATTGTCTTATATAGGATATACCCTTAATACCTGTTATCTAAAAACCTACACACATATGCTCCAGCTTGTACCCCCCCCTCCCGGACCCCCCATTGGATAATCCATCCATTTTCCCTCGCTCCTAACCAGACATTACCATTATATGCTAGCTTTTATTTTCTCCACCACTTTCTCTTTCTTATTAAAAACTTGGCCTATTTGAAAGGAGATTGATTTAATAAAAATAAGAGCGAAAAATCTATATACAGTATATATATATATTAATATATTATTATTATAGTAATTGGCTATCATACTGCAATATAAACTTGAGTTTTATAGTGAAAAGAGCAGCTTTATTGGTCAAGATTGAAGGCTCTATATTGCAGGAAATTGCACGTACAGGTTCATTAAATGAAAAAAATATCTGCCATGGAGGGGGTCGTGTCGGACCCCCTCCAAACCACCCCTTGCCTGTCCCCACAAAAAATAAATAAAAATTATTAAAAAAATAAATAAATAAAAATAAGTTAAAATAAAAATAAATTAACCCCCACTTTCAACTATAACTAGGCGGCCATGTACATACATACACACATACACCAATAACAAAATAAAAACAGTTAAGAATCATACACATAAGCAAATAAACAAACAAACATATGCACAGCCTATGTACAAAAGAAATAAACAGTTAATCTCTAGTCTTTACAGTTTTCTTCGATTGCATAAACACTCAAATCAAAAGTATTACACAATTATCAAAACCTTACACTCAAGGAGCAAAACATAGGCCCAGATTTGCACCCCTATATAAGCACAAAGTCAGCATCACACTTTTTGCAAAACACTAAACACACTTGCATTACATTAGAGTCTAGACACAGAATGTCAAATTACCACAGATATGAGCCAATTGGTTAAACACAGCCATCAGATGCACAAACACACCATTGCTTAATTGTAGATACACCAATCAGGTTTAAGCACTATAAAAATGCAGCAGGTGAGTTCACCTGTCTTCAACCAAAATGGAAGGAGAGTGAAGTACTGTACACAGAGAACATGAAAATATACAATACATTCACCAAACACTATACAAGACAACCAATGATGAAGACTGATGAAAATATACATTTTCTCTCCATATACCCAAATCAGTTAACATGGAGAATCACAACAAAAACGTATCTTGCCAGATCCAGCACCTGCGGCTCCCTGGCCAAAAAATTTATAATTTTCTTTAACTTTTTTTTTTATTTGTTTTTTGTTCTCTTATTTTGGAGATCGATGTCATACTGTGACACTAAAATGAAAAAATATTTCATCAACTAAAATATTTAGTCAACAAAAATATTTCATCAACTAAAATATACAGTATGTCACACCCCACGCCTCTCCCTGCCGTCTGCAAGTGGCTAATCTTGAGTTTCCGACCCCCCAGTAAGCTAACCATGGATAAAAAAAAAAAGGAAAGTCTGAGGAAAATAGAGGGTTTAATTCAGCGTGGACAGATTAATTTGCTTTCACGACTAACGATGCAGGCTTACCTGTATGCCTGATATGTGGTGTGAAATTTGCGAACAACAAAAAATTAACTTTTTATTTTATAGATTTTCCACAAATAAGGGAAGGACTCAAATAGAGCTGCATAGTTCAGGGTTTTATTTCAAAGTAGGTCTACAGATGCCAGTGTTTTGTCTCCTCTTGTGTTTTATTTAAAAATAGGTCTACACAGCCAGTATTTTTTCTCCTTCATAAGAGTTTGAGGTTTTCCTTTGTTATAACAGGTAAAAACATCAACATTTTTCTTTTTGTTGCTTTATAATTCCATTAATGCAACAAACTGTGTGCTATAAGTAAAGTATAATAAATCGCAAATTACTTTGGGTATGCAATTTGTTGTGTTCTGTAATGCATGTTGAAGATGTACTTCCCAGGAGTCTCCACTATGGGGCGTAGTTGATACAATGCCCTGTTATGCCTACAGCTGAAGTGTACAGAAGAAGTGTACACGCAGAAGGAGAATAGAACATAATGTACCCTGCTGTAACCTACCATGCTAACCTGCTTGACTAAAAGGCTAAAAGAGTAACCTGCTTCCTGAGTCTTATTACTACACCTACCTACATACAAAATACTACGTACGTACTACATAACAATTGGCGACGAGGAAGTTGAACCGGGGAATTTTTTAACTGACGTTTTTACTGCAGGAGAGATGGCTAATTTACATGTATCTTCTCCGATATCGTTTTTACCATGCCCTGGGGAACCTATTATGCTGTTCAAGACGTGGCACCAGATGTTCACGAATTACATGCTGGTAATAAATGCGACTGGAAATGGTTGGTCCGAGGCTTGGAAGAGAGCTACCCTTCTACATTGTCTTGGTACCGAGGGTCAGCGGATTTTCTACACATTGCCAAATACAGGTGATTCCGTGGCTGACGCGGTGGCAGTGTTGGATGCACATTTTACTCCAAGAATCAACGTAGTAGACGAGCGACACACGTTCAGAAAGCGTGCACAAGCACCGCATGAAAGCATTGCACAATACGTTGTTGCTTTGCGGGACCTAGCTACCAGATGTGACTTTGATAATAAAACTGAGGAAAATCTCCGGGATCAGTTGATTGAACATGTAGCTAGCCCACAGATAAGGGAACGTCTACTGCTTGAACCAGGTTTGACGCTGGACAAGGCTATCAATCTAGCTACGCAATTTGAAGCGGCTGTACTCCATGCTAAAGCTATCAGTACCAAGCGTGCTGCTCCAGTACATGCCGTGATGCCGCGGTCTCAGAATACTTTCAAGAAACGGGACTGGCAGAAACTACAGTGCTATGCTTGGGAGCTTCTGACATTACAAAAAGGATTGTGTGCAATGTGCATGTACACACACCTACTACCCAGGCTCAGGAATTGAGACTGGTTGTGGACACAGGCTCAGCAGTATCCATAATGCCACTGTCTACTTATGAGAAATACTTCAGTGAAACTACCCTATCTGCACCTACTGTTCGGCTGGTGTCGTACACCAAGGCTAGCATACCTGTCATGGGGTGCCTACAAGCTCAGGTGAGGAGAGACAATGTCACGGTCCCTGCTACATTTTACGTTGTGGATAAAGGAACTCCCCTACTGGGAATGGACCTGTTGACTGCACTCCACCTCTGCATTAGTGGAACTACTGTCCTCCGCTCCTACGCCTTCTACACCTGCCCCTGTGATGGCTACTACTGTCACAGCTCCTACGGCATTTGGCTGTGCAAAAGGCTTTGTGCATTGTGTAAAAATGTACCTTGTACCCTACTGTTAAGCCAGTCCACCAGAAGTTACGCCGCTTGCCTTTCACGGTCAGGGACGCCGTCACTACTGCTGCTGCGGATACTACTACTACTACTGCTACTACTACTGCTGCTACTACTACTGCTGCTACTATTACTGCTTCTACTGACTCTGCCATGGATGTGGAGCCCGAGATGGTAGCACACACCTCTGCTACACTCTGTGCCCTGTCGGTGACTGAGTTTGGGGCTGCTTGCTCTACCTGCCCTGAAGTGACTGCACTGCGTGGTCAGATTAACAGGGGTTGGCCTCACTCAGCGAAATCAGTGAGCCAAGATCTGATCGCATACTTCAAGATCAGAGAGGAACTGTCAGTCAAGGACAATTACGTCCTCAGAGGCAACCGCCTCATCGCACCAGTGTCCTTACGCCATACATTGCTCACACTGGCACACGAGAGCCACCAGGGGGTCGTACGCACTAAGCAGCGTCTGCGGATCTCTATTGGTGGCCGAAGATGGACGCTCAGGTTCAGGCCGACATATCCAAATGTGTCTTTTGTCAGTCTAATGACAAGACTGCCAAGATTTATTTTGCACCTTTACAGCCAGTTCCACTGCCAGACGGCCTGTGGAAGAAGCTAGGCCTCGACATAGTCGGGCCCTTCGAGTCAGCTGTGCCAGCCTGCCGTTACGCGATCACACTGACGGACTACTATTCTAAGTGGCCAGAGGTAGCCTTTTCTCACAACTCTGCAACTACGGATGTAACCAAATTCCTAAGCTCTGTGTTCGGTCGCCATGGTAACCCAGAGAGCGTTGTCACAGACAATGGACCTCAATTCACATCAGCAGCCTTCGCCGAGTACCTCAAGGAAAGAGACATTGCTCACAATCGGATTTCAGTTTACTATCCAGCGGCTAATGGTGCTGTCGAACGCTTCCATCGTGTTCTGAGGAGTTGCATTCAGACAGCGATCCAGCAGTCTCAACCGTGGAAAGAGGCTGTGTTGGGTTGTCTGCAAATATACAGAGCCACTCCCCACGCCACCACTGGCGTTTCACCACATGAACTGCTTTACGGTCGTAAAATGCGCACCAAACTGGACGTACTGCCCTTGCAGCCTACTGTGAGTTCACAGGACGAGACTGTGAGAGAAACGGTCCAAAACAAGCAAGCCAAAATGAAGCGCTACACAGATGCTAAGCGTGGCGCTCGTGCACCTGTTTTTCGGGAGGGGGAGAGAGTCAGGATTAGAACACCACATCACGTCCCCAAAGCACACTCGAGATACAGTGCACCAATGACAGTGAAAAAGAAGATTGGCAAAAGCACCTTTCTGCTCAGTGATGGAAAGAAATGGAACGCATCCCGTCTGGCTCACACTTCGAACACTCCAGATGAGCAGGACTTAGGGATCCGCCCTGCCCTGACAGCGCTCAGCGGTCACACTCCAGCACAGTCACGTGCAAGAAACAAACCTAGTTGGCATCAGGACTTTGTTGCACACTGAGTGAGAACTAAGAGTAAAATTGGTTGAGCATATATAATTATATCTTGATAATGATTGAATAACCTGTGCTCCCTTTGTTTAATGATTACCTTGAGTTACCCGTTTTATGATACTGACTGTTGGTTCAGTTTACTTAAGAAAGTGGAAAAAGCAAAAGTTATAAATTTGCATAATGCCGAGTAGCAAGTAACATTCTATTACAGAAAAGGGAGATGTTGTGTTCTGTAATGCATGTTGAAGATGTACTTCCCAAGAGTCTCCACTATGGGGCGTAGTTGATACAATGCCCTGTTATGCCTACAGCTAAAGTGTGCAGAAGAAGTGTACACGCAGAAGGAGAATAGAACAGAATGTACCCTGCTGTAACCTACCATGCTAACCTGCTTGACTAAAAGGCTAAAAGAGTAACCTGCTTCCTGAGTCTTATTACTACACCTACCTACATACAAAATACTACGTACGTACTACATAACACAATTGTCAGGTGTTTTATGCTAAATGTGGGGTATGCTTGGGGATATATAAAACATTATACACTGTGTTATCTTCATTTTAAGGGTAAATAGGTTGTGCGGCTCCCTGAGCATTTTTTTTTTTTCGGGGGGAAGTGGCTCTTTTGATAGTAAAGGTTGCTGACCCCTGAGCTAGGCAAAGAGATAATGTCTAGTATTTTCTGTACTCTATTTAAATTTTTTCTATTTTAGTTTTACTGTAATTTTAACCTGTACTGGATACAATATTTTATGTTTGTCTATTTACTGAGCTTACAGTGTTATGCACACTGTAGTAGCATGAAAACTGGGACATGTTTTGTTGTGATTCTTCATGTTGAAATGTTGACTGATTTGGTTATATGGAGAGAAAATTTATATTTTCATCAGTCTGCATCATTGATTTGGGTATATGGAGAGAAAATGTTTTTTTTTCATCAGTCTGCATCATTGATTTGGGTATATGGAGATAAATAAATTATATTTTCATCAGTCTACAGCATTGGTCTTGTGTAGAGTTTGGTTAATTTATTGTATATTTGCACATTCTCTGCGTACTTCACTTACAGTACTCTAATCACTGAGAAGTAGTATAGCTAAATGTGTTTTAGGTTAAGCACAACGGTGTGTAACTGGTTCAAACAGAATTAAGTCATATGAAACGTGTGTTTCATATGGTAACATTTACATTTAGTCATTTAGCTGACACTTTTATCCAAAGCGACTTACAAGTTCTGTACGACAGGTTATCAGGAAGGGTACAACTCTATCAGCTGAGTAACAATATTCATCAAAGTGTTGCGTGTTACAGTGTAGGTTAGTTTATTAGGACAAGTGCATGACAGTAACGTGAGTTAGGGTTAGATTATTATAATTTTTTTTTATTATTATTTCAGATAATGGTTGAAGAAGTGCGTCTTTAGTCGACAGCGAAAGATTGGACGGGATTCGGCTGTCCTAACTGGGGTGGGTAGTTCATTCCACCATTGTGGGGCAAGGACTGAGAATAGGCGGCTTCTCTTTGATGACCCTCCCGGAGCTCGGATAGGAGTAGGTCTGAGGCGGCCAGAAGATGCAGAGCGTAGGGGTCTTGAGGGTGTGTAGTTAGAGACCATTGACCGGAGGTAGGCGGGAGCAGTTCCCTTTGCTGCACGGTATGCCAGGTCGAGGGCCTTGAAGCGGATACGTGAAGCAATAGGGAGCCAGTGCAGGTCCCTAAGAAGTGGGGTGACATGGGCTGACTTGGGTAGGTTTGAGATCAGGTGGGCCGCTGCGTTTTGAATGAGTTGAAGAGGCTTGGTGGCAGTGGCCGGGAGGCCAGCTAGCAGTGCGTTGCAGTAGTCGAGGCGGGAGATGACTGTTGGGTTGGGTGGCTTCTTTTGTCAGGAAGGGGCGGATCCTTCTGACGTTGCTCAGGAGGAATCTGCAGGTTCTGGTTGTCGCTGCGATGTGAGCAGAGAAGTTCAACTGGTCGTCGAGGACAACACCAAGGTTCTTGGCAGTCGGGGACGCGGTCACAGCTGCATTCTCGACTGTGATGGAGAGGTCGGTCAGGGGGGAGGATTTGGCCGGCAGGTGGAGCAATTCTGTTTTGCTTAGGTTCAGTTTGAGGTGGTTGGTAACAAAATGTAGTTTTTATAAATTAGTGTATAGTTTTGACAAGTGTTTAATTTAGCAAAGGATCTGAGGTGTTCTGATAATTGTGTGTGTGGTTGTGCTAATTGTGTGTAGTGTTTTGAAACACCGGACACTGTATTGTGTGTTTCATTATATACATATGTTTCAGTCTTCTCATAAAAAAAGTATTCGATTTTTGGGTATTTTCCTGCCTTTGGTCCGCTTTGCATTCACATCTCAAATGAACCGCAGCAGGGTTCACTTGCAAGAGTGAATGAGCTTTCACACCACCCCAAACCAACCGGACTATGAGGAGGAAATGAACCAGGGTTCGATTAAAGCTTATTATAGTTTATCACAGTATCATGAGCATGTCTTTGTCAGTGGACACTGGACATGGGTATGGATGGCTCCAGGTGCTGCTGCGTTAAAGTGTCCATCTTCAATACCTATCTGTACTATTTAAAAGCACAGTGCAGGACACACTCAAAGGTTATCGCACCTCAGAGATGGCAGTGGACATGTATGACAGGACAAAGGCCATATGTAATGGCCTTGGGATTGAGGAACATACTACCAGCCAAAGGAGGAAGCAGAAAAGGATGGACGAGTATGAAGTCATTTTGTGGCACAAGCTCAGACCTCAGCTCAGGAGATCAGCTGAGACAGAGACTTCTATCCAGTCCTCGACAGAATGCTGCAAGATCTTGAGAGCAGGTTCTGATGAGTTGGGGAACAACTTATCAGAGGCATACAGGCCTGTTATCCAGCCTCAGACCAGTTTCTCTCAGTGGAATTGCTGCAACCCGTCGCCACACATTACAATATCCAACTACTGCCAGAGGAGATCACAGTTGCAAAGTGTTTCCTGGCCAGGACAGGCAGAGATGAAGTCCCTACTATCCAAAGTGTCTTTTCCCTCCTGGATGATAATAATAATAATTAGTGCTGTCAGGCGATTAAAAAAATGTATCTAATTAATTACAGGATTTGTAATTAATTAATCTAATTAATTGCATTTTAATCGCATAACCATTTTAGGCCTGATATTCTATATTCTATAAACCATATTTCAAATGGCATGTGTCCGGATGGCAGAATTTAGTACTGTATCTACAAAACCTTCTGTTTAATCATCTTCCATTTATTCATTTGCTTAGATTTTTCAGGTCTGGTCAATTTGAGCATGGTGTTATTCACAGTCAAAGATAAAAAAAAACGTGTATTGATATTCTCATTTGCTGTGTAATTAATTAATCTAATTAACGCGATAAACTGACAGCCCTATACACATTATATTATATCATACATATTATTTATATTATTCAAATTGAACTCAAACATGTTCCATTGTGATGTCACAGTATGATGTCACAGTATGATGTCATAATAAAACATTCTAGACAATTTGTGATGTCACAGTATGATGCCATAATAGACATTCTAGAACATTTGTATGTCACAGTATGATGTCATAATAGAGCATTCTAGAACATTTGTGTTACAGTATGATGTCATAATAGAACATTCTAGAACATTTGTTATGTCACAGTATGATGTCATAATCAAACATTCTAGAACATTTGTGTACAGTATATATTCAACCATTCTCTATATGGCAGGTCTACAATGGAATCAGTAGCTGTTCTAGACCAGGACATTAGACAGGCTTTTGACAATAAGGAAGTAGTGATAAGTGTATTTTTGGATATTGAAAAGGCGTATGACTCTTTGTGGAAAGAGGGGCTGCTTTTGAAATTGTATGACCTAGGAGTTAGAGGGAGATTGTTTAATTGGATAAAGGATTTTCTATTAGACAGGACGATCCAAGTACGTGTGGGGGGGCAAACCTCAAAAACTGTAAAAATAGAAAATGGCACCCCGCAAGGAAGCGTGATTAGTCCGGTCCTCTTCGATGTGATGATTAATGACATTTTTGGGCAAATTGGAAAAGGATATGGGTTGTCTTTATTTGCGGACGATGGGGCCATATGGAAAAGAGGGAAGAATGTTGAGTATTGTTTAAAGCAGGTACAAAGAGCTCTGGGGGATGTAGAGGAATGGGGAGACAAGTGGGGTTTTAAAATATCCGCCTCTAAGTCTAATTATATGATTTTTGGTTTTAGAAAGAGGGTGCCTAGGGGAAGGCTGGTTATGTATGGATCTCCCTTAGAGAGAGTAAAGGTGTTTACATTTTTGGGAGTTTGGTTTGACGAAAGATTGAATTGGGCTGTTCATATAGAGAAAATCCTGGCAAAGTGTGAAAGAATAGTGAATGTGCTGAGAAGTTTGGCTGGGAGTGGGTGGGGAGCGGATAGAGAGACCACGTGCATGATATACCAGGCGATGATCAGGTCAACAATTGATTATGGTTGTTATGTGTACGGCTCTGCGGCCAAGTCTAATTTGCGAAAGCTGGATGTGCTTCAGTGCAAGGCTCTGAGAATCTGCTGTGGAGCTTTTAAGACCACCCCTGCTTCAGCACTATTGGTGGAAATGGGGGAGTTGCCCCTAAACCTGAGGAGAGTAAAGTTAGGGCTACAGTACTGGGCAAAATTGAGTGGGACAAGTCTGTCCTTCCCAGCTAGGTGTTTACTTTCAGGAGATGGGGATAAGTATAAACCTTTTTTGGCCAGTATTGATCAGTGGGCCAGGAAGTTGAGATTGCATCAGGGGGGAGTGGCGGAGCACACTCGGTGGCTATCAGTTCCATTTTGGCTAGTGCCTGATCGAGTCATTGAACTTAGGTTCTTGAAGGAGGAGGATAAGGGCGAGATTGTGGAGGAAATAGAGAGGTTCCTTCTGGAATCAGGGGCTCTGGAGGTGTACACTGATGGCTCTGTGGATCCTGAAAGTGGGAGGGCAGGATTTGGGTGGTGGGTGCCTCGGTTAGGGATCGGTAAGGGACAAAGAATATCCGATGGCAGCTCAGTATTTGTGACAGAGTTGCTTGCCATCCTCTGGGCATTGTGGTGGGTGGAGGAAGTGGGACCAAGCCAGGTGATTATATGCTCTGACTCGGCTGCTGCACTGATGGCTCTGAGTGCAGGTGGGTCTAAAGCTCGCCCTGATCTCATTCAGGAAATAATGTTGGTTTTATATAGGATTGCGAAGGCAGGCTGGTCAGTGGAGTTTTGTTGGGTCCCGGGGCACGCTGGTATTGCGGGGAATGAGATGGCTGACTCCCTTGCCAAACAGAGCCTGGGAAGGGAGGAAGAGATAGGCATTTCAATGGGAAGAGTAGAACTCAGAGATAAGATAAAGAAAGGAGTTGAGGCTGAGTGGCAGGATGAGTGGGAAAGGGGGACCAAGGGAAGGCACTATTTCTCTCTGCAGCCTCGGGTCAAGATCAAGGTGGAGGGATATGGGTCAAGGAGTGATAGGGTGAAGATGTGTAGATTGAGGCTGGGGCACTGTGGGTTGAACAGTAGCTTGTGCATTGTGGGCAAACATCCAGATGGGGTGTGTGAATGTGGAGAGACTGAAACTGTCGGGCATGTCTTCCTAAAATGTGAAAGGTATAGGAAAGAGAGGGAAATCTTTTATAAAAGTCTGGAAGAGCTGGGAGTCTCTTCCTTCTCTCTTAAATCATTCTTTGGCATGGATAATGAGAACCACCAGTTGATCACAGAGGCAGTGCTGACATTTCTGCATGCTTCAGAGTTGTACCAGAGGATATAGCGTTAGGGTATGTATTAGTATTGGACAGGCAAGAGGAGCAGAGAAGAAGGAGAAAGTGTGAGTTGAAGAGGCCTAAAGATGGAACACCACTAGTGTAGTATAAGAAATGAGGAGGGAAGAAATACGCCAAGAAAGAAGAAGAAGAAGAAGAAGAAGAAGAAGAGATCATCAAAAGAAGTGTGGAGGGCAGTAATACGCCACGATGCGTCTACTCTGCCGGAAATTCAAAAGAAGAAGAAGAAGAAGAAGTCATTGTGGTTTTGCTGTGGAAAGGAATGGATTGGACTAGCTAACACGAATGAACCGCTGGGTAATGCTGAGGGGGAGTGAGCGGTGGTGGAAGGCGAGCCATGCAGCTTATGGAGAGCGGGGAGAGTGGAGTCCTCGTGAATGGCCCCGGCCGGTGCAAGAATGTCCAGGGTTTTGGGTGAATCGAGATGGGAGCGAGTGGAATGAGGGCTTGCGTCAGGAGGGACGCGAGTCACCGGGTGCGAGCCCAGTGTCCCCTCGGGGTGTGACGTGTGGAGAGGGAAGTGAGAAGGAGGTCTCGGAGATGGTGGAAGACTACGGAGAGGGAAGTGAGAAGGAGGTCTCGGAGATGGTGGAAGACAAAGGGAAGGAGTCGGATGGTGTAAAGAAGAAGAAGAAGGAAGAGGAAGAACGGCAAATGGAGCTAACGACCGATATTCGCGATCAGTCGGAGTACAGTGGGGAGGAGAGGGAGAAAGAAGAGAGGGAGGAGGAGGGGTGGGAAACGGTGGGGAAGAAGAGGAAGAAGCGGACGGAGAGGAACGACAGCGATGGGGATAGTGAGAGTAGGGGGGAGGAGAGGGGGGGAGAAGGGGGGAAGAGGAAGAAAGGGGGGGACGATAGCTCAAGTGGGCCGGGAGACGAGGGTGCAGGAAAAGATGTGGCAAAAGCGGAAGTGATCCATATAGTGGTCAGGCTTGAGGGGGAGAGGGATGAGAGGAAAGTAGGTAGGCTCGAGTGGCCCAAACTCATTGCCGAGCGATTAGGAGAGGTAAAGTATGTGAATGTTTTGTGGGATGGGAATCTGGCCGTAGGGTGTGGTAGTGAGGGGCAGGTGGAGGTGGCTAGGAAGATGCAGAGCATTGGGGGGGTGGGTATAAGTAAGGTGGCGAGAGTAGGGGAGAAGAGGGGGGGGGGATGTAAGGGGGTGATAGCTGGGGTACCGGTCGAGGTTACAGTAGAGCAGCTGGTGGAAGAGCTAAAGGAGGACGGGCGTAATGGCATAGTTAAGAGTGCAGCAAGGATGAAGAGGGGAGCGGAGAGGGCAGTGACGGGGACGGTAGTGATTACGTTTGAGGGTGGGGTTGTTCCTAGGGAGGTGTTTGTAGGGCGTAGGATGTATAGGGTTAGGGAATTTGTTCATAATCCTCTTAGGTGCTATAGGTGCCAGGGGTTTGGCCATATAGCTACCACGTGTATGAAGGGGATGAGGTGCGCTAGGTGTGGCGGGGAACATGAATATGGGAAATGTGGAGAGGGAGTGAAGCCGAAGTGCTGTAGTTGTGGTGGGGAGCATAGTGTAGCGTTTCGGGGGTGCGAGGTGATGATGAAGGAGGTCGCGGATCGGAGAGAGAGAAGGGAGGGTAAGTTGACGTATGCTGGGGCGGTTAGCAGGGCAGGACAGGGTAGCCAAGAAAGGGTGCAGGGGGTTGAAGGAGGGCATTTGGCAGTGAGGGTAGAGCAGGTGGAAAGAGAGAGGGGAAGGGAGGAGAAATTAGGTATTGTGGCCTTCGTGGCAGGGGTAGTTACTGGTATGGCAGAGGCTAAGGGTAGAACAGAGATGGTGAAGATGATTGTTAGGATAGCGGTTCAACATCTGGGATTGGAAGGTCTGGACTGGAAGGAGGTGTGTAATGAATTGGCTGAGGGGGCTGCGAGGGACAAGGCTGCGAGGGACAAAGCAGCCCAGGATAAGATAGCAGGGGGCAAGGAGGGTCCCGCGGAGGGGGGCTCAGGCAGGAAGTAGCAGCAGTAGCTACACTCCAATGGACAATGTAGTTGATGACGGGGTCCAGTAGAAGAAGAAAAAGAAGGTGAAGAAGGAGAAGAAGGAGAAGAAGAAGAGCCCATAAAAAGAATTGCGGAGGGCAGTAATACGCCACGATGCGTCTACTCTGCCGGAAATTCAAATAAGAAGAAGAAGAAGAATGTCTCACATTGTGGCGGGGAACATGAATATGGGAATTGTGGAGAGGGAGTGAAGCCGAAGTGCTGTAGTTGTGGTGAGGAGCATAGTGTAGCGTTTCGGGGGTGCGAGGTGATGATGAAGGAGGTCGCGGATCGGAGAGAGAGAGAAGGGAGGGTAAGTTGACGTATGCTGGGGCGGTTAGCAGGGCAGGACAGGGTAGCCAAGAAAGGGTGCAGGGGGTTGAAGGAGGGCATTTGGCAGTGAGGGTAGAGCAGGTGGAAAGAGAGAGGGGAAGGGAGGAGAAATTAGGTATTGTGGCCTTCGTGGCAGGGGTAGTTACTGGTATGGCAGAGGCTAAGGGTAGAACAGAGATGGTGAAGATGATTGTTAGGATAGCGGTTCAACATCTGGGATTGGAAGGTCTGGACTGGAAGGAGGTGTGTAATGAATTGGCTGAGGGGGCTGCGAGGGACAAGGCTGCGAGGGACAAAGCAGCCCAGGATAAGATAGCAGGGGGCAAGGAGGGTCCCGCGGAGGGGGGCTCAGGCAGGAAGTAGCAGCAGTAGCTGCACTCCAATGGACAATGTAGTTGATGACGGGGTCCAGTAGAAGAAGAAAAAGAAGGTGAAGAAGGAGAAGAAGGAGAAGAAGAAGAGCCCATAAAAAGAATTGCGGAGGGCAGTAATACGCCACGATGCGTCTACTCTGCCGGAAATTCAAATAAGAAGAAGAAGAAGAAGAATGTCTCACATCTCAGAAGACAAGTGAAGATATCACTTGTTGTTTCCGGCTACTTGTCTGTAAGCTTGAATATATACTGTAGATACAATTATGTCAAGCCTTGTCAATGACCGGCGTCTGGAGGGAAGGTTCCCGGTTGTGGTTATTAAAGTCGACAGCACTGAGTTTAACGCCCACAAGAACGTCCTGTGTGGCTGCAGCGACTATTTCAGGTACGTTTATCTTATCTACTGTAATGATAAAAAAAAGTTAAATTTTATTTAATAAAAATGTTTTATTCTAGAACATTTGTGAAGTCATAGTATGATGTCATAATAGAACATTCTAGAACATTTGTGATGTCACAGTACGATGTCATAATAGACCATTATAGAACATTTGTGTTACAGTATGATGTCATAATAGAACATTTGTTATGTCACAGTATGATGTCATAATCAAACATTCTAGAACATTTGTGATGTCACAGTATGATGTCATAATCAAACATTCTAGAACATTTGGTACAGTATATATACAACAATTCTCTCAGAAGATCTCACATCTCAGAAGACAAGTGAAGATATCACTTGTTGTTTCTGGCTACTTGTCTGTAAGCTTGAATATATACTGTAGATACAATTATGTCAAGCCTTGTCAATGGCCGGCGTCTGGAGGGAAGGTTCCCGGTTGTGGTTATTAAAGTCGACAGCACTGAGTTTAATGCCCACAAGAACGTCCTGTGTGGCTGCAGCGACTATTTCAGGTACGTTTATCTTATCTACTGTAATGATAAAAAAAAGTAAAATTAAAAAATGTTTTATTCTAGAACATTTGTGATGTCACAGTATGATGTCATAATAGAACATTCTAGAACATTTGTGATGTCACAGTATGATGTCATAATCAAACATTCTAGAACATTTGTGTACAGTATATATTCAACAATTCTCTCAGAAGATCTCAGATCAAAAGCATGTAATTTTTTTGCAATGGAATGCTTTTTTTTTGGGCCAATCAACGTCGACCATACAAATCCTTAGTTTTTATCCTTTAACACATCCCACGCTGGAAACGGCTTACGACATGTTTCAAGTTCATGCGAATTCTGCCAATCCACGGCGTACTACGTTATTGAGATCATATAAAAAATGTTCGCCATGTTATTCATAATTCCCTCACAGAGCCTGGTATGATGCAGTGGGAGCATGCACAACTCTGCAACGCTTCAATACTGCCACCTGGTGGATGATCGGCGAGTTGCCAAACCAGAAGTGGATCTCTTGTGATCCCGGTGCATCTGACAAATGCGTCCGGCACTCGCTATTGTTGCGGGACTGTATACACACGTCCGTGTGTAGCGATCGCTGCCATAACGCAATAATTGATACGATTTGGCCGCTTATTATGATTACACAAACCGGAAATGGATTTAGGCGATCGCCGTCAAATAAGTGGGATCTTTTTCCTCCAGTCTCATTGAATGGTAAGAGGACGCTGACATTACTTTCAGCCTGTTTGTTTATTATTATCCATGCAAACCGCTCTGATCAATATATCACCCATACTACATAAAGCATTTACAGATGATCACGGAATTATAAACGACCCCCCTCCCCCGTTCACCCGCGCATGATCGATCAGTCATAACGTTTAGGATCATGTACAGTTGAAATGTTTAATATAGCGTGTATCGCCAACAAACGGCATTTGATAATCTATATATGCGTTTATGCCTATATCTCACGTTCTAGGAATTACTGCAGAAAACGATAAAAACATATTTATATTCTAGACGGTATTTTCGTATGAATATATGAATGAAAAAGTAAAACGTTCCTACATCCTGAACGATAGATAATCGATGTTGAATGGGCCATAGTAATGTCAATTTAGCAATACAATTAAAAAAGTTATAGCCCTGCAAAGAAGGTGAACATCTCCATAGGCTTAGACTGGTGGCAGTGATCAAACATTGATGGATATAAGTGTGGCAGGGAATGTGTTAATAAAAACGTTTTATTATTATTTTTTTAATTTATGTCATAAGTTTATCTGGGTTCAGGTTAGCTCGGTTAGTAAAAAGATACTATACTGTACTTCTACTGTAATGATACAAACGTTTTTTTAACGTATTTAAAACCCTTGTGCATCCCTAGCAATGGTGGAACTCACTGGGCTTAAGAGATGAAATGATACATCATGTTTAAAGCCATATAATTTTAACTGTTTACTATTTTTAAAACATTTTTCTACCCATGATTAACAGTAATAGCATAATCTCAATATATCTCTCAACAGATTACTCATATTTATGAATTATAACCACTCAAACCTGTGTTTGTTTGATACAACGTGTTTTTTCATCGAAAAAACGGATAAATGTTGTTTTTGACCATATTTCTCATATTTTTTTTGATAAATTACATTTAGGAATATCTCGACGAAATACCTCTGAATACGAATAAAAAAAAATATTAAAGATTCAATCACTAGTTCGGCCAGAAACGGTGTTGAGGCGAAACGTTACTAAGCGCTCAACTTACCCAAATCTGGTGCGGGCTGTTCCATGTTGTTATGCGGCAGAAATATTGGACACGCCTCGCTGTTGGGAAGAGAACCAGACTTGCTCCGTGCATGACACTTCCTCGTTGGCGCGCGCCGGCGATGGGGGGCTTGTATTTCGGCGTATGGCGCGCTGTCGACTGCGCGGTCCGGTTCGTATCTGGTTCTGTCTCAATCACTAGCAGCCCGGTACAGCATATCTCACCTCCCTTGAATTGTGGCAGTTATCTGTGGAGCGATTACGCCACCATGCATTTTACATCGGTAACGGCACATCCTGACCTAGATAGGGTCCTTAGCTCGTGGAATATGCAAAGATTTGGTAGATATATCGAGAATTGAACGAATAAGAGCATATTTAAAAATGGTTAAAAATGCCGTTTTAACATTGGAGCGGACGGAGAGTAGAAAAATGGACCAGGGGTAAACAAGGCAGTAAATACTGTAACTATTTTTCTAGAGTGTTTCATGTTATAAGCTTTTAAGACAATGAACATATATGTAAAATTAAGATATTTACCCAATTTCATGAAATAATAATAAACACAGACACCGCTGTGCTCACACACACACTCAAAATATCTCAAAAAAGTAGAAAACATGACCAGGGGTACACAAGGGTTTAATAAAAAAATATTTTTTTTTGCATGTATTTTTTTTTGCAATGGAATATTTTTTTTATTATTCTTTAATTTTGGCCAATCAAAGTCGACTATACAAATCCTTAGTTTGTCGTTGTGCCAATTCCCCCCCTCCCCTACCTGGTTGTTGTGCGCATGTTCTCCTACTGGTCGGTACAGGGGAATCCTGAAGTCATCCGCACGCTTCCTCCGACACACGCGGCGACAGCCAGTGACTCTTTTTTCACCTGGCAGCGAGGACTCTCATTGGTGAAGTGTAACGCGTGGGAGCTCACGCTGCCTTCATCAAGTCCTGCCTCCGCTGAGCAAGCGCCCAGACCTGACCTGTAGGCGTCGCTGTCCCCAACGCCAGATTCCCACACATGACTTGCCCTCCCCCTAACCCAGCCAAACGGGTTAGTATAGCGATCAGCCCAAGCCTCAAGCAATGTTGACTCCGGGAGTCGAGACCGCAGCCTCTTGCATTGGTGACGAGCGCAATCTCCGCTACGCCACCTGACCGCCGAGTTTTTATCCTTTAATAAAAACTTTTTATTATAATTTTTTTAAATTTATGTCATAAGTATCTGGGTTCAGGTTAGCTTGGTTAGTAAAATATACTATACTGTACTTCTACTGTATTGATAACAATTTCTTTTAATGTATTTAATAAAAAAGTTTTTTTTTGCATGTAATTTTTTTGCAATAGAATGTTTTTTTTATTATTATTTAATTTTAGCCAATCAAAGTCGACTATACAAATCCTTAGTTTTTATCCTTTAATAAAAACGTTTTATTATTATTATTATTTTTTAAATATGTCATAAGTTTATCTTGGTTCAGGTTAGCTTGGTAGGGATGGATGTGTCCGTCATCTAGACACTTCAATGAATTCATTTGATTTGAATCATTTACTGTGCTAAGATACTATACTGTACTTCTACTGTAAATATACTATACTGTACTTCTACTATGAAAATATACTATACTTCTACTGTGAAAAGACCTTATGCTTCTGTGAAAATACCCTATACTGTACTTCTACTGTAAAAAGATACTATACTGTACTTCTACTGTAAAAAGATACTATACTGTACTTCTACTGTAAAAATATACTATACTGTACTTCTAATGTAAAAAAATATATACTTCTACTGTGCTAAGACCCTATACTTCTACAGTGAAAATATATTAGTACACAGGACAGAATGTTGCTTACTGTTTACTCATCAGATATCTCTATACTCTGCATCCCACAGAACCCTCTTCACTCTAATAGAGAAACCAGTCTACAGTATCCCTAGGGTGTCCGCGGCTATGATGCAGCTCATCATAGAGTATGCCTACACACGCGTTGTGCCAGTGACAGCAGAGAACGTGAAAGAGCTTCTGGTGGCTGCAGACCAGCTTCTCGTCACTGGCATAGTAGGAGCGTGCTCTGACTTCCTAGAGGGCCAGCTGTCTCTGGAAAACTGTGTCGGCATCTGGAGGTTTGCGGACAAATACTGCTGCCCTGACCTGCGGCGCAAGGCCCATCTCTTCATCGTGTGCCACTTTGAGGAGATGCTGCCCGTCTCACAGGAGTTTGTGGAGCTGTCCCTGCAGCAACTGGTGGACATCATCGAGAGGGATGACCTGAACGTGAAGAGCGAGGAGACGGTGTTCGAGGCCGTCCTCCGTTGGATCGACCACTCCTGTGAGGAGCGTAAAACAGACATCCCTTTGCTGCTGCCCAAGGTAACTAATTACATTGCATTAAAACAACACTAGGTTCCCTAGTACAGTGGTTCTCAAACATTTGGGTCCAAACTGTTCCCTAGAAACAGAATTCCAGTGAAACCGTCTACAACCGCTGTCTAAGTTGTACCTGCTGTCTGCTTGTCTCTTCCCAGGTTCGCATGGGCTTGATGAGGCCTGACTACTTGCTGAACAACGTCCTGAACAACCCTGTGGTGAGGGCCAGCCACGCCTGCAGGGCCCTCATCATCAGCAGCGTCCTGAACCCCCCTCGCTCCAACAGGCTCCCAAACCCCCTGACCCGCCCACGCCTGCAAAGGCCCTCATCCTCAGCATTCTAATAGACAATTCCGTGCGGGAAATTGTGAAAGTGTGGGTGATGCCTGTGCACCGCCGGCCAACGGAAGAGGGTCTATGAATTGTTGAATAGATACACAAATGTTCTAGAATGTTCTATTATGTCATCATACTGTGACATCACAAATGTTCTATTATCACGTCATACTGTGACATCACAAATGTTCTAGAATGTTCTATTATGACATCATACTGTGCCATCACAAATGTTCTAGAATGTTTGATTATGACATCATACTGTGACATCACAAATGTTCTAGAATGGTTTATTATGACATACTGTGACATCACAAATGTTCTAGAATGTTTTAATGTTTTATTATGACATCATACTGTGACATCACAAATGTTTTAGAATGTTCTATTATGACATCATACTGTGACATCACAAATGTTCTAGAATGTTCTATTATGACATCATACTGTAACATCACAAATGTTCTAGAATGTTCTATTATGTCATCATACTGTGCCATCACAAATGTTCTAGAATGTTCTGCCATTCATTCCTTATGGACCAAAATGTCCCGTTTAAAGTCGATTTGTAGCCAAACAAATAAAAGCACAAGAAATAGCTAGCAATCAAAGGCCTTTTGAAATAAGAATGTTTTCAGGCCTGCTTTAAAAGAGTCCAGGCTCTGTGGTGCCCTCAGCTGGATGGGGAGGCTGTTCCACAGGCGTGGTGCAGCCGTGCAGAAGGCTCGGCCCCCCCATGGTGCAGAGCTGGGTACTGGGGACCTGGAGGAGCAGGCTACAGTACCTGCAGATCTGAGGGTACGGGTGGAGGATTGTGGAGTGATGAGTTCCTGTAGGTAGAGGGGTGCGTGTCCGTTTATGCAGTTATGGTGAGCAGCAGGATTTTGTAGTTGATCCGGGATGAGACGGGGAGCCAATCAGGGTACAGTTACAAGAGAGAAAAAAAGACAAATATAAAATGTATGTTTTTATATTTATATTATATTTTTATATAAAATAGTACTCTGGTAAAGGTAAAAATCATTCCATATATATTTTATATTGGATGTACTTTAAGTATCGTGAGTGAAAATATGCATTCTAGTTTGTGTATACCGCCCTCGAACCATTGACCTCTAAAGCTTGTGTTGAAGTGGTACATGGTCCAGTTATGCTGCTCTGATTATGTCCTCTTGAATTTTGTAGTATTAGGTTATTTTTGTATAGGAACCTTTGTGCGGTAGGAACCTTGATGTGTGACGGGGGGGGAGTTAAATAAAGGATGCACGGACTCGAAAGCAATCGCCTGTGTCATATCGTCTCTTCATTATAACAAACCTAAGATCTCATGATTATAACTCAACGTGGTGTCAGATGTGGCATTGAACATTAGATATAGTGTTAACTAAGTAGTATAGACTTTAGAGTAGGCTGCTACAGTAACGTTAGTACAGTTTGAGTTTGAGTTTAGAGATAGCAGCGCGAGCCCAACGGCGCGAAAGCAAAAGTATGAGTCAGTTTCAAGTTCCCCCGCCAGAGAAATTCACCTTCAAGGCAGAAGACTGGACAAAATGGATAAAAAGATGCGATCGATTTCGGATTGCGTCGGGATTAGAAACCCAAGCAGAAGAAAACCAAGTGAATGCTTTAATCTACACTATGGGAGAAGAAGCTGAGGATATTCTGACTTCCCTGCATCTGAGCGGCGAAGAACAGGCTGAGTATGAGGCGGTCAAAGACAGTTTGGATGCTCACTTCATAGCACGCAGAAATGTCATTTTCAAGAGGGCCAAGTTTAACCAGCGGCAGCAGGAGCCGGGGGAGTCAACAGATAATTTTATTACTGCACTGCATTGCCTCGCCGAACATTGTGGATATGGGACACTGCATGATGAAATGGTGAGAGACAGACTCGTGGTTGGGCTGAGGGATTCAAGGCTTTCAGAACAGTTGCAAATGGACCCTGACCTAACACTTGTAAAAGCTGTGACCAAGGCTAGACAGAGTGAGCAGGTAAAGAAACAACAAGAAGCTCTCAAGAGAAACTTTAAAGAGGACTCTGCAAATACACAGCTTGATAGTATGCAGGCCCAGCAGCAGCGGGGCAGAGCTAAATACACACAAGCCAAGCCACAGTCATTCCAGTCGGGGAAGAGAATAGCACAGAAAATGAATTTTAAGCAGACACAGTGTATATGGTGTGGCGACATGGAAGGCCACAGCCGACAGAAATGCCCGGCTAGGGAATCACTGTGTAACCACTGTAAGAAGCAGGGTCACTATGCCAGAGTGTGCAGAGCTAGAAGGAGCACTGAGGGGCACATAGCCACGTTGACAGATGACAGGGATGACTATGAGGGGGATGACTACGATGTGGATGAAGAGGCTTCATTCCTTGGCTCACTGACTGTCGATTCAGATGAAGGTCCATGGATGACGGAAGTAAAAATGGACCACTGCAACATTGTGTGGAAGATAGACACAGGTGCGGATGTAACAGCAGTGCCAGAGACCATGTGTAGTCAGGATCAGCTCAGTAAAATGGGGAGATCAACAAAGCCTTTAAAGGGGCCAGGAGGAAGGCCACTGAATGTAAAGGGGAAATTCACAGCCACACTCAAGAAAGGTGAGAGGATCACAAAACAGGATGTTTACGTTGTGGAGGAACTGGCCGTACCATTGCTAGGCCGGTCAGCTGCCATAGCACTGCACTTGGTGGCAAGGCTGGATGCCATCAGCCTAGCTTTAGTCTCAAAAGAAGATGTGAAACAGGAATTCCCAAAGCTCTTCAATGGTCTGGGGAAAATGCAGGGAGAATACAATATTGTATTAAGGCCAGGGGCTAAGCCCTTTTCTGTCTCCACTCCTAGGCGGATATCCCTCCCCCGCCTACCAAAAGTAAAGGAAGAACTAAAACACATGGAGCAACAGGGAGTAATTTCAAAGGTGGAACAGCCAACGGACTGGTGTGCACCAATGGTGGTGGTTCCCAAGCAGGCTACGGGAAAGGTGAGAATATGCACAGACCTCACTGAACTGAACAAATCTGTCAAGAGGGAGAGGCATCCACTTCCCTCAGTTGAACACACACTGGGACAGCTCGCCGGAGCCAGAGTGTTCTCTAAGCTGGATGCAAACTCAGGCTTCTGGCAGATTCCACTGTCAAATGAGTCATCGCTATTAACCACCTTCATGACACCATTTGGACGGTATCGGTATAACCGCATGTGCTTTGGAATATCGTCTGCACCAGAGCACTTTCAGAAGCGCATGACACAAATCCTAGAGGGTCTGGAAGGCGTTGTGTGTCAGATGGATGATGTGCTCATCTGGCGAGCCACACAACAACAGCATGATGAGAGGTTACGCACAGCACTGACACGACTCCAGGAGGCAGGGGTCACGCTCAATGCTGGAAAATGTGAGTTCTCCAAGAGCAAAATCAAGTACCTGGGACAGGTCATCGAGGGGTCAGGGGTGAGCGCAGACCCAGACAAAGTGTACGCAGTGAAAGCCATGAAAGAACCGAGGAACGTCAGAGAAGTGAGAGGATTTCTGGGGATGGTAAATCATCTTGGAAAGTTTCTGCGTCACCTGGCGGAGAAGACCCTTCCACTCAGAGATCTGCTAAAGAGGTCAAACATGTGGGCATGGGGGCCCCCACAACAGGAGGCCTTCGTTAATATAAAAGAACAACTGATGAGATTTCAGATTGACGGAGATAGCCACAGCTAAATGTTGCTGGATACCGAGATGAAATACCACCACAAAAACAGTTGTCAAACAGTTATAAAAGATTCCCCCAGTTGCAAAATCGAAGAAGCGTTGCAGTTAAAGTAGCCTGCGGTTTTGGTGAGTTTCATTTGTCAAATGTGCAAAATGGTTAGCTCCATGCTACAAGCTAATAACGTTAAGCTCATTAACGTAGCCTCATTCTGAGTCATGCTAGCGAAGCTCCAAGCCCAATTTGGTTAAATGAAAACTAGAAAGAAACCATTTCAGAAGTACTTATAATTGTATTGATATGCTGTAAGATAAGAACATGGTCTATATACATTTGGACTGTTTTGAGAGTTTAATATGGAACGTGAGGAATGTCCCATATGCTAGCGCACTTCAGCCTAACTTAGCATGGGACAGACGGACATTCCCACGTGCTGTGATAAGGTAGCCTACTTTAGCTTAGCATAGCTAAAAGTAGCCTTATTGATTATTCATTCTCAAAGCAATGAAAGGATGATGAAGCGATAAAATATGGTAAATAGCTTTTATTTTCTGAATGCCTGCTTGACGCAGGCCAGGTTTTTCTAGCACCCCATTCCACCCTGGGAGCAGTTCCAGGAGTCCCGGCCGACCACCCATCACCACGTGTGCCCACGCGGGACGAGGCAGTGTGCCGGACCGATACAAGATGGCGAGCCAACCCACTGAACCTCTGATATAGATCAAGGCTAATGCCGGCCTGAACTTGAGTCATTTTTTTTTTTTGATCCACTTTTTCTCCCCATTTTCTATATTTTTCTCCCATCCCAATTTCGTATCATCCAATTCAACCCTCCCCTGTCACGAACGCTGTTTCTTGCCTCCCACAAGCCGGCTGCAATGTGGACTAAGTCATACATAGCACAAGTCCCCTCCGGTACTTGAGGTAACAGCAGTCGCATCTTTTCACCTGCGCAGCTCGATCTCTCAGTGTCGAGGAGTGACGCGTGGGAGGCTCACGCTGCCCCCGACACTTCCTGATTCCACTGCGCAGGCGCACCAACCGACTTGTAGGAGTCGCTTGTTCACAACGTTCGATCCCCCACCCTTCAGTTTTCCCTCCCCGTAATACGGCCAATGTGTATTAGTATGAACGACCAGCTAAACTGAAAACAATGTGGAGAGCTGGATTCGAACACGCGAATCCTAGCGTCTCCACACTGGTGGCGAGTGCCTTGCCCACTACACCACCTAGCCGCCCCGCCTGAACTTGAGTCATAAGAACTTCCAAGGACCATATCCTTTTCTATGACACAAACTGATTGAACGAGAATACAAGGACTTCCAAGGGCTTTGACCCTGTTCACCTTTTATTATTTTGATATTGTATTTTGTATTTGATTTGATTTAATTTGATATATGGGTACTGATATTCTCCTATAAGAAGGAAGAATTAAAGGGTAAATACACCCAGTAAGATACTTGAACCACTGATATTCTCCTATAAGAAGAGAGAATTAAAGGGTAAATACACCCAGTAAGATACTTGAACCATTGATATTTCTCCTATAAGAAGGGAGAATTAAAGGGTAAATACACCCAGTAAGATACTTGAACCATTGATATTTCTCCTATAAGAAGGGAGAATTAAAGGGTAAATACACCCAGTAAGATACTTGAACCATTGATATTTCTCCTATAAGAAGGGAGAATTAAAGGGTAAATACGCCCAGTAAGATACCTGAACTACTGATGTTCTCTTGTAAAGAGGACAAGTTAAAGGGTCAATGTACCCAATAAGATACTTGAATCCCATTGATGACATATTGATTATAGTTGAATCACTGATGGTTCTCATGTAAAGAAAGATGGTTTAAAGGGTAAAGTGGGTAAATTCACCTAATAAGGTATTTGCATTCCTATAACCTGGAATATTTCTATTGGTACTTTGTTTGTGTTACACCTTCAAAGGAAGAGTTTAAAGGAGCATTTCACCTATATGTTTAAACATTTACCTATTGAAATGATAAACTGATATAGTGTTTACTAATGATAAACTGATACATCCAATATCCAACCTTGAACCTAGCTTTTAGCTAGAGATAACCTCAGAGACGTCTGAACCAACCCTAATGTGTTGATCCAATCAACCTAGGACTTGATATTGAACTAACCCTCCCGAAAGGAGAGGTTACTGAAAGAACTGTCTCAGTCAACCGCGGTTTGGATAATAACAAGGTTTATTAACCAAACAGTATAGTACAGAAGAGAGAATGGCTGAGGGCTTTGCCCCAGGTGATCAGCTGAAATGACCCAGGTAAAAGACCTGGATTGATCTTGGGAGGAGACTTATATAGTTAACAAGGGGGGGATGTGGTCCCATTTGATAGGTCAAATGGGGGGGGAGATACAGGTTTGGGGAGAGGGGCACAGGATTGGGGAGAAAGGGGAGGGGAATGTCTTATTCCACAGAGAGGGGGGGGGGTACAGGTAAGGGGACACAGGGGAGGGGAATATCTTTACATGAGAGAGTTGGGGAATCAATATATTATACCACAGAACCAAAAAGTGATACTTCAAACCACTACTTGTACTTTACGTCTGTATGTATTATTACTGTCTAGCTAGCGCGCTTTTAATTAAAACACCGGTCATTGTTATAGCTCTCTCTCTGGTCTACTATTCTTTTAATTGTGCATATTACTCCTCTCCTCATTCGAACCTAGAACTGTGCCCGTGGCGAACAGCTGTTACTGTTAGTGACACAAGTGCTACACAAGAGAAAAATATAACTCACAGCAGTCATTTAATATACCATGTGGCAAATATATCTCTGATCAAACAGTAAAAGCGACTATTATTACTGACTCCATTCCACTAAATGGCATATCCAAAGCGTTTAATAATAATAATAATAATAATAATAATAATAATAATAATAATAATAATAATAATAATAATAATAATAATAATAATAATAATGCATTTTATTTATAAGGTGCCTTTCAGGACACAAAAAAGTCCACAAATCAGTGAATGAAAAAATTATAGGATCAAATGAAAACTACTACTTACTAAAAATGGATGTTTAAAAGTACTAAAAACTGGGCGGCTGGGTAGTGCAGCGGACTAAGCGTCTGTCTACCACCACAGAGACAGTGTGATCAAATACACTCCCAGTGAGAGTCCGCGCTGCCAGGTGAAAAGAAGCGGTGGGCTGGGTACACATGTGTTGGAGGAAGCATGTGATAGTCTCCGCCCTCCCGGACCGACAGTAGGGGGTAGAGTGCGCAACGACCAGGAAGGGGATTGGGAATTAGCATAACAACTAACATTGGGATGGGACGGGAGAAAAACGGAAACAAACATTCAGCACAGACAATGGAGATGCTGCCATCTGAAACGCCACTGAGCTGCAGTAGGCAACTTCTGAGAAATGAGCAAGAGTGAGTTTACCTGCCCAGCAAGAGTGAGTTTACCTGCCCAGCAAGAGTGAGTTTACCTGCCCAGCAAGAGTGAGTTTACCTGCCCAGCAAGAGTGAGTTTACTGCCCAGCAAGAGTTGAGTTTACCTGCCCAGCAAGAGTGAGTTTACCTGCCCAGCAAGATTGAGTTTACTGCCCAGCAAGAGTGAGTTTACCTGCCCAGCAAGACTGAGTTTACTGCCCAGCAAGAGTTGAGTTTACCTGCCCAGCGGGAGCATGTCTATGTTCCCCGGGTCCTATGTTCCCCGCTTTGATTGATTGATTGATTGAACATTTTAGACCATGAAGTAGATTCCCAAGCTAAAACGGTTCTGCTCTGTACCAGAACCGGGCGCTGATCTGCTCTGCGTTGTGTTTCAATAACTCTAAGGCTCTGGGAAATACTTATGAACTTCTCAGCGGTGCAGGCAGGAGAAATCAGGAAGCAAGAGGGTTATTTCAAACGGAGTGGTTTATTAAACCCACAAAGTTATACAAAAAATGATCTGTTTCAATTAAAAGTAAAGAATGCTATAGCTGTGATCAAAGACACTATGCCGTCTTGATCACAACCAGACTAATATTACAGTAGAGTTGATAAGTCATTGATGGCTTTGTTCTCTTGGCTAGTGAACAAAGTATAGTTCTGTTTTTCCCTCCAAAAGCGATGTCCTTTGTTGTCCTGCTGACCTGCCCGCGTCGTGTGTAGATGGGTGTGTTCCTCCTTGGTCGGTTGGGTTTCAGACTCCTTCTCCCCATCACAACATCCCATTATATCCCCAAGGCCCAGCGTCTCGGTGTGATGACATCATCAAATTCTTTCCTCCAATGTCAGGCCTGCTAAGCTTGAATTTGAAAATAGGGGTTTGGCTTAATAGGCCAACCCTCTTCTTAGTTTAAGCCCAGAGAATAGTTTCCCTGTATTTTTAATACTTTGATTGATGAACCTCAAGATATATTGATTACATAAACACAGATATATCATACTTAAACACATTACTTGTACACATTCTGTTATTTTTAAGACTAGTTTCACCTTAAGTGAAACTAATCTTCTTTACCACAAAGTCGGCTGACTTTCAATAAATTGCTACCAAGTCTAATCATTCTGTTAGCTTACATCAATATTTTATACAGTTTTAGTATGACTTCCAAATTATTACCACAATGTAAACAGGCCTAATTATACTTCATATCAAAACTAATCTAAATGGGTTATCAGACCTTTGAAGATGTACTTAGTTTTTAGCAGACCAGGTGACCACATATGTTCATAGGAACATATGTGTTTAGTTAGGGCTTCCTGTCCCCCACTCAGGTGGCGAGCCTTTGTTCTTACAACCCCCTAAGAGGAAGTAGGTTATCTTCCTGATTAGCCACCGAACCATTGTTACTTCAGCTGCCACTAGCTGCCACTATATGCAAATGACCTCCTGGAGTGAACACAAGGTCTTTGTAAACACACACACTCTATGAAACTATATTTGATTGCCAATTGTTCCACTTTGACTGTTTCTATATGACTTTTACACATTAGTTTGATTTGAACTCCCATTAGGATGATCTATGTTCAAAATCTACCACAGTTTCCACACTCGGATAGTTTATCTATCCTTAATTATGTCAAACATAGATCCTAACTTCTACACACTACTATCTGGATAATACTTAAGACATTTTAAATCATACTTGGATAAAATACATATGGTTTGCCACACTCAGATCCTAAAATTCAACCGTACATAATTTTTTGTAAATCTCCTTCTTATGTATACTTATACAATATAACACCTTTATTAGCAGTCCATTTTGGTTATTTGTGCCCCGTGTACCAGTGGAGGCTGCTGACCAAATTTTTAGGTGAAGCACAAATTATTATATTATATTATATATTAAATTATATTTTTAAAACATCCCCCACTGTGTGTCAGTGGTCAGTGGACACAGATGAAAACATATTAACATTAGGTGACAGCGCACCTGACCAGATGAAATCATATTAGGCGACAGCGCACCTGACCAGATGAAATCATATTAGGTGACAGCCCACCTGACCAGATCAAAACATATTAAGTGACAGCGCACCTGATCAGATCAAAACATTTTAGGTGACAGCGCACCTGATCAGATCAAAACATTTTAGGTGACAGCGCACCTGACCAGATCAAAACATATTAGGTGAAGGTGACAAGGAAGCCACAGACTCATACCGCCCCGACACTCAACTAACCGCCTCGGACAGTCCTTCATACCAGTGGCCATCAGGCTCCACAACAGTGGGCAGCAACTGCTGCCAGACATCGACCTGGGACTTATAGGAACCCAAGGAGGACAACTTACACTACCTTAGGCATACTGCACCTTATGTGGATACTGTGATACTGTGAATAATGAATAATGTATATTTCAGTTAGTTAGATAGTAAATTATATCACTACTGTTGTGAAGGGCCAGATTAAACCGAATATATATATTTATTTATATATATATATTTAATTGTATTTGTATATTCTCTAATATTCCCTGATATCCCTTGTATATTCCTTGTACAATATGCATTGAATATCCATTCTAGCCTACTGAACATCCCATAATAGTCTCCATTCTACTATTGGTCGAGACCTTGGTGCCAGGCTGCCATACCCCCAGACCCAGTTCAAACGTACCGCTCAACATGTACGAACAAGTCCTAGTTCCGCGTAGGAATCTGGCTACCGCACCACTAATGGGACTATTTGTTCATAGTGCGTATATATACTGCGCTACTAAAGTAGGACTCCCTTTTCAGTCCAGTTTCTTACCCTCCAATAGAGTCACAGACGTAAAGCCTCCCCGCGACGCCACGTGTGGGAGTAAGGCCAAGTTCGCCTACCATTGGTATTGAGACATCGTGTATATTAATATTTGAATAGTCATATTTGGCACTATATCGTCGAGTTGGACGTAGTCTATTAAGCTAATAATAGTCTGTTAATATATAGTGCTTCGTACGGTGAGAATACTACCGTAGTCAGTACCCCATCGTTTCGGGCAGAGAACTGGCTGCTTATCCAGGGTGGTTGACCCCACGTGAAGCTGCACCCGAGGAGCCCCAGAGCCGACGAGCGAGTGGACCTGTATACCGGATTATTCTACCGACGACAGCCCGCCTTCCCAGGCACGGATTATGCTTTGTATACGTTGATTATTCCATGGATAAAGACCCCCGACACTGCCGTGTGTTGGAACCCCCCCCCCCTGGAGAGGACGCAAGGTGAGGAGACGCTCTGCAAGACGAGGTCGCTTCACGTCTCTCCTCCGTGGACCGGAGGACGCCGGCCCAAAAAGAGTCTATCTGCTTTCATCTGTGGTCCAAGGATCGCCGGCGCATTGAACGGCACTACAGTGGGTTCACCTGGGATACCCTTGGCCGGATGAGGCAGCCGGATTCTACCCCCCCCCCCTTCCTACTCCTGTCGGCTTACAAGCGACCGGATTAACCCCCCCCTAGTGTATCCAGCCTATAATCATTGAAGTATCATTGCTGTTATTCCTTAACTATTCCAGGTCGTATATGTACCACCTGCGCCTTCAGAGATTGGACATTCTCTATTGATATACCGACGAATACTCTTGCCATAAAAGTGCATACTAATTCCTATTCATAAATGTGATTGATTTGATTAAGTGCTTGCTCTACACACCATCGCTGTGTAGAAATAAAGACCTATTTCTAATTCGTACATTTGTGTTGGATCCGTTTCATCTACGTGACAGTGTTCATCATAATATATTTATGCCGAGTACTGGGTGGCCGAATATTAAGTACAAAGGTAGTGGTAGTAAGTATCATATCTAGTAATACAGTCAGGGAATTGTACCCCTCAGTTACAATTGGTCCTTCGAGCCGGAGGGTAATTAGTGTAATATTAATATAGTGTTATTAATATTGAAATGGCCTATGATGAACACTCCACGAAACGATCCTCCTAACCAACGCCCGCAGCGCGAACGACGGCTCCCTCAGTACTTAGAGGCTTACGCTGTCAGTCAACAACCTAGTCTTCTACTAACAGTAAACGCGGTAAAACTAGAAAGTAAAAGTATGTCTAACCCCAACGCCCAGACTACCCCGACCATAGAGGCCCCTACGGGTTCTAATGTAACTGACCAAGTTCACGGTGGGGACCAGTGGGAACCAGACATGACTTCACACCCCGCCAGTACTGAAGAAGTAGTCCCCGATGAGTCCCGGGAGGAATACAACGCTACCGAGACAGAACTCGGCACGGAAGAAGACGGGGAGAGCACCGTGGAGATAGAGCTCCAAGGCTCCGCAAGGAGTACCCCGAGGGAAGGCTCCCCTATACAACCGCCTTCTCCCAGCGAGGCAGAGAGGACCCTACAGCAGGCCTTCCTCATCAGCCTGAACGCCGCTGCTGAACGCGACCGACTGCAGATCCAGCAGCGGAGCGAAGAAGAGCATATACGTCTAGAAATAAGACGCATTCAGAGGGAAGAGAATGTGGCCCGAGACCGAGCAGACAGCCAGCGAGCAGCTGCTGGTGCTCTACGGGACGCAGAGCGCGACAGACAGCAAGCGCAACTAATAGAACAGCTGATCAGACGGACAACACCCTCTCCCTCCGCCAGAGGCTCCAGGAACTCGTCTAGACACACCTCCAGGGCGGCATCCCCTAGCCGAGTAAACAACCCTGAACTTGACCAACAGACGAGGTCTATACCCCCCACAGACCACCTCCCCCCACCGGTCCAAGCGAGACCTAGCAACCGGGAAGGAGCAGCATATCCTGTGGAGAGGCTAAACCAGAGACTACAAGCACTGGATGACCTAACTGAAGACGAAGAGGAAGAGGAGGAGAACCACGCCCGACGACAGCACAGTACTCTACCGGACCAGGAGGTCCGGTACAGCCCAGGCTATACTCCCGCGGAGCTGCGCTACAGACCCCCGACTCTATACACGGGTGAGCACGACGCACGACCCGCACCGAGGAACAGCACCTGGACAAGCGGGCCATGGTACACTGCCGGTACCAGCCCATACCAAGGAGCGGGAGGAGACTCGCCTAGGAGGCCTCTCCCCCAACGCTCGCCGATGTATCCACAGTCAGCGTCATACATTGGCACGCCTATGGTACCCGACTTCACCCAAGAGAACCGGGCCCAGTATACAGAACTCCGCATGTGTCTGGAGACCATGTTGGTGGATGTATTGGATGAACGCCATAAATACGCCATCCTACTGAAGCACTTAAAGGTACCCCGCGCACATAATATAGCGCTCGCCTACGCGACTTCCACCACCCCATACACAGCAGCGCTGGTAGCATTGGACCAGAGGTATGGGCGCATATGGGATTACGTGATCCAGGAGATCCGACACATCGACCGCTTACCCCCAGCAATAGACAATCGAGCACTGGACGACCTGTCCATCAGAGTGCAGTCCCTGGTAGGGATGTTGGGAGCGCAGAGAGAGAAGGGGAGGCATGAACTTTACGCCAACTCAAATGTGGAAAGGATCTTGGAGAAGCTGCCGCCCGCTCGACAGGAGCGTTTTAGGCGACAGAGAGACCACCGAGACCCGAATGGCCCCGAACCGAACCTCCTCGATCTAGCAGACTTCCTGGCGAGAGAAGTCAGCAGCCTACGGCTAGATACATTCGGACGGAGCACCCCTGGCTCCAGAGAAGGAACCAGACGACTAAATGATGGAAGAAGATCGGTGACTGTGATGCACCAATCGGAGTCAGTACCGAGCAGCAGGAGCCACAGTACCCCCTCCAGAACGGAGAAGTGGAAGATAGTGTGCCCCTACTGTGAGAAAGAACACTGGCTAGCGCAATGTGACTCCTTCCCCAAGCTGAACGCGGAGGAAGCAGGTCAATGGATAAAGTCCAACAAGCGCTGTTTTCGCTGTGCGCGCTCACACATGGCAGCCGAATGCCGCTTAAAGAAAAGGTGCACCAAGTGCGATGGAGCCCATCTGGACATACTTCACGACAGTAACAGACGGCGCCCTTCACCCGCACCATCCAGCCGCAAAGCGAGCGTCATGTACATCGATCCCGCCAGCAGCAGTGGAGCCCGAGTACTCCTAAAAGTAGTGCGTGTGACACTAAGCTACCAGAATAAAGTCCTGGACACTTACGCCGTCCTCGATGACGGGTCAGAGAAGACCCTGCTGCTCGCCTCCGCTGCGGCCCAGCTAGGGCTGCGGGGAAGCGAAACCCAAATGACAATTCGGACAATAAGACGAGATTTGAAGACGATAAAGGGCGAGAATGTCTCATTCTCTATCGCAGCAAGCGGCCAGCCTGAGCGACGGTACCAGATTGCAGACGCTTTCACCAGCCAAGAAATAGGACTGTCGCGGTACACATACCCCGTCGCCAAGCTGATGGAGAAATATGCACATCTGCGCAAGTTACCGATCCCGCTCATAGACAATGCTATGCCGACCCTGTTGATAGGCTCCGACCATGCAGACCTCATTGTCCCGATAGACCGGGTTCATACCGGACCCCGAGGCTGTCCTGCAGCAGTCGAGACCCGTTTGGGATGGACACTCCAAGGCCCGCTCGCCAAATCTCTCAACCGAAGTACAGCCACTAGATGTCTCCACTCCCGAGTCACAGAGGGAGAAACCGCACTCCTGCAACACGTAGAGCGGCTATGGACCTTGGAACAAATGCCCTTTAAGAACGGAAAGAAAGACATTCGCTCTAAAGATGACATTTACGCCATTCACCTCCTCGAGACAGGGACCAAGAGAGTCCCGGTCAACGGCGTGTTGAGATACGCCACGCCACTCCTGCGGCGAGAAGGAATGCCTACTTTCCACGCCAAGACAGACGCCACAGAACGGTACCTGCTGAACACGGAGCGGCGCTTAGCCAAGAACCCCGCCCAAGAGAGTGTATACCGCGCTGAGATTGAGAAGCTCATCACAGCGGGACACGTCACAAAGATGGACATTAAAGAGGCTGACCAGACCACTGAATCGTGGTACGTGCCCCACCACAAGGTCCATCACAACGGTAAAGACCGCATAGTATTTAACTGCAGCTACCAGATCGGATCCCAAAATCTGAATAAAGAGTTACTGCCCGGTCCCACACTCGGCCCCTCCCTACTCGGCGTTCTACTCCGCTTCCGCCAGGAAAAGGTGGCCATCAGCGGGGACATTAAAGGAATGTTCCTGCAGGTGAGATTAGTAGAGGCGGACAAGCCCCTGTTACGGTTCCTATGGAGAGAGAAGCCAGGAGATGAGCACCCAGCCATCTACCAATGGGAAGTCCTCCCCTTCGGAACGACGTGCAGCCCCTGCTGTGCTACATTTGCACTACAGAAACATGTAGCAGAGGACCCAGCAGCGGACGAAGAGGTCCGACACAGCGTAAAGAACAGCTTCTACGTAGACAACTGTCTACAAAGCCTTTCAACCCAGGAAGAAGCCGAGGCTCTCCTGATTAAACTCCGCGCCTCATTGATCAAAGGCGGCTTTGATCTCAGGCAGTGGGCCAGCAGCGATCCGCAAGTACTGCGCAGCCTCTCCTCCGAGGACAAGGCAGCCAGCAGCGAGACCTGGATGGCTACAATCCCGGGAGAAGCCCAGGAGATGACCCTGGGATTGGTGTGGCGATTCAAAACAGATTCGCTTCACTACAGACACAAGCCCCTGACTACGGAGCAGGGAAGGCCGGCGGCGGCGCCGACCACCAGACGGAGTGTGTACACAACACTCGCCCGACAATATGACCCGCTAGGATGTATTCTACCGTACACCACCAGGGCAAAAATGATTGTACGAGCACTGTGGGACAAGGACAAGGACCAGGGCTGGGACGACCCCATTCCCGCACACCTTGCATCCACCTGGAGAGAGTGGGAGATGGAGCTCCACTCACTCCCAGGCGTTAATATGCGCCGAAGCTACTTCCCACCCACGGTGAGGCCAGAGACATGTAAAATGGACTTACACGTCTTCAGTGACGCCTCAGAGGTCGCATACGGATCAGTAGCCTACTTGCGGGCCCAAGAAAAGGGGGGAGAGATCTACACAGCATTTGTCCTCGCCCGCTCGAGAATAGCCCCACGCAAGCAACAATCTATCCCACGTCTAGAGCTCTGCGCAGCCCTAGCCGGAGCGCACCTAGCCACGCTCATCCAACGTGAGCTCACCATACCGGTGTCTAGAACAATCCTGTGGTCAGATTCCACGACAGTACTCGCCTGGATCAAATCGGACTCATGCAAGTACAAAGTCTTCGTGGGAGTCAGAGTCACCGAGATTCAAGACTTAACCGAAGAGTTAACCGGAGAAACAGAGTGGCGCTACGTTGATACAAAACAGAACCCAGCTGACGTCATCACCCGGGGAATGCCCCTAGATGACCTCACCCGTCGCAATGTCTACAGTGACGGCCCCGCATTCCTAAGACTCCCGGAAGGACAGTGGCCCATGCCTATCCCGAGGGAAGCAAGTCCAGAGGAGGTGGAAAATAAGAAGTCTGTGTTCTGTGGATTGAGCACCGTAGCCTCCACCGACCCTAACATAGACGATTGCACATCCATAGAGAGTGCACAACAAAGAACATTCCTGCGGTACCACCCGGAGTGCAAGTCCCCCGCTGATATGTCAGCAGCTAACTACGAGGAAGCAGAATTGCTTCTACTGCAGCGAGCCCAGAGAGACTCGTTCCCCAATGAATTGGCCTGTCTACAGGGAGGAAAGCCCGTCCCATCCGACAGCAGATTAATTCATCTGGCCCCCGAGAGCGACGCTCATACCCTCATCAGAGTGGGTGGCCGCCTACGCAGAGCCCCCAATCTACCGGATGACATTAAATACCCGATCGTATTGAACAGCCGACACAAGGTCACAGAGCTGATTATAAAGAAATACGATGAGGATGTACATCACGCAGGAGCAGAAAGAGTCTTCGCGGAAATCAGACGTCGTTACTGGATCCTACAAGGAAGAGAGGCGGTACGACGCTTCCAGCGAACATGTCTAGACTGCCGCAAGTGGCGCGCGCAGCCCAGCATACCAAGGATGGCTGACCTTCCTCCATGTCGCCTCCGAATCGGTGACAAGCCATTCCACTCAACGGGTATGGACTGCTTTGGCCCGCTGCACATAAAGAAAGGAAGAGGAACCGAGAAGCGGTGGGGTATTGTATTCAAATGCATGACCACCAGAGCGATACACATCGAGCTTCTCCCGACCATGAGCACAGACTCATTCCTTATGGCCTTCCGTAGATTCACATCACGGAAAGGAAGACCGTCTACCCTATTGTCCGATCATGGGACAAACTTCAAAGGCGGCGAAAGAGAGCTGAGAGAGAGCTTCCAAGCTATGGGCCCAGAACTTAAGACCCACCTCGCTCCAGCACAGGTTGATTTCCAATTCAACCCCCCAAACGCACCCCACTTCGGTGGCACTTGGGAACGAGAAGTGCGCTCCATAAAGACAGCCCTGTACGCAGTACTTGGGGCCCAGACTGTGGCGGAAGAAGTCCTAATGACAGTCCTCACGGAGATTGAGGGAGTACTTAACTCGAAGCCCCTCGGATATGTCTCCAGTGATGTGGCGGATATCGACCCAGTTACCCCCAACACACTCCTGATGGGGCGGCTAGATCCTGCATTACCCCGGACAATGTACCGGCCTGAAGAAGCGAACGGCCGACGAATGTGGAGGTACAGCCAAGTATTAGCCGACAAGTTTTGGAGCAGTTTCCTACTGCACTACCTACCGTCTCTACAGACCCGCCAGAAGTGGGTAGAGGAGAGAGACAGTTTGACGGAAGGAACAGTCGTCATGATTATTGATCAATCACTGCCCAGAGCTATGTGGCCGGCCGGCCGCGTAAGCAAAGTGATCACCGGTGCCGACGGCAAGGTCCGAGCGGCTGAAGTGCTTGTCCAGGGTCGCACTTACACCCGTCCCGTGGCGAGGCTCATAGAACTGCCCCGACTCCCAGACACAATCGATGATGACCATAACCCTATAACCCTATGACTTTGTGAAGTTGACTGACCCCTACAGCAAACCCTTATGTGTAAATAGACAACGCGATTAATCTGTCTCTGCTTAACTGATTAGGTCTGGGACCAATAAGGGGGTGGCTGTTGTGAAGGGCCAGATTAAACCGAATATATATATTTATTTATATATATATATTTAATTGTATTTGTATATTCTCTAATATTCCCTGATATCCCTTGTATATTCCTTGTACAATATGCATTGAATATCCATTCTAGCCTACTGAACATCCCATAATAGTCTCCATTCTACTATTGGTCGAGACCTTGGTGCCAGGCTGCCATACCCCCAGACCCAGTTCAAACGTACCGCTCAACATGTACGAACAAGTCCTAGTTCCGCGTAGGAATCTGGCTACCGCACCACTAATGGGACTATTTGTTCATAGTGCGTATATATACTGCGCTACTAAAGTAGGACTCCCTTTTCAGTCCAGTTTCTTACCCTCCAATAGAGTCACAGACGTAAAGCCTCCCCGCGACGCCACGTGTGGGAGTAAGGCCAAGTTCGCCTACCATCGGTATTGAGACATCGTGTATATTAATATTTGAATAGTCATATTTGGCACTATATCGTCGAGTTGGACGTAGTCTATTAAGCTAATAATAGTCTGTTAATATATAGTGCTTCGTACGGTGAGAATACTACCGTAGTCAGTACCCCATCGTTTCGGGCAGAGAACTGGCTGCTTATCCAGGGTGGTTGACCCCACGTGAAGCTGCACCCGAGGAGCCCCAGAGCCGACGAGCGAGTGGACCTGTATACCGGATTATTCTACCGACGACAGCCCGCCTTCCCAGGCACGGATTATGCTTTGTATACGTTGATTATTCCATGGATAAAGACCCCCGACACTGCCGTGTGTTGGAACCCCCCCCCTGGAGAGGACGCAAGGTGAGGAGACGCTCTGCAAGACGAGGTCGCTTCACGTCTCTCCTCCGTGGACCGGAGGACGCCGGCCCAAAAAGAGTCTATCTGCTTTCATCTGTGGTCCAAGGATCGCCGGCGCATTGAACGGCACTACAGTGGGTTCACCTGGGATACCCTTGGCCGGATGAGGCAGCCGGATTCTACCCCCCCCCCTTCCTACTCCTGTCGGCTTACAAGCGACCGGATTAACCCCCCCCTAGTGTATCCAGCCTATAATCATTGAAGTATCATTGCTGTTATTCCTTAACTATTCCAGGTCGTATATGTACCACCTGCGCCTTCAGAGATTGGACATTCTCTATTGATATACCGACGAATACTCTTGCCATAAAAGTGCATACTAATTCCTATTCATAAATGTGATTGATTTGATTAAGTGCTTGCTCTACACACCATCGCTGTGTAGAAATAAAGACCTATTTCTAATTCGTACATTTGTGTTGGATCCGTTTCATCTACGTGACAGTGTTCATCATAATATATTTATGCCGAGTACTGGGTGGCCGAATATTAAGTACAAAGGTAGTGGTAGTAAGTATCATATCTAGTAATACAGTCAGGGAATTGTACCCCTCAGTTACAACTACCTTATGCATACTGCACCTTATGTGACACTGTGAAAATATATTTCAGTTAGTTAGATAGTAAATTATATTGACCTATTTGTTTACACTGCTTGTGTTGTTTTCACTACCTGTACCCCCCCCCCCCCTTCCCCCATGCTGCTATGATGCCTGAATTTCCCCAAGGGGATCAATAAAGGAATATCTTATCTTATCTTAAAAGGAAAGATGAAATTCCCTACCTGGGTTCCATCCTATAGAGGCAAATCATTCCTGTGACAAAATGGGATCCAATGTAATAAAACTAAGTCAACCAACGAACTAGATTCCTGTACCGGATCTCCTCTCTGGTAAACAAGAATACCTTGAAGACTCTAACAGGAGCACTCATTCAAGGGTACTACGACTATGCTTGCACCTCATGGTACCAAAGCACCTCAAAGGCACTAAAAACAAGATTACAAACATCACAAAACAAACTGGTCAGACTACTGCTTGACCTTACTCCTAAAACCCACCTCACCCCTGCCCACTTTGACAACCTAGGATGGCTTAGAGAGTAGACGACAGAGTACAGCAACTTGCAATGGGCCTGGTCTACAAGATACACTACACCACTAAGATACCCATGTGCATGTCGGAATACTTCCCAAAGGTCAGTGAATACCACGACCACAACACCAGAGGGAGTTCCACAAATCATGTTCAACCCAGATAAAATAATAAAAAAAAAAAAAAAAAAAAAAAATTTTAATAAAAAAAAATAGTCATAACTTAGAAATGAGATTGCATAGGTCTATGAATCGATATCGCGATTCTGTTTTGATTAATTGCCCAGCCCTACAGTGTGTACAGTAAGTTAGCTTGGTGATTATCATTGTGATGTAGGCTAAGAAGATGGCTAGCTACTGTTAGCATACAAGCTTTTACAAACACTAGCCTACTTACTTTTTCATCCACAACGTTTTTTCTGATCCACTTCTTCATGTTGCTCAGTTGCTGGTTTATACTTCAGTCCTAATGTTGGCGCAAAGTTTAATTTAGCCTGACTTTACTTGTTATAGCTGTACAGCTTACTTCTACTAAACAACAACTAAACTACTTCCTTGCTCTTTCAAACAGTCAAAATGGGTCCATCTGCAGGGTCGGAGGTTAGGTTTAGCTCTGGCCAATCTCAAGTTTCTCAAGTTTCTTTATTAGTTGTCATACAGAAGTACAGAATACTTTTATACAAAATGCTTATTTCAGTTACATTTTGTATAAAAGTATTCTGTACTTCTGTATGACAACTAATAAAGAAACTTGAGAAACTTGAGATTGGCCAGAGCTAAACCTACCCTGCAGATGGACCCGTTTTGACTTTGCAATGCAGCAATCTCTGATTGGATTTGCAAGGCTGCCAATCATATTCAACCTCCATGTATTGGATGGCAAGGGCTGTCAATCATTCAATCCTCCATTCAATGGCGAGAGTTTAACTGCACAGACCGTGCTTAGACGAAGTTAATAGCCTATGTTGATTGGCTGTTATTTATTATTTATATAACATTGGGTCACACCTGTGAAGTTTTCTTCACGAATAATTACTGCAGTCATTACTGCAGTGCAGGCCTGCTCAGAGCTGTCAATTTTGGCCATTTTTTAAAAAGAAAAAATTCACTGAAATTTTTTTTACAGAGGAAAACTTTTCTAATAAAAAAATATAAAAAAATAATAATTAAAAAAATAAAAATTTTATATATATATATAAATAAAATAAATGTATATATATATGTAAATTAATAATAATTATGAATTATGAGTGAATTTGTGTTTCACGTGTTGTCATAGAGAAACCTCCACTGCCGTGAACAGTCTTTAACAATCTGTTTCGTACCAAGATCAATTTCCATTGATTTCAACTGTGATTTGTCAAATTCTGACTTAGAACAGTGAGGAGGGGGGTCAATGTTTTCTAGATTGACCTGGCCTCCTCTTTATTGCTCAGAGCTGGTGCAGTTCACGACTGCTGAATGCTACCACCCACTCTGGGAGGTGGAATTAGAAAGCAAATTGCCTTTCTATCACACCCCGTCTTCTGTCGAGACCGCATGTCTCGTGTTGACCTCTATAGGGGTAGGACCCCCTGCTGTAATTCTCTGTTGCTGTCACAGCTGTGAGGAGGTCGTCGCTGGCTGCTCAACCCCCGTTGACCCTCGGATTTGTGGAAGAGGTTTGCTTCTCTCCCCCTCCGCCTGGTCGTTGATAGGGGCGATAGCAGCTCCCCCCTTTCGCTTGTTGACCCCCTGGTCAATGGTTAAGGCCTTGCAGCCCGTCTGTTGACAGCCGGAGGCCTAGCCGCCTGTCTCCTCGTCGGTTGCCTGTCATTTCCCTCTGAAGCCTCAAGACCCGGTCACTGCGTTGGCCGGAACTCTCCAGGCCTGAGAGGTAGGCTTCTCCTGGTTCTTCTCTAGGTGCCCTGCAGTGTTGGGATTCCCCATGGACCTCTGGGTAGACACTAGCCAGTGTCTGGTTCCCCAGTACAGATGGAATCCTTGGGTCTGCTTCGTACCATACTCGGATGCATTTCGGTTCCCTAATCTCCCATTTGTATCCTGTAGTGAATATAGATTTCGCTTCGGGACAGTGCAGGTCACTTCTACCACAACAATTGATTGAGAATCCATACTTTTCCTCCCTCAGACTCTCTTTACTGGTCTGAGTTTTGACAACTTTCTATTCCAAATCATATTTCTATATATCTTATGGCTTCTTGGTCGTTTAATATTCAAAATTCAGAAAAATTCACATGGCTCTCTTTATATTATGCTGTCAAAACAGTATAACCCCACCACCCTTCGATGCGGAATTACATTCAAACATCGTTACCTTCGTCCCTGGACAGCTGCACCCCGGCCCGGACAGTCAGCACTGACACATCCACTCTCCCAGTAGTCCTGTGTGTATGGCAACAAATCACAGCCCGCCTTAAACACACATCTTCCACACTCTCCGCCAGCCTTCATCAAGCCAACGGAGTCCCCCACAAGCCAATCATCAATTGCACATGTTCACACCCTACACAAAGACTAATTTGGCCAATAGCGACCAAACCTATTGAGCTTATCAAAGTACAGAGAATCATGCTTCCCAACACTTTCACCAATCACGACACACCCCCAGTTCCTAGAACCGGGTATTTAATGGGCGGAGAACAAAAATCCATGAACCAGCTCATGTCCATTCACTTTGTTCCCAGTCCATTTTATAGACATATACTACCCCGTCCTGATGTGTCGAGATCACTCCCAGCTTGCCAGGTACCCTAAGAAAAAATATATAGAAAGAAAAGAAACAGAAAACAAAACATACAAAGAAAAACCATGCCAAACCAATAAATGAAAAAATAAACTAAACTTGTGAGCTTTTCTTTTTTCTTTTCAACTCATTTTTAACCTATCACCTAGAGGCTTATGCACCCCCGTATTAACTAAGAAACAAAAAAGGGAAATCAAATGAATAAACAAAATGAACGCTCCCGGCCTAAGTCAGGAATTGCTCATAACACACTAGAAAAGAGAAGTTCTACAGAAAATAAAAGTAAACACCTATTCCTATTACTCATAACTGTTAATATCCGTCTATCAATACTATAAAAAACTAGAAACAACTATGGGTCTTTTTAATTTCTTAATCATGCAGTCCACCCTTTGACCAAACTGAATATTGACCAAGCATGGATAATTTACTGACCACTAGCTTCCGCAGTGTCAACATTAATTGTTTAATATAATTTAATTTTCTTGTTAGTCTGATTAGTTCATGCGTTTGTCAGTTAATCATACCTCCATTTTTAGTAACTTCCATTCATAATCTAATCACCTAACCCCTCTATTTATTTTTTATTCTATTTTTATTCTAATCTAATTAGGAGCATATTTTATTATTCAATCTATTCCATCTTTACCCTAATCAGTTGCATATATTCTTATTCTGCCAGTGGCCTCTGCAGACATGACCTTTGAAAATGACCTTTCAGTCCACAGATCCAGCAAACCTGGCCGCATCCCCTGGGTTTTGGGGCCCAGCGGGTCGCCCGCCTGTGATCGGATGGCCCTGGGGACATCGGGCCCAGAGCATGTCCTCGCTGTATGCCATCATCGCCATGGTTCCCTTGAGCCTGTTCTGAGGAGAAAGCCACGTACCTATTTGGTTCAGTCACAGTTCCTTGAGCCTGTTGTTGAGAGGGGCCCGCTACCAGTTCTTGTACAAACGCTCCCTGTTGTCTATAGGACGCCGCCTCTTCCCCCATCTCAGCGCTGGCGGGTTGACTTCCCATTGCTGGGCCCCGCCTCTCATCTTGGCTTTGGTGCTGCGGGGGTCCTGGACAGGGGGAGCTTGCGGGCTGTGGGCATTGTTCTTGATACTGACCCTGGTTTGGCCCACGCCCACTTCCTCTGTACACCCATCGAGGGCCTGCTGTCGTGTATAGATAGTCCCACTCACATTCCCGAGAAATGTGTCCGAGATTCCCGCACCTCCAACACACAATTGACTGTGCTCTGGATCTCTTCGCACTCCCTCTCTTGTTTCCACCTTGTCCCCGTAACTGCCAGGGTGTCCCTCTTGGGGTTTGTTGTTGTTCCGGCGCAGGACCCCCTTGTGGCCCCAACTGGGCCCGTCTCTGGCCATCTGGTTCTCCATTGGAACCTGTCTCCCCTCCGGGCTGTGTGGACTGGATTAGGCCTTGGAGGTATTCCACTACCTGTCTAGCCTCGGTTAGCTGTTGTCCTAGAGGGAGGCACGTCTTCCCCTCTTCCTCCACCCTGGCCCTTGTTGACTGGCTCCTAGTCATCGGGCCACATCTCTCAGTTTGGTACTGATGGTGGGGGTGGAGAAAACCTGGGCACGAGACACAGGTGGGCTGTAGAAACTGTTCATGTATTATCCCATACCTGTTGTCGGTCTCTATTCTCGCCGCACGGCCAGCATCAACTCCCTGGGACTGCTGTAACAACATCGCTCTCCTCAGTCGCTTTCGTTGTCCCTTGGTTAACTGGCAGTCTCCCGCAACGGACACTTCAGCGTGGATCGGCTCGGGTAATACAGTTGTCTCTGGGTCGCTTGCTGCAACGACTCCCTGTGGCGGAGTTAAAGACATTATTTCCAGTCCCTCCGTCACACTGGACTCCGGAGGGGAGTCGATCACATTCAAGTCAATCAGGTTAACGTCACTGTTCAATTCGGTCAATGTAATGTCTGCAGAGGTTATCGGCATTACCCCACTACCGGCATTATTTCTTTTCATCACCTTTCGTAATCTCTTTTTCTGCTTTTTGATTTGGGTACGCATTCTATACCGGCCTCCTTTTTTACATTTAAATACAAGGTTCTGTAATGGCCTGAATACCTTTGGCCATTGTTTCGTCACTTTTATTGTGACATCTCCAGTCGTTGAAATAGACAGATTGTCTACCCTTTCTATGGTTAGTGCATCTAACCCTCCAGTTGCTCCTATCTGTGTATTTTCCATTCTCACCCTTCTTCAAACACTCGTAATATCACCGTTTGGAAAGCAAGTTTCTCTGTATTCAAACTATTTTTACCAAACTTGAGTTAATTTCACTCACACTAATATATTGGTGCAAACAGGAATTGATAACTCGCTGTGTGATACTATACCCCCGACTTTCAACAGTCCATTTGATCTCCCTGTCTGGAATTCGAAATTGTCAGCGCTGGCCGTCCGTCCTGGAGCAGCTGTGAAGAGAGAAGAAAAAACATACACTTAATTATCAGTGACATTTCCCGTTCACAATCCATCATTTATCTTTAAGCATGGAATGGCGGGCATCTCCTATACTAAAATCACTTGAGAGCATTTGTGCAATTTTCGTTTTGATTTATCAATGACACAGCCTTAATCTTTTTTCAGTTGTCTCCATTGGAAAACTAGATCTCTCAATCCCGTTGTCATGATCCTTCTTCACACAACTCCGGGGAACTTATTTTGCATCAGCCTTTTCCTTCTGTTGGTCAATCAGAAATTTGTTATTTACAGCCTATCATTTCTAAACATCTGTGCTGGACATGGTAATTTAGGTGAATAAACTCACTTTAACTCTAATAATTTAGGTGACTAAAAGCACTTTAACTCCTATTGTTCTTTGCAAATGACTATGTGTATATTTAATCCTTATCTTCGCTTCTATGTGTAACTATATTTACTTCTGTCCGTGAAAGCCTAAAAATGTATTCCGCTCATATTACATTTTACATATCAGTAACATACATATTTCACACACAATTTTGCACACAATCACTACATTCCCCCGTAACACCTAACCACCTAGGTGATAAAACGCGCTTCTCATGAGAATAGAAATCAATTTTCAGTGCCTTATGTCACTGAAGTCCCCGTGCATTTAGAACAGTGTCACACAACCCGTTCATTAAAATCACAGGCGCCGACACCACCCCCACATCGAAATCCCTGCAGACCAATGACATCATCACTGGTCAACCTAACTTGTAGCCCACGGTGTCCCCCTCCAGTTTGCAATCCTGGAGCGTGGCACCCCGGGCTTCCTACTCAAGGATATCCAAAGTTCATATCACCCATTACCACTGCTGCTCACACACATCACCTCCAACACCAATCAACCACCGTAACCACCTTCACCCAAATACCCACACACAATATAACCCAATGCGCGTAGTGTGGCAGCAAGCTCTTGACAAGTGCACGCATAGCGCATCCCCGCCCATGCGCGGTGGCAGGCAACGAGCCCACCCCCGCCAGCCAATACCACCATCAGCACCAGAAATACCCTACAAATAATAATAAAACTGAATTTCGAACGACCACACACACCAAACAAGCCCCAAATACAACCAACCGCCTTTGAATCCTACAGTAAACAGCAATAAACCATAAATCTAGCACTACACCGCGTTTGAAACCCATAAAGAAAACAATATACAATATACAGGTCCAAACTAGGAGAGAAAGAGAGAGCGTCTTTGGGGGGGCCGAGGGGGGAAGAAAAAATGGAATAGAGGCGGTGTGGGAACGAGATACCCTGTTCATATACCACCACATCACAATATAGCCTGTGCCCATAACCATGAGGGGAGTGAGGGGGAGGGAGTGAGCGAGAGGGAGAGAGCGAGAGAGGGGGGGGGGGGGGGTAAGAGAGAGAGAGAGAGAGAGGGGGGAGGTGAGAGGGAGAGGGAGAGGGAGGGAGGAGAGAGAGAGAGAGAGGGGGGGGGGTTAGAGAGGGAAGGAGGGAGGGGGGAGGGGAGAGGGAGAGGGAGGGAGGAGAGAGAGAGAGAGAGAGAGGGGGGGTGAGAGAGGGAAGGAGGGAGAGGGAGCAAGAGAGAGAGAGAGGGGGGGGGGTGAGAGGGAGAGAGGGGGGGAGGCGAGAGGGAGAGGGAGGGAGGAGAGAGAGAGAGAGAGGGGGGGTAGAGGGAATGGACGAGGGGGAGGGGGGGCCAAGGCCCCACAATCCACCACCAGATTAAAGCACAACAATCTAATCTACCCTTACTAGTACACTAACCCCCAAATGAAAACGTTCTGTGTGCAGAACCCAAAAACAGTTCCAAAAGGAAACTCACCTTGTCCTCTGCTGCCCCCTACCGTATTCCCAAATAAACTCCACCTTCCCCTTAACAATGGACGCTCGGCGCCCCTACCAAGATGGACGCTCGGCGCCCCTACCAAGATGGACTCTCGGCGCCCCTACCAAGATGGCCGTCTCATCGCGAGACATCCCGAGAGCCCCGTCATGCTATGACGTCAGCACAGTTAGCTTAGCATTTTAGCTTCGTTAGCTTCAACCCAGCGCGCGCAGGCCGCCAGACCGCGCACCCTTATGACGTCACAACCGGCGACCGCTTTAGCCGTTAGCGCGGCTAGGTAGCATTAGCTTAGCTTCTCCCATGATCCCATAAAAACGTTCCCCAACGACCCATCGTCCCGTTTCGCCGCTCGGGCCGACACCTCGCAATGTTACCACAACACCACATACCCCACAACAGAACCCTAATCCCCTCAAAATGCCAGTGTAGTGATTTAAACAAAAATATAAAAACATAACAACCTATAGGCCCTCACAAAACACTAGCTTGACCCCGCCGACGTCACTACCGGTGTGCTCAGAACGACTTCCGGGTCCCCGCTACATACCATCCCGACCACCTAAAACATTAAACAACTACTTTATCCGCGTCGAATATGAAAATTTTAAAGTGCCTAACACATCCCCGTAATCCCAAGACCTTATACATTTGAACCTACGCCTATTTGTCACCAGCATCCTCCGGACTCCCCCCGGCTAATACAGTAGCCAACCGCCGCTGCGTTCCACCGGCCTTCGAAAAACCGGCGTTATCATTACATATCCCCACGGCTAACCGGTGACTTAAATTACATAATAATACAACAATAACCTCATACGTACCATCAAACACACCTAACCATAGCCATTTACCAAACATTCAATCATACTGCCACTCCTAACCACAAATAAAAATACAAACATCCATTCAGACTCACATACTATTGTCCCTCGAACGTCACGCGGCAGTTCTCACATTCCGTTTCACTCTATTCAATAACTTCCGCGCGACTATTAAACACGAGATCAAGCGTAATCGCACACCGTACTACAGTCAGTGTTTAAGTTTACTATAGCGCTTTAATCGAAGTACTTAATCAGTCTTTTAACCGAAATGTTCTCAAGCGCATCGTCCGCCCCCATCACAGCGCACGCAATCAATTAACACGCCGGCATGTTCAATATATTAAAAAGGATCTCTCAGATCCGCTCGAATATGTCCTAAAAACGAACATAGTTCTTCATTTAATTCGGCCGATAACTTTCCGCAGATACCATGTCCTGTCTACCATGCTCAGCCAGAAAACTATTATTATTGAAGCCCCCTAAACATACCAGCCCCGTTTATATTAACCATTACGTGATATTCCTGTAACCGCACACAACACAGTTCCCTGATTCATGCTGATCCTACTTCGTCCTTACCATGCCTGATTTACATGATCCCAATAGCGACAGAGCCCATACACACACGGCTCTCCCCCTATTCAGACACGCAAAAATTACCAATCATCATAGCGCCCGTCTCCTGAGAATATGTTCTAGGGATCTCATATAACTCAGGACGCGCTCCTGTCGTACGCCAACCAGATTACCGAGCCTTATGATCAATAAAGCCTTCCATCTGTCGCCATCCGACGCTTTGACCACCCCATAATCAGATAGTTGTGCCACCACTATACGTCTTCATATTACAATAACATGAGGCTTTATCTTTACTTCATATACTCCTATATGAGGCAATATCTTAGCAACCCCCCTCTAGGCTCGAATTGAACTCCCGTACACTCCATAATCACTCACCTGTGTTATCAGCTCCGGTCGGCGATGACGACTTGTTGAGTGAAAAAAATGAAGTAAAAAAAAATTCTTTCTCGATCGAACGGTCGTAATAATTCTAGGGCCACGACACCAATAATGAAGTAGATTCCCAAGCTAAAACGGTTCTGCTCTGTACCAGAACCGGGCGCTGATCTGCTCTGCGTTGTGTTTCAATAACTCTAAGGCTCTGGGAAATACTTATGAACTTCTCAGCGGTGCAGGCAGGAGAAATCAGGAAGCAAGAGGGTTATTTCAAACGGAGTGGTTTATTAAACCCACAAAGTTATACAAAAAATGATCTGTTTCAATTAAAAGTAAAGAATGCTATAGCTGTGATCAAAGACACTATGCCGTCTTGATCACAACCAGACTAATATTACAGTAGAGTTGATAAGTCGTTGATGGCTTTGTTCTCTTGGCTAGTGAACAAAGTATAGTTCTGTTTTTCCCTCCAAAAGCGATGTCCTTTGTTGTCCTGCTGACCTGCCCGCGTCGTGTGTAGATGGGTGTGTTCCTCCTTGGTCGGTTGGGTTTCAGACTCCTTCTCCCCATCACAACATCCCATTATATCCCCAAGGCCCAGCGTCTCGGTGTGATGACATCATCAAATTCTTTCCTCCAATGTCAGGCCTGCTAAGCTTGAATTTGAAAATAGGGGTTTGGCTTAATAGGCCAACCCTCTTCTTAGTTTTAAGCCCAGAGAATAGTTTCCCTGTATTTTTAATACTTTGATTGATGAACCTCAAGATATATTGATTACATAAACACAGATATATCATACTTAAACACATTACTTGTACACATTCTGTTATTTTTAAGACTAGTTTCACCTTAAGTGAAACTAATCTTCTTTACCACAAAGTCGGCTGACTTTCAATAAATTGCTACCAAGTCTAATCATTCTGTTAGCTTACATCAATATTTTATACAGTTTTAGTATGACTTCCAAATTATTACCACAATGTAAACAGGCCTAATTATACTTCATATCAAAACTAATCTAAATGGGTTATCAGACCTTTGAAGATGTACTTAGTTTTTAGCAGACCAGGTGACCACATATGTTCATAGGAACATATGTGTTTAGTTAGGGCTTCCTGTCCCCCACTCAGGTGGCGAGCCTTTGTTCTTACAACCCCCTAAGAGGAAGTAGGTTATCTTCCTGATTAGCCACCGAACCATTGTTACTTCAGCTGCCACTAGCTGCCACTATATGCAAATGACCTCCTGGAGTGAACACAAGGTCTTTGTAAACACACACACTCTATGAAACTATATTTGATTGCCAATTGTTCCACTTTGACTGTTTCTATATGACTTTTACACATTAGTTTGATTTGAACTCCCATTAGGATGATCTATGTTCAAAATCGACCACAACCACTAGCCCTGATTCCAAACTCTAACCTTAACCAGTTCGAAAGAGGGCCTAAGCTTAACCGTTCGAAACAAGGCGGACATTAATAATTAATAAAATAATAAACATTTATAAAATGTTCAATCTATTAATCAATCAAAGCGGGGAACATAGGACCCGGGGAACATAGGGATGATCCCTGCCCAGCAAGAGTGAGTTTACCTGCCCAACAAGAGTGAGTTTACTGCCCAGCAAGAGTTGAGTTTACCTGCCCAGCAAGAGTTGAGTTTACCTGCCCAGCAAGAGTGAGTTTACCTGCCCAGCAAGAGTGAGTTTACCTGCCCAGCAAGAGTGAGTTTACTGCCCAGCAAGAGTGAGTTTACTGCCCAGCAAGAGTTGAGTTTACCTGCCCAGCAAGAGTTGAGTTTACCTGCCCAGCAAGAGTGAGTCTACCTGCCCAGCAAGAGTGAGTCTACCTGCCCAGCAAGAGTGAGTTTACTGCCCAGCAAGAGTTGAGTTTACCTGCCCAACAAGAGTGAGTTTACCTGCCCAGCAAGAGTGAGTTTACCTGCCCAGCAAGAGTGAGTTTACCTGCCCAGCAAGAGTGAGTTTACCTGCCCAGCAAGAGTGAGTTTACTGCCCAGCAAGAGTTGAGTTTACCTGCCCAGCAAGAGTGAGTTTACCTGCCCAGCAAGAGTGAGTTTACCTGCCCAGCAAGAGTGAGTTTACTGCCCAGCAAGAGTGAGTTTACCTGCCCAGCAAGAGTGAGTTTACCTTCCCAGCATAGAGCAGGTTCTGCATCACTTTTCAAGACCTGTCTGTGCACAAACAACACAGGTCTTCCACAGACTGAGGCACCAGCAGCTTTAAGCTTCAAAAGACTCTGAAGCTACAGGCCCTCGTCACCTTGCCTGAATTAAAGTTCACGTCACAGACTTTGCAACGTCTGAATTGGGAGTTTGCAAATGCATTGATGCATAATGCTGATGCTACAGTACATGTTACTAATGATATGGGGGTGCTTGTTCAATAATTTTTTCTTTTATCCTTTTGTCTGTCTGTGTTTTGTCCTGTATGTTGTAACTTGGTTTATTATTTTTATCGCTGCCATTTTGGTCAGGTCTTGCTCGTAAAAGAGATCCTTAATCTCAAGCATTTTACCTTAAAGATAAAAAAAAAACTGAATTAAAAGAAAATAATAATTTCACAGCCTCTGGTCGGCAGGTGGTCCACCACAGTACATACTTTTTGACGAGGAACACAATGGTGGACTTAGTATTCCAAGGAACGGGGTTGTGTGGGAAAACTAAGACCACCGGTGCATTCCTTGTCAAAAAGTACACACTTCAGAACCACCTAACGACCAGAGGCTGGGGAAAAAGAACATTCTTCAGCTTAAAGCTGCTCGTGCCTGTGGTCTGTGGAGAACCTGTGTCAAAGTCAACTTTATTGTCAGTTTCCCATTTGTGCAAAACATACAGAAAAATGTAATTACGTCCCCCCCCTTCCCACGGTGTATATCGAAAGATAAAAAGATCTAGACAATATAAAACACATAAGACACAATATACAGGACTACAATATACAGGACTACAATATAAACAGTATAGCTAAAATTAAATGAATGAGTGAATTAAATAAAAGAGGTAAAAGAGGACTTACGAACACTATCAGCAGTAGTACATGGTAAAATAAGATAAAGTGGCAGTGAGTGTGTGGGATGGTGTGTGTGTGTGTTGTTGCGCATGTGTGTGTTGTTGTGCGTGCATGGGTTTGATAAGTGATGCAGAGTGTGACCTATTTCTGCTGGGCAGGTAAACTCACTCTTACTAATTTCAGTTAATCTCACCATTTAATATAAATCGTGTCCTTTATTTTTTATGGCGTTTGGTTTTGCGAGAGTTCATGTTCACAAATATGGCTTGGACTGTACTAAAGGATGGGAATAATGAATTCTTCATTTGGACGGTGTCAATCAATCAAGCAATCAATCAATCAATCAATCAAAGTTCCCCTTCAGCGACAGACCGGTGAGCTCCAGCTTTCAACACCTTTTATCACAAAGTTGCAAGATTGAGAGGGCATCTGATTACTTTCTCTTACCCAGAAGTTTGTTGCCACGCAATCTTATACTCAAAATTCTGCTTGGAATTGTATGTTGCCTGGAAACATTAGTTTATTATATATTATTATATTTTAAGATAAGATAAGATATGTTCCTTTATTGATCCCCTTGGGGAAAGTCAGGCATCATACCAGCGTGGGGGGAGGGGAGGTACAGGTAGTAGAAGACATGATACAGGTCATAGAATTATTGTACAGTGGAGAAGTAAAAATAAAAATAGGCAGTGTAAACAATATAATTAACTTCGACATGCACATAGGGTCAGTGTAAAAAGGTCAAGGTGTGGTGCGGCTTTGTAGCGCAGTGGAGAATGCACTCGCCTACCACCGCAGAGACTCTGGGATCGAATCCAGCTGTCAGCGGTACTTCCGGCTTGGTCAGTTGTCCCTACTAACACAATTGGCAGTGTTAGCGGGTGGGAAACCGATGGGGTATGTGTCCTGGTCGTTGTAAACTGCGGTTCCTACTGGTCGGTCGGGGCGCCTGTTCAGCAGGGAGGGGATCGGGGGGAAATAGTGTGAACCTCCCACGCGTTACATTCCCCCAGTGAGAGTCCTCGCTGTCAGGTGAAAAGAAGCGGCTGGCTGACTCCACATGTATCGGAGGAGGCATGTGGTAGTTCTACACCCTCCCCAGACCGACAGTGGGGCAATGCGCGCAACGACCAGGAAGGGAATTGGCATAACGACAAAAATTTGGATGGGAGCAAAATATATATATATAAAAAAAAGATGAGTTATATTTGCTCTACAATAAATATAGTTACAATATATATATACTGTATAATCTAATATATATAATCTAAAAATGCTAAATATATGCTCTGATGAAGTAAGTATATGTATAGTTTATGTACTTTCAGGAGCCATTAGGGACAGAGGGTGGTTTTCTGACTTCAGTGGCACAACCTTCTAGATAGACGGCTCTGGCTCCAGGTGGCTATTTGCTTTATCTCATTCAAGTCGGATTGAATTCAAAACAAATCTCTTTCTCTTGACACAACGGCTCTCTCTCACTCCATCCTTTTCTTTTGCATCATGAATCTGAATTTAATGGCTCGTAATAATGGCTTGATGATTTGCAAGATTATTTTACTCTCTCAAGCCAAGAGGGCCCGGTCTCGTATATATATATAGGCTCAGGGGACCATTAGCTTACATTTATGGAATGGAAATTATTCATAGCTTTCACCTTTCCCCATATACTTCCATGTGAATGCACACACTCATTGTGTGAAACCGTGGGGCCACAGAGAGAGAGCCGCGCTGGAAAGCTGCACTGTTGTGTTGCGCACGTTGCTTAGCGACCGTCTCCACTTGTGAGAGAAGCACCTTGGGATGACAGGAGTGGGATGACATGAGTGGGGTGAGAGAGAAGTGGGGTGAGAGAGAGAGGTAGAAATTAAGCAACAGAGTTGTTTATGTGTTGACTGCTAAAGCCAGCAGCGTGGGCGGCTGTCGCCGTGTGTGTGTGTGATGCAACCTTCATCCTTTTACCTCTGGGGGGGTGTTGGTAGGTGTTTGTGGGTCTCTGTGTGACTCCCCAACAGAGGAAGATAACACAACCATATAGGGTCTCTCAGTGTTGTATACTGGACTGATCTTCACGACTCGTGACTCGATTTGGCCTTGAGCACTGACTGCATTCGGACTCAGACTTATTCATTGATAAACATTTTTATTTTTATTTTTTGTAATAGGCCCTAATCACTTGGCATAAGATATTGATGGCTAGTGCATTTGTTTGGCTATTGTGTCACAAAGTCAATAAACCCCATTTGAAATGGTGACTGCTGTGTCATTTATGTTTAATGTTGACCTTTTGTACGTCAGCTCTTTGACTGCCAGAGTGGAGTGGACTCAACCTTGATGACTTGGACTCGGACTCGGGTGATGGGGACTCGACTCAGACTCGACTCTGGCTCTTCTTTGGTGACTCTGACTCGGACATGTATGTTGTGTATGTCATAAATGTCAATATGAATTGAAAATGGGGGACCCTGATGTAAACAAGACAAACGTCTTTCTCTGGTCTGCATCCCCTTAACAATTGTGTGTATTGAGCTGTACTGTATTGTACCAGTGGAGGTTGCTGACCAAATTTTTAGGTGAAGCACAAATTATTATATTATATATTAAATTATATTTTTTAAACATCCCCAACGCTGCAACACCCCCATTCCTCCCAGGTGTCAGGCTCCTCATTCGCTTCCATTCATTTTGGGGACCATGTTTAAATATCATACTTCTGAAGTATAAACAAACTATACTGCTGTGACGATTTCAATAAAACAGACCATTCTGAGTCAATGGTATGCAGTGGCGTTGCGCAATATGTCAGGGCCCCCCCGCAGGGCAGACCACTCTCCTAAATCAAACCAAGCAGACCATGTACAGTATACAGTGGCTCGGCGGCCCCTGATCAAACCAAGCAGACCATGTACAGTATACAGTGGCTCGGCGGCCCGATCAAACCAAGCAGACCATGTACAGTATACAGTGGCTCGGCGGCCCGATCAAACCAAGCAGACCATGTACAGTATACAGTGGCTCGGCGGCCCGATCAAACCAAGCAGACCATGTACAGTATACAGTGGCTCGGCGGCCCGATCAAACCAAGCAGACCATGTACAGTATACAGTGGCTCGGCGGCCCGATCAAACCAAGCAGACCATGTAATTCAATTCAATTCACGGCAGAACATATAGTTTGGCTCCACACACACACACACACACACACACACACACACACACACACACACACACACACACACACACACACACACAGCGGCATCACTTATGAACGGTTATTCGGTTACTCACCATTGTTGCAGCTGACGCGCCTTGCTCCAAATGTGTAGACAAGTCAGACAGTGAAACAAAGTTCTCCTCCAAGTCCTGTGGGTATTGTCTCCTCAACGTTTCTGCAGCTGAGCGAATTGCAGTTCTGCTCAATGAATGAATCCGAGAGAGGAATCGGAATTTCCCCTCTAACTGCTATATGCTTCATTGCGTCATTAATAAAGTTTTCATTCAATCAATCAAACAATGCCGTTTGTTTAGACATTCACAAGACTCGCATAACGTTACAACATAGCGTTAGCTAGCAAGCAAGCTAGTCGACAATATCTCCTTCCTCCATTGCAACGCTATCTACAGTACTAGAGAATTCAAAGTGCCCGCGAGGCGATGACGTTGTTGTTGTTGTCACGTTTAGCTCCAACAAGTTAGCTTAAACTGAGATAAAAATGATTTTGTAAACAAGCTGCAGAGCCGCAGTACGGCAGAAGAGAAACCATTCTCTGATTGTAAATGGCTGTCAATCATTCTAACTGCAGAGCCGTAGAGCAGCAGAAGAGAAACCATTATCTGATTGGATCACAAGGCTGTCAATCATTCAATCCCCCATTCAATGGCAAGAGTTTAACTGCACGGACCGTGCTTAGATGACGTTAATAGCCTATTTTGATTGGCTATTATTTATTATTTATTTAATCCTGGGTCAACCTGTGCAGCCATCTGCACGAATATTTACTGCAGTCATTACTGCAGTGCAGGCCTGCTCAGAGCTGTCAATTTTGGCCATTTTTGAAGAAAAATAAATTCACTGGAATTTTTTTTACAGAGGAAAACATTTATAATAATAAAAAAATAAATAATAATAATTTAAAAAAAAATATATATATATATATATATATGTAAATTAATAATAATGATGAATTATGAGTGAATTTGTGTTTCACGTGTTGTCATAGAGAAACCTCCACTGTATTGTACCCATTCTGCAATCTGTTAAATAAAGTTTTCATTCATTCATTCATTCACACTGGGGACTCGAGACTTGACTCGGACTCGAGATTTGGTGACTCGACTACAACTCTGGGGACTGGGGTCTCTAGTTAGTTAGTTTAGCTAGTTAAACCTGACTACCCTCTTCAACCAGAACGTCCGACACGCAGACGCCCGCTCTGCTTTCTCTTTCCTTTTTCCCCCTCCATTTCACTTTTCCCATGTTTATTTCTAACTCGATCACTCACTCACTCACTCCGTCCTCCTGAATTTCCACTCACTAATGTAGGCAACGCATGTGTGCACACACACACACACACACACGAATTCTACAGGGAAGCCATTACCTTCATCCCAAGGTAACTGCGATGCAGTCGATCCGCTTGTGTACCTAATTAGTCAATCTATTCCTAAGTGTTTTCCCCCATGCTTCCGTTTATGTTGCGTCCTGAGAGACCCGCTCGTGGCCTTGTACAAGTATCTGCCATTACACACACACACACACACACACACACACACACACACACACACACACACACACACACACACACACACACACACACACACACACACATGCGTGCGCCCCGAGCACTCATCACCAGAGAGTCTGGAATAGTGAGTAATGGCAGTTTGATGTTAAGAAAGACATTTGAAAACAATTATTCAAATGGCCTGTCTGCCTGTTGAAACTCCTAATTCCAGGGAGGAAGCACTCAAGAAAGCACTGAGAGAGTCTGACTGACCCGGCCGCGTTTCTCCCCCTTACCGGCTCGCCTGCTGACGACGGCACGCTTTTAGTGAGCAGGGTGACAGGGACGGCTTTTTTCGCTGCTTTTTAATGGGTTGTCATTGATGGCATTTATCACAAAATGTCAAAACGCTTCCTTTTGTCTAAAACGATGGGTTTGATGGCTGCTGCTGCTGAGTGAGCGCAGGCTCTTCCTGCAGCTCTTAATAGGTTTTGATGTGTCGAGAGTTCAATACATTATATTCAACAACGTGCAAGGCTAATATCCAGTCAAAAGAACATCTTCCCACTGGATTAGAGGTGGCTCTCAATACTGTAACGCAGTAGAATGGCAGAATGATGAAGATCCTGTTGGGTTGAAGCATTTCCTATTGACATATTGGGAGCTATGATTTAGTGTGCACATATTCCTTTGTTTCAGTTGTACCTGTATCCTGCACCTGCCCTGTGTGACTGCTACTCAACTGTCCAAAAGAAAAACATATCTTTGGGCTGTTTCCAGTGGTGGAAAGTAATGTACTTTTACTAAAGTACTGTACTTAAGTACAATTTTGAGCTACTTGTACTTTACGTGAGTATTTTCATTTTAGGGAACTTTATATGTTTACTCCACTATATTTCAAAAGAAATTAAATATTGTACTTTTTACTCCACTACATTTATCTGAACCCATCAGTTACTAGTTACTTCGAAGAAAAAGATTTCCCACAGAAAACATGGCACAAATATTATGAAGATTATGTACTTTCAAATCTGAAGCCTGTCAACTTCAAGAGGAACGTAATCAGAGCAGCATAACTGGACCATAGTACCACTTTAACATCACCTTTAATCAGAGCAGCGTAACTGGACCACATACCACTTTAACATCACCTTTAATCAGAGCAGCGTAACTGGACCACATACCACTTTAACATCACCTATAGACGTCAATAAGGATTGAATGCTCCCAAGCACTGGAATACACAAACGTCATGCAGAAAATGCATACTTTTACTTCTAGATACTAAGTACATTCAATAGCAAATACTTCTCTACTTTGAATGGAGGACTTTTACTTTTACCAGAGTACTCATTGATCTTGGTATTTCTACTTGTACTTAAGTAAAGGAACTGTGTACTTCTTCCACCACTGGGTGTTGCGATATCATCATCAACCTTTATTTATTCTCGAAAATACAATTGAGGTCACCCTCATTTTCAATGTCATCGAGACTTTACAGACATTTCAATGCACACATTTCTACAATATAACAATAATAAATATTAATAACTATCTATATACTGTAGTACTCTATACACATCGACCACAGTCCAGAGTGCACCACAGCAATTTGTATAAAATGAACATAGGCATAAAATCAGCACACAAATTGACAAAAGAAAAGAAAATGCATAAATTGCAGACATAAGAATAGGTATAAAAGACAATAAAAGTTGTGCGACGTAAACGTGCAGACTTAAGAATAGGCATGAAATAAGTACAATAGTACAATGTCGCTCGAAGGCATGTGAACCCCCCCAGAACAGCCAGTCCCCCAAACACCCCACACATCAATCCCCACCACATCCCCATCCAAGACACCCCCCCCCCCATAAAGCGCGCCGTGACCGAAGGAAAATACAAAACGTATATCAAGCCACAATATGCAGTGATATGAAAATGTGACACTGTATCACTGAGATGATAAAATGGCAAGTGATCATACCAGCTGCCCTGAGAAGATCTGACTCAGCAAACCTTTTAGTTTATTGCCATTTATGACTAGACTATTTGTCTATAACATGTTACCAGGGGTGTAAAAAGTACCCAGAAATTATACTTAAGTGAAAGTATGGGTACCGTCTCAAAATCTCACTCAAGTAAAAGTCAGAGTATCTGGCTAAAAACACAGTTGAGTAAAAGTCAAACAGTTTCTACTTTTAAATGTACTTAAGTACTAAAAAGTTAAAAGTTAAAACTTTTTTTCTGACTGTCTATTCTTCTGCTAGCAGGTGTTTAATCAAAGATCCCCGCTTTCTAGTCTTGCACAAGGACCAATCAGCATGGGTATACGTGTTCATTTTCCATTGATGGGGATTTGATTGGCTGTTTTTAAATAAAGTGCGGCCGCAGGATTAATAACGTTAACGTTAGTTCAGCCAGAGAAACAAATATACTAATTAAAACGGTTGGACCTGCGAGATTTGTACTTTGTAGGTCTTGCATTTTAAATGTAAGGAGTAAAAAGTATGTTTTTTTTCTCTAATAATACTTGAGTAAAGTACAAAATCCCCAAAAACAGTACTTAAGTATTTTAACAAAGTACAATAATTACTCAAGTACTTTACACCCCTGAATGTTACTGTTACTGGACCTTTTGCCCGAGGTTGTGTGAACGCCACATTAGTAACCTTGACATTGAACCTTCAACCTTGATTGCTGTCATGAGAGGCAGCTGGTCTATGTAATGGGGGAGGGGTCGCAGGCTTTATTTTTGTGTGGAGATGATTATGTTTTTGTGCCTCTGCCCCCCTCTCTTCCTACTCTGTGAACGAGGCCGTTGGCTGTCAAAATATTTTGGTAGAATGGAAGTCGCTGTGTGTTCGTCTGGCTCTCTTGCTTTCTTCAGAAAGGTCTAGAAGAGAACACTCACTTTAGACATTTTAAACACTTTAACACTACACCATATTCTATCTATTAAAGAGATTTGCACTACATCCATACCTCATTTTTGCCCTTTTTATCCTTTTTTTTTTTTTACCTCATTGTCTGCATTTTTACTTCATTGTACTTGGGTTGTACTTTAGATTGTATATTTGTATAGTGTTGGGACTTTTTTTTACTGTAAGAAGCACATTCTCAGGGGCTCATACAGAACCAAGCATTTCACTGTAATGTCCTTTATACGTGACAAATAAATAAAAGCAAACTTGAACTCTAGAAGTTTCCACCCTCCAGTAGCTCCTGGAGAACCAGCCAGGTGCCAGTTCTGCTGCCCCTCCGACCCCACTCAGAGCACCACGGGAGCGGGGAGACACAGGATACCTCAGCCTGGCCTGGATGGAGGCCCTCATGCAGTGGTGGAAAGTAACTAAGTATTTGTACTCAAGTACTGTACTTAAGTACATTTTCGAGCTACTTTTTTTTTTTTATCCACTTTTTCTCCCATTTTCTATTTTTCTCCCATCCCAATTTTTGTATCGTCCAATTCAACCCTCCCCTGTCTTTGAACGCTGTTTCATGCCTCCCACAAGCCGGCTGCAATGTGGACTAAGTCATACATAGCACGAGTCCCCTCCGATACTCGAGGTAACAGCAGTCGCATCTTTCCACCTGCGCGGCTCGATCCTTCAGTGTCAGGAGTCTGGGCTTTGGAGGGGCCCCGCCCCCGTCGCTTCCTGATTCTACTGCGCAGGCGCACCAACCGACCTGTGGGAGTCGCTGTCCACAACGCCCGATCCCCACCCATCAGTTTCCCTCCCCCTAATACTGCCAATGTGTATTAGTGCGGACGACCAGCTAAACTGAAAGCAATGTGGAGCGCTGGGCTCAAACAGGGAGGCGGTCCTGTTCGAGCCCAGTCTCCAGTATTCGTGGTGAGCGCCTTGCCCACTGCACCATGTAGCCGCCCCCATTTTCGAGCTACTTGTACTTTATGTGAGTATTTTCATTTGAGGGAACTTTATACTTTTAATTAATATTGTACTTTTTACTCCACTACATTTATCTGAACCCATCAGTTACTAGTTACTTTCAAGAAAAGGATTTTGCATAGAAAACACAATATATACAAAATAAAAAAAAAAACTGTCGCAAAATAATTGACCGACACAGAGTTTAAAATACCGAGCCGCCTCGGCGAGGTGTTTTAAACGTCAGTGAAGGTCAATTATTTTGCGACAATGACCGAGTATAGGCTATACATTATCCCGCTTATTACATGGCTAACTTACTAACAATATACCTAATTAATTTTACATCGACTCGCAACACTGGTTCTGGCTCCGCTCGTCGCTCCGCCCTGTCATCGGCGGCAGCTTCCCCGGCAGCCGGCAGTGTCTGATTGCACTGATGTCAGTGGGCTTGATTGCGAACAGCTGCGCACAGCGGTCATTATTGTTCCACAGAGGTCCGTTATCGTGTAATATCGGACCTCTGACGCGCGCTATTGACCAATCACAAGCAAGCATTTTGGCGAATGTGAAAACGCCATGTAATAATATTTATTATTGTTATATTGTAGAAATGTGTGCATTGACATGTCTGTAAAGTCTCGACGACATTGAAAATGAGGGTGACCTCAATTGTCTTTTCGAGTATAAATAAAGGTTGATGAAGATGATATACTTTCACATTTGAAGCCTGTCTTCAAGAGGACGTAATAATAGCAGCCTAACTGGACCACATACCACTTTAACATAACGAAAGGTTATCCTATAACCTAGTTATATGAATACTGGCAGAGCGTCTCGCTCTTGCCATTATGAGATAACTCGTATCTCCTAGCACCTACTGTGCTCATGAACAAACAATTTGCACCCATGCACGTGACCAGGCCACACCCCAGCGTCCTCCTATAAGACGCGGGACATGGTCACACTCTACCTTCCTCAGAAAAAAAAGTTTCCAACATTGAAAACCCAACCAAGGGACCTCAGGGCGCTGAGAGCGAGACGCTCTGCCAGTATTCATATAACTAGGTTATAGGATAACCTTTCGTTATATTATCATACTGTCATCGCGTCTCGCTCTTGCCATTATGAGATATGGGGCAGAGTAGACGCATGACCCGACAAGTGTACCCCCTGAGGGCCCGTAAGCCCCACTACCAGGGAGGAGGGGAGTCCCGTCCACCCGCCTGTCCTAACGAAGGGGGGGAGGCAGTCAACTCCACCAAAGTGCGAAAAAAGGGGAACCAGAAACCCCTAAAAGCGCACACTACAGGCGGGACCACGTGTGACACAGCACCCCGTGGCACACACCCACACACCTCTGCTAGCCCACCGACTGGCGGGACGCAGGGGAGGTCCCAGACCTCAGAACCGCCTGGGAGACAGAACCCCCAGTCATGTCCATGAGGTAAAACTTAACGAAGGGACCCGGGGAGGACCAGGAGGCCGCAGCACAGATGTCTTCCACCGAGGCCCCCCCTAACAAGGCAGTAGAGGCCGCCACTCCACGAGTGGAGTACGCCCTGACACCCCCAGGGGGGACCTGTCCAGCCTACGTGTAGCAACGGGCAATGCCCTCGCACAACCAATGTGACAGGCGCTGCTTGGACAGTGCCTTACCTGCGCGAGGGCCACAGTAACAAACAACAGGTGATCGGCAGCCCTGAGATCCTGCGTCCGACTGAGGTAAACCCCCAAAGCACGGACAGGAAACGACAGATGAAGGCTCGCCTCTAACCCACTAGTGTGAGGAGGCGGATGAAACGCCTGAATCACAATATCCCTGGAGCGAAAAGAGCTCCGGATATTCTTTGGCGCGAAGACTGGATTAGGCCTCAGAGTCGCACCGCTATTGGCCCGAATAGATAGGCACTCAGGCCGTACCGAGAGAGCACACAGCTCACCCACGCGTTTAGCGGAGGTGATGGCCAAAAAAAACCCGGTCTTCAAGACAGCAGATCCAATGGCGCCTGCTCAAGAGGCTCAAACGGGGCCTCCGACAACCGGTCCAGGACCAGTTAGAGGTCCCACTCGGAGACAGAGAACGTTCCACAGGCTTGAGACGGAGAGCGCCAAGCAGGAACGTCCCACGAGAGGGTGGCCTAACAACGTTCCGCCCCCACACTCGACCATACGCCACTCCCCAGCGTAAGCCGTGGTACCGGATAGCGTTAACCACAGAATAGTCAAGACGCATCCCCACCAGATTCACACTGTCAGCAGCCAAGCCTAGAGGCTGCCCCAGAACAGGAAGGCAGAACAGAGTTCCGCGTGCCTGAGAGAGGGCCCGCGGTGACCACGGAACAGGCCACGGCAGGGCCACCAAGAGCTGAATCAGGGCCGGGGACCACACAGCTGAGCCCCGGCCCGGCACGACCAGGACCAAGTCCCGCGGTCCCAACGTACCCGCCCCAACAGCTGAGCTATCAGGTGTAAGGGGGGGAAAGCGTACAGAATCCCGGACGGCCACGGAATCGGTCCCAGACCTGCACGACTATGTCTGGACGTAGTCCCCACATGTCAGGGTGAGGACCGCCCCGCGACATCGCACCTGCACCCACATTCACCCTGCCGGGGATGTGGAGAGCCCTCAGGCAGAGCAGATGGAGAATGCCCATAGCCAGAGCCCGACCGCCGCCCGGTGCAGACGGGGGGAGCGCACTCCTCCCTGTCCGACAATATACGACGCTGACGTCGTGTTGTCCGTCTTGACCAAAACACGCTTGCCCACCACAAGATGGTCGAGCCGTTTGAGGACCAGAAGGACTGCCTTCAATCCCATTGAATGTAGCGCAGACCGGGCAGCATGGCAGCTGCCCCCTACTGCGTTGGTCCGACACATCCCCCCCCCATCCCATGAGGGAGGCGTCGGTGAAGACCGTGATTTGTGACAGCCTGCTGCCCAAGGGGACCCCGCAGGTGAGGGCACCAGACCCTCCCCAGAAGACGAGGTCCCCCAGTACTGACAGGGAACCTTCAGCCGCTTCCATAGGTCTCACACCGGGTCCATTTCCATACTGGAAAAAACCACATCTGCATCTTCCCCATGAAGAGGAGGCCAAGAGGGACCCCAGCAGCAGGCGCATCACGGACAGTGCCGTAACCGTCCTAGGACGGAACCTCCCGAGCACGCCGAGAACCCAACCACTCGCCGCCGCTCCGAGAGGGATGCCCATATAGACCTTGAGCTTAGAAAAAGCTCAAGTATTCCACCCATTGACTGGGAAGAGGAGAACTCTACTTCCAGTCTACAGCAAAACCCAGGCTGGTGAGACCCCACCTGCCTGGTATGAGACCTGGCGATCTACCCTGACCGGCCAAGGACTAGAACGTCGTCCAGGGCAGAATACAATTCGTAACCCCGATGACGCAGAGGCCCCAGCGCGGTCTCCACGCACTTGGTGAAGATGCGGGGAGCCAGAGAGTAGCCAAACGGCAGCCTCCAGTACTCGTACGCTAAGCCCTGCAAAGGAAGCGTAGGTAAGCCCTAGGATGGAAGATCGGGATGCGAATACGCATCCTACAGGTCTATGGAGGAGAACCAGGCCCCCACCTGACAGTGTCTAACAGGTGGGAGACGGTCAACATTCTGAACCTTCCATGGGACAGGTCCAGTATGGGTCTGCCCCCCCCCCCCCCCCCCGATTTCTCGGGCACCAGAGAATACCGGGAGGAAACGCCACGCATCGCGTCCTCCTTTGGGACCACGATGATGGCTTGCTTCGCCCACAGAGATTGGATCTCGTCGGCCAGAGCTGTCACTGCTGTTGACCCCGACAATAGGGTCTGTACCAAACCTGAAAATGGGTGGGGTTGTGTAAACACAAGTCCCCGCCTCAGCGTTCTCTCCATCCACCTCGACATATGGCACTGCTGTAGCCATATGTGATGATAATCCCAAGCGCACCCGCCGCCACTTGCCGCTGGTCCGCCAGGAACCATAGATAGGCGGCCCGGTCCCACCCGCTGTGTGTTGCCAACCCTGGACCCGCCAACCGTGCAAGCAGGGTGTCTCGCGGAGTCGGGATATCGGACCCTGACACTACCAACGAGGCAATCGCACCCAAGGGGGGACCCCGACAGAAAGGGCCGGTTTGATACGGAGGAAGCTGACATCACACTGGGTGACAAAAGCTCCCCCACTGAACACCTCCCCAGCATGGATTGCTGAGGAACTGTTCTACAGCTGGACATGCAAGGCGTGAGGTCCCCACACTGCCTGATAGGGTGGGTTCCTACACACCGTAGCCCTGCAGTGATATTACTACCACCCAAATCATGCGCGCCTGCCTGACCACCGCCGGTCTTCCGGCCGTGGGAGGCACTAACGTGATACCCGGCCTGGCGAGGGCGGGGCTGGGGGAACTCGCGCTGCGACCCCAAGGGCCTCAAGCTCCCCCGCTGACAACCTTTGTTGTTGACAGACACAACACCAGGCTCACCAAACACAGACGCAGAACATGTGGCGTGGGAGCCGCTTGACAGCACAACATTCTCACGGACAGACCCAGGCCTAGCCAGCAACTGGGTGTCAGCCCCTGTCCCCATGAGAAGTGAAACGTGGGGCCGCTTGCGCCTCATTGAAGGCACGTGGCCCGCAGCCAAAGGAAACAAATCAGAGCCCTTATCCCGCTGGTGTTGGGGGGGGGAGTGACTGGAGAGCGAGCTAGACACAGCTAGACGGCAACGTTTTTTTAGGGCGTGCTCATCTAATGTAGCCGATCCCTCGGCCACCAAGGCTGTCGGCCTTGAGATCACCTGTTGTCTTTGTGTCCAGGGTACCTAAGGCGGGAGAAACATGGCCGCTGGTTGGGGGCCTCGCCACAGCCGATGGCGAGGCCGTGCCCTCACGGTGTGGGGCCTAGGTCAAATACCGCCCGCGCTCCTGCGGAAAGACCAAAGTCCCTCTGCGGAGAGGGGAGCTGTGAGGAGGGAAAAAACTTCTCCTCCTCAAGGGGAGACTGATCCAACCAAGATGTCTGTAAACAACCGTTGACAGCATCCTAGCCCTCCCTGTGGTTATAGCTTGCGGCTAGGTCAAAAGCTAATAACCTCAAAACCTTGCGCGATGTTTCGACGTCGGCTGGCCCTAAGGCCCCACCACCCGACACTACTTGCTAGTTGCTGCTAATTCTATACCGCGGCGGTATCGGCTTTAACAGCCCACCAGCCACCTGCCGGGCCGACTCGCCTCATGGCGTCGGCCGGGCGGGACACCGTTCCACCATGTCAGAGGCAAAAGACTGATGCCACCTACATCACAAGCATGGAGCACCAGTGGTGGCTGCAGACAAAAGACTACTACTAGTGAAGCACTGCCTCACTAGTAGGCATGCAGCAACCTCCACTGTGGTGTGCACCCATGAAGGGGTAAATGAATAAATGAACGAAAACTCCACTAACACACTGCAGAATGGGCTAGCCCATACACACAAATGTTAAGCGGATGCAGACCAGAGAAAAACACCAGTCCCGGCGTCCACACAATTTATAGATTCACAAAAAGCACACCAGCCCTAGGCCTCAGCCCATCCACCCATGAAAATGGTAAACAAGCCCCTGTCAAAACTCCCAACATTAGACACCGATTGACCGTCAGCATGAATGGTTAAGAGGAGGGAAGACCTTTTAGTAAAGACAGCCCTTGGCGGGGAACAAGAACGAAGACCCAGCATTGTAGCATTAGCATTAGCCGCGCGCACTAGGATAGCTGGGAAAACACCCAAAACAGAGTCATGACGACCATGTTTTCCCAAATATCCTGCCCCTCGCGCCAATACACGACTCGGCTGTCTCACGGGACAACGAGCAGTATCACAAATGCTAGCATTAATGCCTTGCAGCGCAGGCCCTACCTGTGCGCGACCTAGCCCGACAGCTAGCCGCCGCGCGACGTCCCTCGATCCGCTGTCATGAGACGAGGAAACCCCAGGACAGGCCCGATGCGCTGTTAGGATGTGCCGAGAAGATTCCAGGGGCTGGTGAATCTCCGGCGAAAACCCAACATTGTGTAATTTCTCTCTGCATTTCGTAACAACTAGTTCATGGAGTGCACTGCAGCGTCCATGTTGGAAACAAAAAAAGAGGAACGTAGAGTGTGACCATGTCCGGCGTCTTATAGGAGGACGCTGGGGCGTGGCCTGGTCACGTGCATGGGTGCAAATTGTTTGTTCATGAGCACAGTAGGTGCTAGGAGATGAGAGTTATCTCATAATGGCAAGAGCGAGACGCGATGACAGTATGATAATATAACCTTTAATCACAGCAGCATAACTGGACCACATACCACTTTAACATAACCTTTAATCAGAGCGGCATAACTGGACCACATACCACTTTAACATAACCTTTAATCAGAGAAGCATAACTGGACCACATACCACTTTAACATAACCTTTAATCAGAGCAGCATAACTGGACAACATACCACTTTAACATAACCTTGAATCAGAGCAGCATAACTGGACCACATACCACTTTAACATCACCTTTTTTTTTCTTTTTTTTTTCTCCTTTTTCCCGATTTTTCTCCCATCCCACCCTTCCTGGTTGTTGCGTACTTTCCCCTACTGTTGGTCCGGGAGACCGGAGACTGTCACATGCTTTCCTCCGACGCATGTGCAGCCTGGGGCAGGCCAACCTGGCCGCGCAGGTTCTCACCGGGGAGAGTGTAGCGTGTGGGAGGCCACACTATCTCTCCTCAGTTCAAACCCTCGCTGAGCAGGCGCCCCGACCGAACTGTAGGGGTCGCTGTCCACAACGCCCAGGACCCACCCTTCAGCTTTCCCACCCCCTGATACAGCCAATTGTATCAGTGTGAGAGGACAGCCAAGCTGATAGCAACGCCGGGAGCTGGATTCGAACAGGCGAATCCTAGTGTCTCCCGGTGTTGGTGACGAACGTAATCTCCGTGCGCCACCTGCCCCCCCTTTAACATCACCTTTAATCAGAGCAGCATAACTGGACCACATACTACTTTAACATAACCTTTAATCAGAGCAGCATAACTGGACCACATACCACTTTAACATAACCTTTAAGCAGAGCAGAATAACTGGACCACATACCACTTTAACATCACCTTTAATCAGAGCAGCATAACTGGACCACATACCACTTTAACATCACCTTTAATCAGAGCTGCGTAACTGGACCACATACCACTTTAACATCACCTTTAATCAGAGCTGCGTAACTGGACCACATACCACTTTAACATAACCTTTAATCAGAGCAGCATAACTGGACCACATACCACTTTAACATAACCTTTAATCAGAGCGGCATAACTGGACAACATACCACTTTAACCTAACCTATAGAGGTCAATGGACACATTGGCAAGTTCTCAGGATACAAAATTAACCTCTCTAAGAGCTTGTTGTTTCCGGTTAATGATTTAGCTCGAAAGATGTCGTTCGGGGCATACCCACTGAAGATAATATCTGAGTCTTTCACATACCTGGGAGTGACTGTGACACGCAAGTATAGGGACTTATTTAAGCTAAACCTTAAACCAGCCCTGGATAAGGCTAAACAAGATCTTGCTCGCTGGTCAACACTTCCCCTATCACTAGCCGGCAGGATTAACTCAATCAAGATGACAATTATGCCCAGGTTCCTATTTTTGTTTCAAACAGTGCCTGTCTTTATCCCCAAATCCTTTTTCAAAGAATTAGACACATTTATTACAACCTTTATCTGGAATAAGACCACCCCGCGTATTAGAAGGGCATTCCTGGAAAGACCGAAAGAGGATGGAGGATTAGCACTCCCAAATTTTTTGCAATTCTATTGGGCGGCAAACATCCATAAATGTACATATTGGATGGCTGCATCACATGGGGGAGGCGGAATGGTGTGGGTTGACATGGAACAACACTCCGCCCACCATGGTGATTGGCTCACTCCGTATATGGGCACAGTTTAGGACTCACTTTAAATATAAACAAGCCTCACCCTGTCTCCCAATTGCATCTAATGCACTTTTTACGCCCTCACTCATGGATGCAGCATTCAAAACATGGGCTGGAAAGGGGCTAAAGAAGGTGAAGGACCTGTTTAAAGAAGGGCTGTTTATGTCCTTTGAACAGTTGGTAGGCGGGTATGACATTCCCCGCTCAATTTTTTTTTAGATATTTACAGGTGCTGGGTTTTGTAAAGAAATATTTTGCTTCTTTTCCTGTACTTCAACCAGACAGGTGGCTGGATAAGTGGCTGGAGGGAGACCCAAAACAAAAGAGGATAGTGAGTTCACTATACAGTGATATCCAAGAGATGGCATCCCCATCACTGGACCGTATCAGGGAGTCATGGGGTAAGGATATGGGACTTGAAATCCCTGACGATTCTTGGCAATTGGCAATTAAAAGAATACATTCATCATCTGTCTGCATCAGACATGGATTACTCAAATTCAAGGTATTCCATAGACTACACCTCTCTAAGAGCAGACTTGCTGAGATCTACCCGGATGTGGATCCGACCTGCCCCAGGTGCCATCAGGCTCCAGCCACTCTCTGCCATATGTTCTGGTCATGCCCATCACTATCCCGATTCTGGCTTTCTGTTTTTGAAACCTTTTTCTTCATGTGTGACAGGGAGATCAGCCCCAACCACTTGGTTGCAGTATTTGGAGTGCTCCCTGGCGAAATCAGGGTATCTGTCGCTCAATCAGATGCTGTGGCCTTCTCCTCTTTGTTGGCTAGACGCCTTATCTTGCTTAATTGGAAGTCAGCCATTCCTCCATCACATCGACGCTGGGTCGTAGATGTGATGGCACACCTAAAACTTGAGAGACTTAAATACTCCACCAGGGGCTCTACCCAGAAATTCTTCCAAGTTTGGCAGCCATTTTTGGATTATTTTAATCTAAAATTCCCGGCTGAGGATGTTTAGGCATAGGACGGTGATTTATTAGAGGGTTAGGGTTATTTCTATATGGCAAGTGACAACCTGTATAGGAACAATGCAATTTTCTTTGATTATTATTACTATTTTTATTTTAATTTAATTTTTGTCTACTTTATTTTTCATTTATTTTAGGTATTGTGCGGTTATATGTAGTCATGTATTGTATGTATGTTTGTACGTATGTATATAATGTTGTTGAACCTTTAAAAAACCAATAAAAACTATTTAAATAATAATGGACACACACAAATGTCATGTACAATGTGTACTTTTACTTTAGATACTCAAGTACATTCAATAGCAAATACTTCTCTACTTTTACTTAAGTTGAATTTGAATGGAGGACTTGTACTTTTACCAGAGTACTCTTTTATCTGAGTATTTCTACTTTTACTTAAGTAAAGGAACTGTGTACTTCTTCCACCACTGCCCTCATGAATGGGCAAAGGAAGAGAAAGATGAGACACTGACAGAACAGCGGTGAAGACGGGGGTGAACAGTATTAAACGGGACTTTGAAGAAGAAGTCTGTATTCGTTGCGCACACAGACAATGTGGTCATGCAGTGACATACATGCGATGGGTGGCACACACAGATGCAATTTTTCCTTTAGGGTCGCTGATGAATTTTTCCTCTCTGCATTTGACCCATCCCATCGCCCTTCCCCCCCCAAGGGCAGCCGGGAGCAGACATGGGCTCCTGTCCGTCTTTGTCAGTGTTAGCGATTCTGCATGTTTTTCCATTGGGTTCATCTCTTTTTCTGGAGGGGAAACCCTTGCGAGCACAGAGGGGGGAGAACATGCAAACTCCACACAGAGAAGCCTGGGAGATACCCCACCTGGGTAACTGGCAACGCGAAAACCTGGTCCCCAAGCGGGAATCGAACCCTGGACCTTCTAGCTGTGAGGCGACAGTGTTAACCACTACACCACCGTGCCGCTCCAGTATACTGTAGAAACTCCTTCATCCCCTCAGGAGTGTCCGGAACACAGAGGCATATTGGAACTCCAGACTGACGTTCAACTCACATTTAGAAATGTGCATTCACAGATATTCTGAAATGCCCTGTTGCGTATAGTTTGCAGTTAATGTGTCTATTGGTTTATATACAAACAAGGAAATCCTAACTATTCTGTTTGAACGATGGAAACATATTTTCACATCACTGAATATTGTTATGGTTTGACCTAGGGATGCCCCGATCGATCGGCCAGCGATCGGTATCGGCCGATATTCAGTATAAATATGAGATCTGTGAATTCCGATAATGCTTTATTTTCGAAAAACATGATCCAATTCTTAGCGGAGATCTCACTCGCTGCATACAGCTGCAGCAGCGCACAGCCCCTCCTCCTCCTCTGCCCCTCCCGCACCCGTGTAAACAAGAGGCTCCTATTGTCTCCGGCAGTCTGCTCTGCTCTGGTGCATGCAACCCCCGTGAGCTAACGTTAGCTACCTAGCTATCGTTACTGTTTAAACAGAATGACCCAGTCGACTATTTACTTTTAGTTTAATACATGATGCATTGTCTAACGTTATCTAGCTGGCTAGCTACTGATAGCTGCTGATATCAACAAATGCTCCAGCAATAGTCGAGTGCATGATACCTCCGTTAGCTCGTTAGCTCACGTTAGCTCACGTTAGCTCACTGTTCAAAACGAAATGTCCCATTAAACTAAATAGTTCACTGAGGTGTTGTCTTAACGTTATCTAGCCGGCTAGCAGTAGCTACAGATAGCTCCTGATATCAATGTCTTATAACATTGATTCGATGCGTATTCGAGCCCCTGGCTTGCGAAAGGGGCTAGCTGAGGGAGTAGGGTATATCTGCAGAGCCGCAGATATAACCTGCTGAGGGCATGCTGAATGTGATTTGTCCAAAGCAGAGTATACACACACACAGACAGTGGAGATAGCAAGCATTTTGACTTGTTGCATGGTGGCGATGTCTCGCAGATAATACAACTACAAGTATAATTATATAATATATATATTTTATTAAAAAAAATATATATATATATATATTAGGGCTGTCCCCGACTAAGGATTTGGATGGTCGACTAGGATTGGCCAAAATTTGCCGTTAGTCGACTATTGGTCGACTTAAAAAAAAAGAAAAAAAAAAAAGTATAATTTTTTTTCTTCTTTTTTGGGCTGTGGGGGGTGCTTAATGTCTGAAGGAGTCGACTGAAGGCTTCTTGTCCTCTGCAAAAGCATGCAATTGGTCCACTGATGGATACATCTTGATATTTGTCTAGTCTAGTGTGTTCATTAGATGGGTGAAATCCTCTTTCAGTGCCTCTGTGCCTGTTTTCATAGGCAGTTAGCCTCTGGTATGCATGCCATTAGCGTTAGCCACGCTTCTAGGCCTCTTTTCTTTTGGAAAGAATGATAAAAAAAAAATTAATACTTTTTTTAATATTTTTTATTTTTTATTATTTTTTTTATTATTATTATTATTATTATATTCGACTAAGAGGTTGGCCAGTCGACTACGGCCCCTTTCGACCGATTAGTCGACTAATCGATTAATAGGGGTCAGCCCTAATATATATATATTTATTTTTTAACCAAAAACGATCGGTATCGGTATCGGCCGATATGGCTCATAGACTATCGGTGATCGGTATCGGTGGCAAAAAACGTGATCGGGGCATCCCTAGTTTGACCGTGAGACTCTAGCGCAGAGAGAGAGAGCAGACAACTGGACGGGGTCCAAGGGTGTTTCATATAAAAGACACAGAGTAGTCAGACAAGCGTGAGGTCAAAGACGAGGCCGGGTATTCAGACGGTGCATGGGATGATCCAGGAGAAGCGTAGTCCAACGAGCGAGGGTCATACACGGAGTTAGGCACGGCAGGACAGGTACAGGAATAAACAGGCTACAAGCAAAAACGATGACTGACTGGGTTAGCTGAGAATACAATCTGGCGCCATCTTGCAGTAAGAGCTGGGTATAGTAGGCAGGTGATTGTCTTACAGTATGAGCTGGGTATAGTAGTCAGGTGATTGTCTTGCAGTAAGAGCTGGGTATAGTAGTCAGGTGATTGTCTTGCAGTAAGAGCTGGGTATAGTAGTCAGGTGATTGTCTTGCAGTAAGAGCTGGGTATAGTAGTCAGGTGATTGTCTTGCAGTAAGAGCTGGGTATAGTAGTCAGGTGATTGTCTTGCAGTATGAGCTGGGTATAGTAGTCAGGTGATTGTCTTACAGAGTGAGCTGGGTATAGTAGTCAGGTGATTGTCTTGCAGTAAGAGCTGGGTATAGTAGTCAGGTGATTGTCTTGCAGTATGAGCTGGGTATAGTAGTCAGGTGATTGTCTTGCAGTAAGAGCTGGGTATAGTAGTCAGGTGATTGTCTTGCAGTAAGAGCTGTGTATAGTAGTCAGGTGATTGTCTTGCAGTAAGAGCTGGGTATAGTAGTCAGGTGATTGTCTTGCAGTGTGAACTGGGTATAGTAGTCAGGTGATTGTCTTGCAGTAAGAGCTGGTATAGTAGTCAGGTGATTGTCTTGCAGTAAGAGCTGGGTATAGTAGTCAGGTGATTGTCTTGCAGTATGAGCTGGGTATAGTAGTCAGGTGATTGGTGGTCACCAGCAGCTGTGGGTGCCTCAGGACCTGCATCCACACCAGGTTCCAATTCTGCAATTAACCCCACACACTAGGACACAGGGGACATGACAGATATAAGGCAAACACGTAACCACTAGACTACCAGTGTATGTCTTACGTAAGGGAATCATTAGTGTTTTAGCCAAACCATACATATATTGATAAGGAATAATTTATTATAGAGATTATTCATGGAGGCGGACAACATATAGTCTTTGATTGAAGATAGAATTTAACAAGAGCACATGTTGCACATGG